>NC_133019.1:19876919-20236339 GCF_048564905.1 Vicugna pacos
AGTGCCCAGATATCTGGTCAAATATTATTCTGGGTGTTTCTGTGAGGGTTATTTTTGGATGAGATTAACATTGAAATTGGTGGACATTGAATAAAGCAGATTGCCCTCCGTAATGTGAGTGGGACCGATTGAATCAGTTGAAGGCCTGAAGAGAACAAAAAGACCAGCTTTCCTTGAGCAAGGGAGAATTCTCCTGCAGACCACCTTTGGATTTCGTCTGCAACATGGACTCTTCCTGGTTCTGTAGCAGGTGGCCTTTGGACTTGAACTGGAAATTGGCTCCCACGGGCCTCCAGCCTCCCGGCCCAACCTGCAGAGGCTGGACTTGTCAAGTGAGAATCTGTTCCTCACCTTTTCCAGCTGCTAGAGGCCACCTGCTTTCCTTGGCTCGTGGCCCTATTCCAACATTGGCATCACTCCTCTGCTTCCATTGTCACAGCTCCTTCTCTGACTCTGACTCTCCTGTATCCGTCTTTCCCTGCAATTCTATTGGGCCCATCTGGATAATCCAGGATAATCTCCCCATCTGACAATCTTTAACTCAATTACATATCTGCTGGGGGACTCTGCAAAGTCCCTTTGGCTATTTTGACTATATAAGGTAACACAGTCACGGGTCGTCTGGGGCTTAGGACGTAGGTGCCACCAGGGGCCAGGGTCTGTATTAAACCACAGACACATGAGTGAAACCAGCAGAGACACTAGATGTGGATGAGGGAGTCCAGAATGGATGGCTGAGAAAGAAAACAGCGAGTTATCAGTTGTGGCCTTGCAACCAGTTGCAGAAACTTCTTATCTTTTGTTCCAGTAGCTTCCCCTTCTAGGGGGGGAAGGAGAGGTACACAGGAATCCTGGAGGAGCTGCCCCCAGACATTTATGGAAGTGGACTGGAGCAGCTTTGCCACTTGCCAATTTATGGCTTCCAGCACCAAATCCAACTTCCTTTGCCCTGCTTTGTGCTTGGACCCAACAGCATGGACTCCCATTTACTAAGGCTGATCCAGCTACTGCTACCAATAGATGTCCAACCAAAGACACGAACAGGGAGCCCTTGACATGTCACTAACTCCCCGTGGTGAGGCGGGTGGTCTGTGCAGAAAAGAGTTAACATAGCAGGCTTGACTGCTACGCTTTGGGAAACCTGCCCTTGGTTGGCATCTGGAAACTTAGATTTCAGGAAGCCTCTGAAACCAGGAGTGGCTTGTTATGCTTAAGCTGTACAAATAATATGGTTTATGCTGAAAATCTGCTTTCCTTCGGGGATTCTGGAATACTTGCCAGGCAGAGGCTGCCTATGTGTTCAGCCCCAGTAAACACCCTGGGGGCTGAGTCTCACTGAGCTTTCATCATAGACATTTCACATATGTTGTCACGACTTGTTGCTGGGGGATTACGCTCGATTCCACCTGGAGAGGACCCTTGGAGTCTCGTGACTGTTTGCCCCCAGACTTTGCCCCATGCACCTTTCCCCTTGGCTGAGTTTGCTCTGTCTCCCTCGCTGTAATAAATCATAGCTGAGTAGGTCTGCTGAGTCCTGTGAATCCCGTGACTCACTGAGAGTGGGTGTGGTCTCGGAGGGGCCCTAGACCGGGGCCCCATCAGCCGCTCATTGCAGGGCAATCACATCGGACTTTTTCCATCATGAAAGGGACAGAGATTTGTCCTTGCTGGAACAGATCCATCTTCTGGGCGTGGTTTGGCTTCACTGTCATACTTGAACTCACAGGATGCCTTATCCGGGGGTGCCCGCAGAGCACTGGGTCTGATCAAGGAGTTCCACAGCAAAGGGAATGCAGCAGTGGGTTCATGCTTGTGGAATTATTTGGTCTTACCATGTACCGCGTCACCCAGAAGCAGCTGGCCTAATTGAAAATGGCTTACTAAAGACTCAGCTGCAGAGCCGTAGAGGAGACAAAACCTGTAAGGGTGGGGTTCGGTCTTTAAGAATGCAGTATACGCTTTGAATGAGAGACCATTATATGCTGTAGTCTCCCCTGTATCCTAAATCACAGGTCTGGGAATCATGGGATAGGAGTATGAGTGGCTCTTTTACTATTTATTTTGAGTTTTTCTTCCTGTAACTTTGAACTCATTGATTTTTAAATATTTAATGTTATTTTGCTACACTGTTACCCGTTGTGATGCTCACAGTTTCCCAGCTTTGGCGTCTTCAGATGTGCGTCTAAGTCCTTTGGCTGCGTTCATAGTATTCTTTGACAGTTTGTTTTTTTTTTTTACCGTCTGGTGTGACAAGATACCCAGGCTCCTTTTGTTCATTTCCCACCCCAGACCAAGAATCAGCCATTTCACCAAAGAGCCCTGGTTCTATTCAGTGGGAAACAGTATTTACAGACCACTGTCTGGGTGCTGGTGAATGTGGGAGCTACTTATAGCAACTGGTTTAGCCATTGTGACACCATCTTTTAAAACTTCAGTAAATGAAAATGTGGTATTAGCTCATCAATAGACTAATAATCAGTGGAACTGAAGTCTGGAAACAGATTCTGTATAGACACAGACAGTCCCAAAACACAGAACTGTAAATCTGTCATAAAGAGAGCCATTGGAATGCTTGAAGAAAAGAAGAAATGACATTGGAAAAACGGGCTACTTACTCAGAAAGAACCCCCACATCATGGCATGTGTAAGTAAGTTCCGAAACATAAAAATGTCAACGGAAAAAGCAAAATACGTGAAAATGTTTTATAACTTTTGGCTAGGGAAGAAATTTCTAATCAAGATGGAAATCCTAAAAACCACAAAGGGAAATGAAAATTTTACAACGAAAGATAACATAAGCAAGTTGGAACAAGCTAGAAGAAAATAATTTTAACATGTAAGACAAATAATTTCTAGCCATACTATAGAAAGTTCTCCTAAAAAATAGTAAGAAAAATTCTAACAGTCCAATTGGAAAAGGATACTAGTAGGCAATTCACCAAAGAAAAAACAAATGATCAATAAATTTATGAAAGCTGCTCAGCCTCAGAAGAACAGAAACATGCAAATTAAAATGAGAAAAAATTTTGCCCATTTTATGTCAAAATTTTGCCATTATTTGGTATTAATGGGGATCTGAGGGAAACAAGTGTTTTATTTACTCTTTTTGAGAATACCGTTAAGAGCTATTATTTTATTTTTTTAACCAGACCGAGAATTCTTTGTTATTGTTGTTTATTTGGGGATGGTTCGGTGTACTATTTTCTTTATTTAATTTTTTTAGAGGGGGTCCTGGGGATTGAGCCTGGGGCCTCTGTCATGCTAAACATGAACTAGACCATTTGAGCTATACCGTTCCCCTTCCCCCATTGACCTCTTTTAAAATAAAATTTGGCAACAGCTACTGAAAAATGTGCAATTTTGCCTTTTGACCCAGCAAACACACGTTGAGGAATCCATCACACAAAATTACACATTCGTGCCAAAATACGTTCACTAATATGTTCATTGTTACATTATTTATAGTAGCAAAAAATTGGAAACAATATAATACAAATTATTACTGAAAGTGGTTCTGATATTTCCCTCTATATTATGGCACTCTTTGAAGATGTCAAAGAGAAAATATATGTCAATATGGAAGTGATTTCCAAGAACCTTATTATGTGCAAAAAACAAGTTACAGAATAATATCATAAACTGATCTTATTTGTGTAGTCCCTCCTGCAGTATATAAAGTGTGCATTGTATGTGTAAAACACGTAAGAAAAAGGCGTGAAGTATACATATATAATTGTGAACAGTGACTTTTCTCTCCAAGAAGAATGAAATTGGGACAAGGTAAAAGGAGGCTCTCACTTTTTACTTTATGTATCTCTATTATTAGATTTTTTTCTTTTGACACGATTACTAAGAGGAAATATATTAAATATTGAAATAGTTGTTTTCAGGTGATGGGTCTAAAATGATTTTTCTCTCATCTTTCTATTTTTCTGTATTTTCCAAATTTTATACAATGAGCTAGTATTTATTACATAATGGGGACACTTTTATTAAAATGATGATACTACCTTAGAAACATGCTAATTGGAAGAAGCCAATCATACAAGACATATATTATAGGATTCCATTTGTATGAAATGTCCAGCATAGGCAAATACACAAAATAGATGAGAAGTTGTTTAGGGCTCCGGTGGTGTGGAGTGGGGAGGTACGTTGAGAGTAACTGCTACGGGGTACAGGAATTTCTTTTTTGAGGTGACAAAAATATTCTAAAACTGACTTTGGTGATGGTTGCACTTTGAGTACACTAAAAACTATTTAACTGTGTGTCTTAAATGAGTATTTTATGGTATATGAAGTGTATGTCAATAAAGCTGTTGCCAAAAAATCTTTTAAAAAACAATGCTGATGGTCATTTTATATATAAGTGACTAAGAAGTCCAGTCCTTTGACCTACAGTCCTTACCGCACAGGCACGAGCACTCACTGTTCCTGGTGCCAACATCCCAGCGCTGCTGTGCAGACATGATGGCCTGTGCTGATTTGAGCCCCTGTCCATCTGCTCAGAGGCTGCTGGTGACTGCCAGCAATCGCCAAGAGCTGTGTCATCTTCTGATTGTCCTACTAAAGCATTCTTCCCTGACTCTTAAGAATCAGACCATTTCAACAAATGCTGGAGAGGCTGTGGAGAAAAGGGAACTCTCCTTCACTGCTCGTGGGAATGCAGTTTGGGGCAGCCCCTGTGGAAAACAGTAGGGAGATTCCTCAAAAGACTAGGAATAGTCTTACCATATGACCCAGGAATCCCACTCCTGGGCTTATATCCAGAAGGAACCCTACTTCACAATGACACCTGCACCCCAATGTTCATAGCAGCACTAT
The DNA here is from genome assembly GCF_048564905.1 of Vicugna pacos. Lineage (NCBI taxonomy): Eukaryota > Metazoa > Chordata > Mammalia > Artiodactyla > Camelidae > Vicugna > Vicugna pacos. Next base: position 19,881,744 of record NC_133019.1, read on the forward strand.
TTACAATAGCCAAGACATGGAAACAGCCTAAATGTCCATCAACAGATGACTGGATAAAGAAGAAGTGGTATATTTATACAATGAAATACTATTCAGCCAGAAAAATGACAACATCACGCCATCTGCAGCAACATAGATGTCCCTGGAGAATGTCATTCTAAGTGAAGTAAGCCAGAAAGAGAAAGAAAAATACCATATGAGATCGCTCATAGACAGAATACAAACTTGTGGCTGCCAGGGGGACGGAGGGTGGGAAGGGATAGACTGGGATTTCAAAATTGTAGAGTAGATAAACAAGATTGTACTGTGTAGCACAGGGAAATATATACAGGATCTTGTGGTGGCTCACAGCAGAAGAGAATGTGACAATGAATATATATATGTTCAAGTATAACTGAAAAATTGTGCTATACACTGGAATTTGACACAACATTGTACAATGACTAAAACTCAATTAAAAAAAGTAAAAAAAAAAAAAAGACAACATAATGCCATTTGCAGCAACATGGATGTCCCTGGAGAATGTCATTCTAAGTGAAGTAAGCCAGAAAGAGAAAGAAAAATACTGTATGAGATCGCTTATATGTGATATCTAAAAAAAAAAAAAAAACATAAATACAAAACAGAAACAGACTCAGAGACATACAATGCAAACTTGAGGTTGCCAAAGGGGAGGAGGGTGGGAAGGGGCCGACTGGGATTTCAAAATTTGTAGATACTGACAGGCATATGCAGAATAGATAAACAAGATTATACTGTATAGCACAGGGAAATATACACAAGATCTTGTGGTAGCTCACAGAAAACAAAAGGTGACAATGAATATATGTTCATGTATAACTGGAAAATTATGCTTTACACTGGAAATTGACAGAACATTGTAAAATGACTGTAACTCAATAAAAAAAAGTTAAAAAAAAAAAAAAAGAAAATCCAGAACACAGAAAGGTAGCCACACCTTTTTCCCAGACGAGGTACACAGGTTGGTCTTCTGGGAAGGAATCCGTCACCTCTCTTCCTCCCCCACACCCCCGTCACTTTAAGGTTACTGCTTAAACTTTGGTTTTAAACCTGAGATGAGATCCCCAGAACAGTGGCAATGACTGGACTTTCCCAGGCTGCTTGGCATTCCCCCTGGTCCTGTGCCAAAGTCTCTTTCTGATTCTGGATGATTCCAGCCGAACCCTTGGTGCAACCCCTTTCTCATCTCCCAGACCTGTAACCTGTCTCTCCGCAAGCCCACATGCAGACTCTCCCTGAATGCTCTGGCAGGCGCTGGTGGTCTCACTCCAGCCCATCTGTTTCACCCAGTAACAAATACCGCAGGAGCATTCGGGGAGAAAAGACTCAACTGAGACTTAGTTAGCAGGAACCCTAGTCCGTGGGAGGTGAGAAACCACATTTTGCTGCCCACAAACACTTTGGCCAAGGTGAGCCGGAGAGATCTCCCCAGTTCCCAGTTTCAATAGCTCTGCAGCAGAAGACACAGAAATGTGTCCACACAGACCCCCTGGCACACACACTCCCCTTCTCCCCTCCTCACCCGGACACACTCGCGCACGCACACGAGGCAGGGATCACAAAAGGCACTCACAGGATCTCCAGATCGCGCAGCGCTCGGAAGGCTCCATCTTCAATGCAGCCAATGCAATGGTTGTCCAGCTGCCTGCAGGAAAGCAAGGGGAGAGCATGAAGGCTGCACAGGGCAGCACCAAGGAGCCAGCTGGCCACGGTCCCCCGAGCACCCGGCTCTGCTTGTCCCCGCCAGGAGCTCGTGTAGAGCCAGCCTGCCTGCCACGCTGCTCGCCTCTCTGCCCTGACTGTCTGGGGGAGCCACACAGACGAGCGCTCCTAAGGCTGTCAGGTCTCAGTAAGTATTAATTGTGTTTTTGGAGGGGGGGGCAGAAGAGAGTCATTTCATTACATTAGGACATCGAATTCATTACAAGCTGTTACCATCATGCCACTGAAACAATTTCTTTCAAGCTAAAGGCCTGTACATCATTGGAGGTCCCTGCTCTGCCCTCTGTGACCTCCCAGAATGCTTCTTTCCCCCGTCTCTCTGGCTCCCTGGCTCCCTTTTACTGGAGGTTGCAGCCTTCTACTCTGACACAGTGCTAAATCGCAAGGCTTTACCTGCCAAGAGCAGCGAGGGTGCATGGGGAATATACCAATTCCAAATTAGACTCAACTAATCTAATTTTATAGTCTTTTTATTACTCTAAGCACCAAATGTCTGTGGTGGCTTGATGCCTCTGTGCTTTGTTTTGGGGCCTGTCTGGTAGGTCATTCTACTGAAGCATTTTCTGACTAAATACCGATTCCTTCGAACTGCACCAACCAGCATCAACATTAAGGAGATTCACTGATGGAAGCGTTTCCGATGGGGGGCGGGGAGTATCGTTATGGCCTTAAAGATGTACCACTTAAATTTAAATTAGGAAGAATTAAATGCACCTCTTTTGGGGCTTTTTTCCCACTTATTGCCCTTTCCGTCTTTTGAGCATGAAGAGCATGCTTTTTTTGTTTGTTTGTTTGTTTTTAAGATGCCTTAACGGATGTACATTCTAGCTGGGACCTGGGTTTATCTTAGTTAAGGGATAACAGACAAGACACCATTATCTCAAATCCAAATATGCCTGTGTAGGTCTGGAGATTTACTGTGACCACACTCCAACTTAAATATCATCTATTATAAGTATATAACTTCTTTAATTAAAAAAAGATGTTACACAGAAAATGGTTATTATCACTAGACTGTTATATTTTTTGTGTGGAACACACCACACAGTCTTTGAGGGAACCGGCCAAAAGAAGTGTGGCTGAACTGAAAAGCTCCCTCCTAGATTCCTTGATCTTCTGTCTCAGACAAAAATCAGCCCGTCGCAGGTGGGAGGCTCTCCTGACCCTGGAATCTTCATTTGAAACTTGGGCTCATCTATTCTAAGACAACTGTCTGTGGAAGATGTGTCAAAGCTGCCTTTGGTAGCCCTCTTGGAGCATTTTATAGCCTGCTGAAGGGAGGTGAAATTACAATTAAAATCTTATTATCATTGAAAAAATATATAGATGCAGGATTGCACAAAGATGCGAGAATGGAACCTGCACAATCAGACTGACGGAGTGCATCGCCGCAGAAGGGCTCTGCCACGGTCTTGTGGGGGGTGAATCGTCTCAAAAAACGCTGACGATGCAACACATTAGACCTTTAGGATGAAAGGATAAGCAGGAAATGGGTGTCTTGAGAAGCAGAAGCACTCTGCAGGTTGCCGGGTTCTGTGTCTAGTGTTCAGAGGTCTTGCTGAAGCCAGCTCACACGGACCTCAGCATTCCTGCTGCCCCGCATTCTTCCGGAGCCTCTCCCAATGTGAGTTTATGGAGCACCCTTTTTGTAGATTTCCCATAAGTGTTGGGGCCACCCACACCCCGCAACGGCTCTATGCAGGCAGCCTAGTCCTAGTGCCCAACTTCCAGATTTATCATCATTTTAAGGCCCAATGAATCAACAACTCCTGCCCCACGCCAAGGCCACCAAGCCTCACCAAGCAGAAGTGCAGTGGAGCTGGCTTTGGGCTCCAAGAAATTGTCCAATGATCGTGCTGAATTTGGCAAAAATGGCATCATCCACCTAAGTAGAAAAGTACCTAAACCACCAAATTGGGAAGTGTGGGGCAGCGAGCAGAGGCGGCAGCTAGTGGCCTATCTGTTGCTGTGCAGACACTCAGAGAGGCCCTGGCTATTAAAATACTATTGATTTGCTAGACGTGTGAAGCATTTTCTATTCCTCTTCTTTATGAGAGCAGCGGAAACCAAACAGGAAGTTCTAAACGTACAAAAGTTTACGTGGAAAGAATGCAATTTGCAGGGGAGAAGAAACTCGGAAGAGAAAAAATGAGGTGGTACAAAGAAACTTACTAACTACTACATATAACAGAGATAAACAACAAGGTCCTACTGCACACCACAGGGAACTGCATTCGATCCCTTGTAACAGCCTATAATGAAAAAGAATATGAATAGGAACATGTATATATGTATGTGTAACTGAATCACTAAGCCGTACACCAGAAATTAAGACCTTGTAAACCAACTATAGTTCAACTTGAAAAGAAAAGATAATAGGAATTTTTTAAAAGGGTAGGGAGAAAGGAGATGAGCAAAAGATAAAAAAAAAATCCACTACTCGGTGTCCCACCAGGGTTCAGAGAGGGTCTCACATGAAGACGCTTTTACCAGATTCCGTAGTGGAGATGTTTTTAGAGGACCTCCTTCCTGAGGATTACCTTTTGCTGAGCTCTTGGTATGTCCCCCTGCATCACTCTCAGTTCCTTGTTCATCTGCATCTTCCAAAGAAAGGGCTGCATGACAAAATCCTGATGTAGAGCTTCAATGTCACTGCTGCTCTGTCTGTAAGAAACATCTGTTGAAATAAATGTCATCTCTAGCATGACCACACAAATACACGAAAATATAAAACACTAATGTCATCTCTTAGCCCACCAGAAATGGTGAACAAGGCTGTGGGACAATATGATGAGATAAAGACAGAGTGAAACACACACCTCGGCAGCACATGGCACAGCCCACCAGCATGAAATCACAGCAGGCGCTAACCCCTGTCAGCAGGCGGACACGTGTCCTGACGTGGTCGTTGTAAGCTCTCACTCCACTAGTTACTGTCTCTTCCCACCATCCATAATCAGTCTTTGCACTGGATAAAACTACTCCTGAATTTCTCAGAGTCACATTATTTTGCAAGGATTCTGTCTCTCCTCTGCCTCTCTTTCTCTCTCTCTCTGCCTCCCAATCCCACTAAGCATCTCATCTTCTGTGTTTCTTCCACTGACGTTCACTCTAAGCGTTGCCATCCAATATGTGTTCCAATATCCTGCTAAAGCTGCTGTAACAAAAAAAGTAATTTCCTAGTGGCCAAATCCAGCCTTTAAATTTCTTCCACTGTTATAATGTTCTTCACTCTGTGAGACATCTGACACGGCCCCTTCCCTCGGAACTGTTTCTCCCATAAGCGCCCTCCTCTCCCCACCACTCTGATGGATACTTCTCCATCTTTTATGGTACATTGCTCACCTCAGGACTCCATCTTTAGCCCTCTTTTAAAAACCTCTCTTTTTAGGGGGGAAGAGCTGGATAATTTCATCAAGATCCTTTGCTTAATTATTACCCATATGCATGTGATTTGCAGATCTATGTCTTTTGTCCTTAATTCTTTTCTGAATATTAAACTCCCAAATAGACATTCAGACTGGTCTATATGTAAATCACATCTAACACAACCTCAAATGAATTAATTATATTCCCCAACAAAACCAGTTCTACTCCCAGGATCTGCTGTTTTGTCTGTGGCATGATTACTCACCCAGTCATCCACAATAGAAAACCTGATGTCACTGTTCACTCGTCCTTTCCTATTAAACTCCTCCTCTTCCCACCAAGAAATAAACTGTGGAAGAAAGAATTCAAAGGATCTAATGGCAATAATGATCTAAGATTTTGATAAGTATTTTCTTAACTCATTTTGTAACTTTCATTACTAACAGTGGAATTTTCAAAGTTGGAGAAAAGAATAAAAGTGTCATAGAACAGTGGGGAAAAAAGGAGAAAAACAAAGTGACCAGTCTCCTTTTCTCTTGATACCCATGACCAAGTGATTAATACCTAAAAAGAAAATAGTATATACAGCCTCCTCTTCCTCTATATAATCTGTAAGTTGTGTAGTATAAAATTCTGAGGGACAATTTTCAACTCTAAATGTAAGAAGTAGCCAAGTCCTACATATGACTATGTAAGAATGCCTTACAACGGGCTATCTTTCTAACTAATGCTTCAGGTTGTAATAGAGGAGAACAAATCTGACACCATTATTAGCTCTGTTCCTGTGGCTTTAACCCTGTGCCCTGTCTTCTAGGCTCAGTCTTGCCAGCTCTGCACATTTTGTGAAACAATGTTGCCTTTAGCCTGAAATACACAGTAGAGCCAATTCTCAGGGCTCTGACCTTTAAGGATGTCAGCACTTCTACACTTACATAGAGATGGCAAGCTGCAAAATAGAAAATAACCTTTGTTTTGTTGGAGGTTTACAGGGACACCATGGCCCGACACACATGGACAGCTGCAGGAACAAAGAATTCCTGCAGCAAGAAGTTTGCACCTACCAACCACAACGCCACCTCTGGTTGTGTATGTGTGTGTGTGTGTGTGTGTAAAAGGAGACTGTACTCTGACTGGAGCAGGATGGTTCAAGACATTAGTTGGCCATCCTCTCGGTCTGCCAGCTTTCTGAATAAAGTCGCTATTCCTTGTCCCAACACTTCGTCTCCTGATTTATTGACCTGTTGTGTGGTGAGCAGACTAAGTTTGGACTCATTAACAAGGTCACCACTGCTATTTGAAGCATGCCCAAAAAGGAATAGAGTTGCTTAAATAAACTAAAAACAAAAAAGTAGGGAATATCATCAGAGCAGAATCACTAATTAAGTGGCAGGGATATTCAGCAGGACTTGAGGGAACAGAGCTTCCCTGCCCCTAAACCATCGATCAGACTCGGAGTAGCCTGACTGAAGGAGAGAACTGATTTTATGAAGAAAGGAAAAAGGCACAAAGTGATTTTTCTCCTCTACAGAAATACCAGGAGGTGTAACTATCGCTTAGTATGGATAAAGGAAATGATCCCAATGGTAAACAGCACAGCAGTACTGAACACTCAACCTAATGCAACAGCTGAGAGGTGTCAGAAAGAAGGGCTTCTGGCTTAAAGCAACAGCAGAGCAAACATGCAGAAAAGCAAATGACCTAAAAGTCAGAAATCAGAAATGGAACACAGAGAGGCATCACGGCTGCTTAGACGACAGAGCAGGAGGAAGGTATGTTTCTACTAATTTGAGTCACTAACCCAACGGATATTAAAAATCATTCCAGGCACATGTATGTTGAATTTATTCATGCACTTCATAGAGAGAAAAGTAAAGGGCTGACTTCTCTGCCTTTTATATTGAAAAGAGAAGATACTGTGCAATTATTTTGTATCTTACTACAAGTAAAACCCTTCCTATTTTTTTCCAACATTGCACCATGAGAAGTGTCAAATCCCACTGTGCAGAGGCAAGGCTCCCAGTGTGGAGAATGCTGTCACACCCAGTGACTGCGCTAGTCACACGGACACAACACAGAACAGCACTTGCCCTGAGACAGTAGACAACAAACAAAAGGCTAGATCTGGCCCTCATTTTACAGTCACCAACTGTTTAAGGACAATAAAAAACAAAGAATTTCATGATTAATATATAAAAAGATAATCTTTGACAACATAGATTTGCAGTCGCCCCCGACCCCTGACCACACCGGGCCCACCTCCCGGGAGCTGGTCGACATGGAGATGTGCAACCCATGAACCTGGGGTAGCAGAGGCCGCCCCCAGGCCAGGCCGCGCGGGAGATGGGAGCAAAGCCATAGGCTGGACCAGGGCAGCGCCCTCTTCTCCCGCCACCCCCGCCGACGCCGCCTCAGCTGCCGCCGCTGCAGTCTCCCTGCTGCTCCCTGACCGAACCGCGCAGGCCTCCAGGAAGGAGGCTGACCTCAACACGTGAGTCCTGCAAACCTGGGGCACCGGACGCTGCCCCCAAGCCAGGCCGCTGGCGAGATGGGAGTCAATGCGACGGCTTGCACAGGGCAGCCTCACTCCCGACACCCCACCGCCGCCCTGGGCCCTGACCCAAACATGCCAGCCTCCTGGGAGCCGCCTGACCTAAAGACGTGGGTCCAGTCAAACTGCGGCGGCAGAGGCCACCCCCAGGTCACGCTGTGGGGGAGATGGGAACAAACGCATGGCTCCCAAGGGGCAGCCCCCTCCTCCCGCATGCAGCGCGGGAAGGCCACGCAAGGCCTGAGGGCCAGTCTCGGCTGGTCCGGGGCCGTCCATCGCCCTCCCATCTCCCGGGGCTCCCCCCGCTTTGCCAAAGCCGCCTATGAGCGGCGGCCAGGAAAGCCGCGGGGTTCAGCCAATACTAATGGGGGGTAGGCACCCCAACCAGGGCGGGGGGCCCCGGGACCCGCCTCAGGGTCCCAACCTGGACGCGCGGCCTGGACCCCACCGACGCACCCCTCCCCCCCCCGCGCCTCCCCAACTGCACAGCCCAGGCCTCACCCGCCGACTCCCCGACCTGCGCGCCCCCACCAGCGCCCCCTTACCTGGCTCGCGACGGCAGCACAGGCGACAGCAAGCGGCGGGAGGCCGAGACCCCAGGCAGCCTTCCTCCTCTGGGAGCTGGTCCAGGAGCACCCAGCTCCCGCCCAGCTTCCTCACGTTCTGTGCGCGCCCCAGCGCCCCGGCGCCCCGGCGCCCGTGCGCGCGCGCGCACGCGCAGCTTTGAGCGCCCCTCCCCCTCCCGCCTGCCTGACAGCAGCATGGAGGCTTGGCTGGGACTTCAGCAGTAGGGATGCTGCGAGTGGGGCCGGGCGGTGGGCCGGTGGAGCTTGGGGCGGTGGGGCAGTGGGGCGAGCCCTGCCCGCGGCCAGGGCTGGCCGGGTCCCCAACCCCAACGCCCCCCCACGCCCTCCTTCAGTGTCCTGGCCCCCAGGTAGGACCACCACGGACCCAGGGCCAGGCCACGCCCCACCAGCCCCACTACCCCTGCTTGCCGATCCCCACCCAGTCAATGCCTCCCCACCCCCTGCCACGCCCGGTCCCCGATCCACTGCACCCCCGACACAAAGCTGCTTCTCCTCACACCCAAGTCCCGCCCCAGGTCTGCGCCCCACTAGGTCCTACGCCACAGCCCCTGTAAACCGCGCTCACCCCTCGTGCCTCACCCCAGGTCCCCCCACCGTCCGGAGATACTCCCCTAACCCTTCACCTCGGAATGACCCCCCCACCCCTCAGCCGGGTCACTTCTGCTCCCAGCAACCCCTCCCCCTCAGCCTGTCCGCCCTCACCGCCAGATCGCCCCACACCCAGAGTGCACCCCTACCCCAGATGACCCCATCAGCCCTTTCCTCGCGGGAGCGGGGCGGTCTGGGCTCCGATCACCCCGGCGACAGCCGCTAGACAGGGATCCCCGGGGCCCACGGCAGGCACACAGCCCTGGGTCTCAGGTGCCCGGCCCCGGGCGGGCGGGAGGGTGGGCGGGGCTTGAGGCCATTCCACTTCCCTGCCCCACCCCCATGCCCACTGCCTCCTCTGAGGTGCCTCCCATGGGTCAGGGTGTTTCTGGGCGGCACACCGCTAGCCAGTGGGCCTTGGCTGCTTGATGCTGCTGCGGGGAGGGAGGGTGCAGCTGCAGCCCGCCCCCCGGGATGGACAGCAGGCAGCAGTGGCGGCGGCGTGGGAGGGGTTGCTGCCCTGGGAGAGCCAGTCCACTTGCTCCCATCTCCCCTGCTGCCTGGCCTGGGGGCAACCTCTGCTGCCAGATCTTCCCGGGAAGAGTTTCCCCCTGTCAGCCTGCCCCTGGGAGGCAGGCCGGCTGTGGCCAGGGGGGCGGGGTGGCGGCAGTGGCAGCAGCAGGGCTGGAGATGGCAGGATTGGGGCTGCCCCAAACTGGATGAGGGATGTGCTCCCATTTCCCGCTGTCACTCTCTCTGTCCCTGTAGCTGCTGACCCCGCCCCCGGCACACTGACTGCACCACGCCCACCTCTCAGGAGCAGGCTGACCTGAGGACAAGCCTCCAGGGACCCTGGGGCAGCAGAGGCCGCCCCCAGGTCAGGCCGCGCGGGAGATGGGAGCAAAGCCATAGGCTGGACCAGGGCAGCGCCCTCTTCTCCCGCCACCCCCGCCGACGCCGCCTCAGCTGCCGCCGCTGCGGTCTCCCTGCTGCTCCCTGACCGAACCGTGCAGGCCTATAGGAAGGAGGCTGACCTCAACACGTGAGTCCTGCAAGCCTGGGGCACCGGACGCTGCTCCCAAGCCAGGCCGCTGGCGAGATGGGAGTCAATGCGACGGCTTGCACAGGGCAGCCTCACTCCCGACACCCCACCGCCGCCCTGGACCCTGACCCAACCATGCCAGCCTCCTGGGAGCCGCCTGACCTAAAGACGTGGGTCCAGTCAAACTGCGGCGGCAGAGGCCACCCCCAGGTCACGCTGTGGGGGAGATGGGAACAAACGCATGGCTCCCAAGGGGCAGCCCCCTCCTCCCGCATGCAGCGCGGGAAGGCCACGCAAGGCCTGAGGGCCAGTCTCGGCTGGTCCGGGGCCGTCCATCGCCCTCCCATCTCCCGGGGCTCCCCCCGCTTTGCCAAAGCCGCCTATGAGCGGCGGCCAGGAAAGCCGCGGGGTTCAGCCAATACTAATGGGGGGTAGGCACCCCAACCAGGGCGGGGGGCCCCGGGACCCGCCTCAGGGTCCCAACCTGGACGCGCGGCCTGGACCCCACCGACGCACCCCTCCCCCCCCGGCGCCTCCCCAACTGCACAGCCCAGGCCTCACCCGCCGACTCCCCGACCTGCGCGCCCCCACCAGCGCCCCCTTACCTGGCTCGCGACGGCAGCACAGGCGACAGCAAGCGGCGGGAGGCCGAGACCCCAGGCAGCCTTCCTCCTCTGGGAGCTGGTCCAGGAGCACCCAGCTCCCGCCCAGCTTCCTCACGTTCTGTGCGCGCCCCAGCGCCCCGGCGCCCCGGCGCCCGTGCGCGCGCGCGCACGCGCAGCTTTGAGCGCCCCTCCCCCTCCCGCCTGCCTGACAGCAGCATGGAGGCTTGGCTGGGACTTCAGCAGTAGGGATGCTGCGAGTGGGGCCGGGCGGTGGGCCGGTGGAGCTTGGGGCGGTGGGGCAGTGGGGCGAGCCCTGCCCGCGGCCAGGGCTGGCCGGGTCCCCAACCCCAACGCCCCCCCACGCCCTCCTTCAGTGTCCTGGCCCCCAGGTAGGACCACCACGGACCCAGGGCCAGGCCACGCCCCACCAGCCCCACTACCCCTGCTTGCCGATCCCCACCCAGTCAATGCCTCCCCACCCCCTGCCACGCCCGGTCCCCCGATCCACTGCACCCCCGACACAAAGCTGCTTCTCCTCACACCCAAGTCCCGCCCCAGGTCTGCGCCCCACTAGGTCCTACGCCACAGCCCCTGTAAACCGCGCTCACCCCTCGTGCCTCACCCCAGGTCCCCCCACCGTCCGGAGATACTCCCCTAACCCTTCACCTCGGAATGACCCCCCCACCCCTCAGCCGGGTCACTTCTGCTCCCAGCAACCCCTCCCCCTCAGCCTGTCCGCCCTCACCGCCAGATCGCCCCACACCCAGAGTGCACCCCTACCCCAGATGACCCCATCAGCCCTTTCCTCGCGGGAGCGGGGCGGTCTGGGCTCCGATCACCCCGGCGACAGCCGCTAGACAGGGATCCCCGGGGCCCACGGCAGGCACACAGCCCTGGGTCTCAGGTGCCCGGCCCCGGGCGGGCGGGAGGGTGGGCGGGGCTTGAGGCCATTCCACTTCCCTGCCCCACCCCCATGCCCACTGCCTCCTCTGAGGTGCCTCCCATGGGTCAGGGTGTTTCTGGGCGGCACACCGCTAGCCAGTGGGCCTTGGCTGCTTGATGCTGCTGCGGGGAGGGAGGGTGCAGCTGCAGCCCGCCCCCCGGGATGGACAGCAGGCAGCAGTGGCGGCGGCGTGGGAGGGGTTGCTGCCCTGGGAGAGCCAGTCCACTTGCTCCCATCTCCCCTGCTGCCTGGCCTGGGGGCAACCTCTGCTGCCAGATCTTCCCGGGAAGAGTTTCCCCCTGTCAGCCTGCCCCTGGGAGGCAGGCCGGCTGTGGCCAGGGGGGCGGGGTGGCGGCAGTGGCAGCAGCAGGGCTGGAGATGGCAGGATTGGGGCTGCCCCAAACTGGATGAGGGATGTGCTCCCATTTCCCGCTGTCACTCTCTCTGTCCCTGTAGCTGCTGACCCCGCCCCCGGCACACTGACTGCACCACGCCCACCTCTCAGGAGCAGGCTGACCTGAGGACAAGCCTCCAGGGACCCTGGGGCAGCAGAGGCCGCCCCCAGGTCAGGCCGCGCGGGAGATGGGAGCAAAGCCATAGGCTGGACCAGGGCAGCGCCCTCTTCTCCCGCCACCCCCGCCGACGCCGCCTCAGCTGCCGCCGCTGCGGTCTCCCTGCTGCTCCCTGACCGAACCGTGCAGGCCTATAGGAAGGAGGCTGACCTCAACACGTGAGTCCTGCAAGCCTGGGGCACCGGACGCTGCTCCCAAGCCAGGCCGCTGGCGAGATGGGAGTCAATGCGACGGCTTGCACAGGGCAGCCTCACTCCCGACACCCCACCGCCGCCCTGGACCCTGACCCAACCATGCCAGCCTCCTGGGAGCCGCCTGACCTAAAGACGTGGGTCCAGTCAAACTGCGGCGGCAGAGGCCACCCCCAGGTCACGCTGTGGGGGAGATGGGAACAAACGCATGGCTCCCAAGGGTCAGCCCCCTCCTCCCGCATGCAGCGCGGGAAGGCCACGCAAGGCCTGAGGGCCAGTCTCGGCTGGTCCGGGGCCGTCCATCGCCCTCCCATCTCCCGGGGCTCCCCCCGCTTTGCCAAAGCCGCCTATGAGCGGCGGCCAGGAAAGCCGCGGGGTTCAGCCAATACTAATGGGGGTAGGCACCCCAACCAGGGCGGGGGGCCCCGGGACCCGCCTCAGGGTCCCAACGTGGACGCGTGGCCTGGACCCCACCGACGCACCCCTCCCCCCCCCGCGCCTCCCCAACTGCACAGCCCAGGCCTCACCCGCCGACTCCCCGACCTGCGCGCCCCCACCAGCGCCCCCTTACCTGGCTCGCGACGGCAGCACAGGCGACAGCAAGCGGCGGGAGGCCGAGACCCCAGGCAGCCTTCCTCCTCCGGGAGCTGGTCCAGGAGCACCCAGCTCCCGCCCAGCTTCCTCACGTTCTGTGCGCGCCCCAGCGCCCCGGCGCCCCGGCGCCCGTGCGCGCGCGCGCACGCGCAGCTTTGAGCGCCCCTCCCCCTCCCGCCTGCCTGACAGCAGCATGGAGGCTTGGCTGGGACTTCAGCAGTAGGGATGCTGCGAGTGGGGCCGGGCGGTGGGCCGGTGGAGCTTGGGGCGGTGGGGCGCGCCCGCCCGCGGCCAGGGCTGGCCAGGTCCCCAACCCCAACGCGCCCCCCCCCGCCCCCCTCCAGGGTCCCGGTACCCAAGTAGGACCACCACGGACCCAGGGCCAGGCCACGCCCCACCAGCCCCACTACCCCTGCTCGCCGATCGCCACCCAGTCAATGCCTCCCCACCCCCTGCCACGCCCGGTCCCCCGATCCACTGCACCCCCGACACAAAGCTGCTTCTCCTCACACCCAAGTCCCGCCCCAGGTCTGCGCCCCACTAGGTCCTACGCCACAGCCCCTGTAAACCGCGCTCACCCCTCGTGCCTCACCCCAGGTCCCCCCACCGTCCGGAGATACTCCCCTAACCCTTCACCTCGGAATGACCCCCCCACCCCTCAGCCGGGTCACTTCTGCTCCCAGCAACCCCTCCCCCTCAGCCTGTCCGCCCTCACCGCCAGATCGCCCCACACCCAGAGTGCACCCCTACCCCAGATGACCCCATCAGCCCTTTCCTCGCGGGAGCGGGGCGGTCTGGGCTCCGATCACCCCGGCGACAGCCGCTAGACAGGGATCCCCGGGGCCCACGGCAGGCACACAGCCCTGGGTCCCAGGTGCCCGGCCCTGGGCGGGCGGGAGGGTGGGCGGGGCTTGAGGCCATTCCACTTCCCTGCCCCACCCCCATGCCCACTGCCTCCTCTGAGGTGCCTCCCATGGGTCAGGGTGTTCCTGGGCGGCACACCGCTAGCCAGTGGGCCTTGGCTGCTTGATGCTGCTGCGGGGAGGGAGGGTGCAGCTGCAGCCCGCCCCCCGGGATGGACAGCAGGCAGCAGTGGCGGCGGCGTGGGAGGGGTTGCTGCCCTGGGAGAGCCAGTCCACTTGCTCCCATCTCCCCTGCTGCCTGGCCTGGGGGCAACCTCTGCTGCCAGATCTTCCCGGGAAGAGTTTCCTCCTGTCAGCCTGCCCCTGGGAGGCAGGCCGGCTGTGGCCAGGGGGGCGGGGTGGCGGCAGTGGCAGCAGCAGGGCTGGAGATGGCAGGATTGGGGCTGCCCCAAACTGGATGAGGGATGTGCTCCCATTTCCCGCTGTCACTCTCTCTGTCCCTGTAGCTGCTGACCCCGCCCCCGGCACACTGACTGCACCACGCCCACCTCTCAGGAGCAGGCTGACCTGAGGACAAGCCTCCAGGGACCCTGGGGCAGCAGAGGCCGCCCCCAGGTCAGGCCGCGCGGGAGATGGGAGCAAAGCCATAGGCTGGACCAGGGCAGCGCCCTCTTCTCCCGCCACCCCCGCCGACGCCGCCTCAGCTGCCGCCGCTGCGGTCTCCCTGCTGCTCCCTGACCGAACCGTGCAGGCCTCCAGGAAGGAGGCTGACCTCAACACGTGAGTCCTGCAAGCCTGGGGCACCGGACGCTGCTCCCAAGCCAGGCCGCTGGCGAGATGGGAGTCAATGCGACGGCTTGCACAGGGCAGCCTCACTCCCGACACCCCACCGCCGCCCTGGGCCCTGACCCAACCATGCCAGCCTCCTGGGAGCCGCCTGACCTAAAGACGTGGGTCCAGTCAAACTGCGGCGGCAGAGGCCACCCCCAGGTCACGCTGTGGGGGAGATGGGAACAAACGCATGGCTCCCAAGGGGCAGCCCCCCCTCTTCCCGCAAGCAGCTGCTCCTACCGCCACCATCCTCCCAAGCCACCCCCCCCCCCGCACCACGCTCAGCCCGCCGTCTTACCCAACTGGGTAAAGAGGGAACAGATCCCCAACACAATCAAAGCGACTTGTGACAAACCTACAGCCAGCACAATACTCCACCGAGAAAAGCCGGAAGCCTGTCTGCTAAAATGGGGAACAAGACAACGATGCCCACGCGCACCACTTCTACTCAGCAGGGTATTGGAAGTCCTCGTAGAGCAACTGGACAAGAACAAGAAAGAAGTGGGAAAGAAGAGGGAGGGCTGTCATTCTATCCGGATGACACGATCCTATAGACAGAGAGGGAAAACCCTGCAGGCTCCACATACAAAACTGACTAGAGATGAGAAAAGAACTTGGCAAAGCAGCAGGACACAACAACAACGTACAGAAATCAGTGGCACTTCTTGACACGAAACGAAGAATCCCTTTTAAAATGGCATCCAAAACAAGACAACGCTTAGGAGTACATCGGACCCAGGAAGTGAAAGACTTCCATGCGGAGGACCTACAAAACCCTGGCGGAGGAAATTCAAGAGGACTTCAGGAAATGGAAAGACAGCCCACGTTCTTGCACTGGAAGAATTCATCATGTTCCAACGGCCACGCTGCCCAAAGCAAGCTACAGATTTAATACGATCCCTATCAAATTACCCAGCCCATTCTTCGCAGAACTACAACAAAGCATCCTAAACTTCACGTGCAATCACAAAAGTCCCGGAATGACCAAAGCATTCCTGAAGAAAAAGACCGAAGCTGGACGAATACCCCTCCCGGACCTCACACGATACTACAGGGCTACAGGCAAAACAGCACGGTACTGGTCCAAAAACAGACACACGGGATCAATGGAACAGGACACAAAGTCCGGAAATAAACCCACGCACGTACGCTCAATCAATCGATGACAAAGGAGGCAAGAATATGCAACGGAGGAAAGACAGTCTCTTCAGTAAGTGGTGCTGGGAAAACTGGACAGCTACCTTGTAACAGACTGAAATTAGAACATTCTCTGACAGCACGTACACAACGAAACTCAACTCAACACGGACGAGAGACCTCAACGTAAGACCAGATACCGTAAAACTCCTAGAGGAAAACATAGGCGTGACACTCGAGGGCGGACATTACAGCAGTGTATTTTCTGAACCAGCACCTGGAGTATAGGAAATCAAAGCAAAAATCAACAAACGGGATCCAATTAATCTCACAAGCTTTTGCACAACTATGGATACCATCAACACAACGAAGAGACAACCTACACAACAGGAGAAGATCTTTGCAAATGACGGGACGGACGGGAGACTCATCTCCAAAACATACAAACAGCTCATACACCCTCATACCAAGGAAACAAGCAACCCAATCCAAAACTGGGCACAAGACCTACACAAGCCATTCTCCAAGGAAGACACACAAATGGCCAATAGGCACAGGAAAATATGCTCAGCATCGCCACTTGTCAAGAGACGTGCAGATCAAAACTGCAATGAGACAGCACCTTACACCAGCCAGAATGGCCACCATTGACAAGTCTACAAATGATACATGCTGGAGAGGGTGTCGAGAAAAGGGAACACCCCACACACACACACACACACATAGACACACACACGCGCGCACGTGCTGCTGGTGGGAGTGTAGATGGGTGCAGCCACGATGGAGGACAGTACGGAGGTTCCTTCAAAAACTGAAAATAGACCTACCATGCGATCCACCAATCCCACTCCTGGGCATGCATCCCGCGGAAAATAAAATTCAAAACGACACACGCACCCCAGGGCTCACGGCACCACTATTTGCCACAGCCAAGGCGCAGGAACAACCCAAATGTCCATCGCCAGGTGACCGCATAAAGACGACGTGGTACAATATACACAACGGAACACTAGTCAGCCACACAAAAAGAAGAAAATAATGCCATCTGCGGCGATACGGACGGACCTGAAGGTTGTCATTCTAAGGGAGGCGGGCGGGAAAGAGAAAGAAAGCTACCCTAGGACTCTAAAAACTAGTAACAAACATGATAAGGCCACCAAAGGACTAACTGTCACTTTGAATTCTTGAACATGTATAAGCATATCTGACTGTCCTTTATGATCAGATTGCCGCCTTCTGTGGATTCTCATCTTCTAGCTGGCTTTATTCCTCTGATAACTATGTAAGCTGAGAAACCTAAGCTCTTCCTAGAATCGGCAAGTAGTACACACGTGGAAACTTAAAAAAATGTGCAGTATACTGTAAGTATGTAACTACATGCAATATACTGTGTACGTGCAGCACAGCTGTAGTACTTCTGACCAACAAAACTGGAAGAGGAGGAAAACACAAACGGACCGAGGGATCAGTGGAACAGAATAAAGAGCCCAGAAACACACCCGCAAACTTTGACAAAGGAGGCAAGAACGTACAGCGCAGTAAAGACAGTCTCTTCTGCAAACGATGTAGGGAGAACCGGACGGCTGCACGCAAAGCAATCAAGTTAGAATACTCCCTCACACCATACGCGGAAATAAATCCAAAATGGCTTAAAGACTTAAACATAAGACAAGACACCACACACCTCTCGGAAGAAAACATAGGCCAAACAGTATCCCACGTACACCTCAGCCATGTTCTCCTAGGGTAGTCTCCCCAAGCAACAGAAAACTGAGCAAAAATAGACACACAGACGGCAGCAAACTGAATTCATCAGCTTTGGCACAGCAAAGGAAACCACAAGCAGAACCAAACGACGACCTACGAGATGGGAGACAGTATTTGCCAAACACGAGACTGACTAGGGGTTAATTTCCAGAATATAGAAACAGCTCATCCAACTGAACGAACAAAAGGCAACCCAACCCGAAAATGGGCAGAAGACGACCTCAGGAAGCAATTCTCCAGTGAAGACATACCAGGGGCCAGTAAGAGGCACATGAAAAAAAGGCTCAACGTTGCTAATTACCCGAGAAATACAAGTCAAAACTACAATGAGGTGGCATCTCACCCCAGTTAGAGTGGCCATCATGCCAAAGCCCACAAAGGATCAACGCTACAGAGGCTGTGGAGAAAAGGGAACCCTCCTACACTGTCGGTGGGAATGTCGTTTGGTGCAGCCACTGTGCAGAACAGGAGGGAAGAGTCCTCAAAAGACGGAAAGTGACACTGGTCAGAAGCTTTGGATCTCGGGGGCAGGCCAACAAGCTCCCAAAGGCCCGGCCTCGCCCCTGCTTCTGCCCCAGCTCGCCTGTGCCCCACAGGGTCCGGGGCGGCCTCCACTCCCAGGGCAGGGCCACCCGCGCGGGAAGGCCACGCAAGGCCTGAGGGCCAGTCTCGGCTGGTCCGGGGCCGTCCATCGCCCTCCCATCTCCCGGGGCTCCCCCCGCTTTGCCAAAGCCGCCTATGAGCGGCGGCCAGGAAAGCCGCGGGGTTCAGCCAATACTAATGGGGGGTAGGCACCCCAACCAGGGCGGGGGGCCCCGGGACCCGCCTCAGGGTCCCAACCTGGACGCGCGGCCTGGACCCCACCGACGCACCCCTCCCCCCCCCGCGCCTCCCCAACTGCACAGCCCAGGCCTCACCCGCCGACTCCCCGACCTGCGCGCCCCCACCAGCGCCCCCTTACCTGACTCGCGACGGCAGCACAGGCGACAGCAAGCGGCGGGAGGCCGAGACCCCAGGCAGCCTTCCTCCTCCGGGAGCTGGTCCAGGAGCACCCAGCTCCCGCCCAGCTTCCTCACGTTCTGCGCGCGCCCCAGCGCCCCGGCGCCCCGGCGCCCGTGCGCGCGCGCGCACGCGCAGCTTTGAGCGCCCCTCCCCCTCCCGCCTGCCTGACAGCAGCATGGAGGCTTGGCTGGGACTTCAGCAGTAGGGATGCTGCGAGTGGGGCCGGGCGGTGGGCCGGTGGAGCTTGGGGCGGTGGGGCGCGCCCGCCCGCGGCCAGGGCTGGCCAGGTCCCCAACCCCAACGCGCCCCCCCCCGCCCCCCTCCAGGGTCCCGGTACCCAAGTAGGACCACCACGGACCCAGGGCCAGGCCACGCCCCACCAGCCCCACTACCCCTGCTCGCCGATCGCCACCCAGTCAATGCCTCCCCACCCCCTGCCACGCCCGGTCCCCCGATCCACTGCACCCCCGACACAAAGCTGCTTCTCCTCACACCCAAGTCCCGCCCCAGGTCTGCGCCCCACTAGGTCCTACGCCACAGCCCCTGTAAACCGCGCTCACCCCTCGTGCCTCACCCCAGGTCCCCCCACCGTCCGGAGATACTCCCCTAACCCTTCACCTCGGAATGACCCCCCCACCCCTCAGCCGGGTCACTTCTGCTCCCAGCAACCCCTCCCCCTCAGCCTGTCCGCCCTCACCGCCAGATCGCCCCACACCCAGAGTGCACCCCTACCCCAGATGACCCCATCAGCCCTTTCCTCGCGGGAGCGGGGCGGTCTGGGCTCCGATCACCCCGGCGACAGCCGCTAGACAGGGATCCCCGGGGCCCACGGCAGGCACACAGCCCTGGGTCCCAGGTGCCCGGCCCCGGGCGGGCGGGGCTTGAGGCCATTCCACTTCCCTGCCCCACCCCCATGCCCACTGCCTCCTCTGAGGTGCCTCCCATGGGTCAGGGTGTTCCTGGGCGGCACACCGCTAGCCAGTGGGCCTTGGCTGCTTGATGCTGCTGCGGGGAGGGAGGGTGCAGCTGCAGCCCGCCCCCCGGGATGGACAGCAGGCAGCAGTGGCGGCGGCGTGGGAGGGGTTGCTGCCCTGGGAGAGCCAGTCCACTTGCTCCCATCTCCCCTGCTGCCTGGCCTGGGGGCAACCTCTGCTGCCAGATCTTCCCGGGAAGAGTTTCCCCCTGTCAGCCTGCCCCTGGGAGGCAGGCCGGCTGTGGCCAGGGGGGCGGGGTGGCGGCAGTGGCAGCAGCAGGGCTGGAGATGGCAGGATTGGGGCTGCCCCAAACTGGATGAGGGATGTGCTCCCATTTCCCGCTGTCACTCTCTCTGTCCCTGTAGCTGCTGCCCCCGCCCCCGGCACACTGCACCACGCCCTCCTCTCAGGATCAGGTTGACCTGAGGACAAGCCTCCAGCGACCCTGAATAATTTTCCATCGTCTGATATACTATACTTTATTTATTCATTCATTTTCCTAAGGACATCTTGCTTGCCTCCAAGTGTCGGTAATTATAAATAAAACTTCCTTGATCCTCAGTTTGCACGTTTTTGTGCGGACCTAAGCTTTCAGCTCCTTTGGGTAGATACCAAAGAGCACAATCACTGGATCATATGGTAAGAGTATGTTTAGTTTTGTAAGAGAATACCAAACTGCCTTCCAAAGTAGCTGTATCATTTGCATTCCCAACAGCAATGAATGCGTTATTTCACATCCTCATCAGACTTTGATGTTTCACTGTTCTGTATTTTGGCTGTTCTAATAGGTGGGTATTGGTATCTCATTGTTGTATTAATTTGCATTTCTCTGGTGACATGTCATGTGGGCGATCTCTTTTTATGCTTATTTGCCATCTGTATATCTTCTTTGCTAAGGTATCTATTAAGATGTTTGGCCCAATTTCCCTTTAAGTTTTTTGTTTTCTTATTGTTGAGTTGTAAGAGGTTTTTGTATTTTGGATGATAGTTCCTATCAGACGTGGCTTTTGTAAATATTTTCTCCCAATGTGTGGCTTGTCTTGTCATTTTCTTGATACTGTTTTTTTCCCCAGAGCATTAGATTTTAATCTATTAATTATTTCTTTTTTGGATCTGGTCTTTGATGATCTATCTAAAACATCATCAGCATACCCGTGGTCATCTAGATTTTCTCCTATAGTTTTGCATTTTTTTAGGTCAATGACCCATTTTGAGTTAATTTTGTCAATGGTGTGAGGTCTGTATTTAGATGCATCATTTTTCTTTTTTTTTTTTTTTGGCATATGGATACCTAGCACCACTTATTGAAGAGATTATCTTTGCTCCATTGTATTCCCTTTGTCCTCTTTTCAAAGATCAGTTAGCTATATTTATGACTGTCTACTTCTGGGCTTTCTAATATGTTTCATTGATCTGTCTGTTCTTTCACCAACACCACACTGTCTTGGTTACTGTATCTTTATGCTAAGTCTTGAAGTCGGGTTATGTCAGTCCTTTAACTTTATTTCTTCAATATTGTGTTGGCTATTCTGGGTTTTTTACCTTTCCATATAAACTTGAGAAAAACAAATTTATTCTTATCTATAAAATAAGCTGCTATGATTTTGACTGGGTTGCACTGAATCTATAGATCAAGTTGGGGATAGCTGATACGTTGACAATATTGCCTTCTTATCCATGATCACAGAATATTCCTCCATTTATGTAGTTCTTTAATACTGTTCATCAAAGTTTTACAGTATTTCTCATATAAATCTTGTATATATTTTGCTTGATTTATACCTAAATATTTCATTTGGGGGTACTAATGAAAATGTTATTTTGTATTTAATTTCAAATTTCACTCAGTCATTTTTGGTATATAGGAAAGCCATTGACTTTTTTATATTAACCTGGTATCCTGCAACCTTGCTATGTCACTTATTAGGTCAAGGGGTTATTTCATTGATTCTTTCGATGTACCACATAGATGATCATGCCATTTGCCAAAGAAGAAAGTTTTATGTCTTCCTTCCCAATCTGTCTACCTTTTATTTCCTTTTCTTGTCTTATTACATACCCAGTAATGTTCTTATAAAACTGTATTAACATGTTAACTATATAGAGGCAGAAGAAAAGGTCAATCAGAGATTAAGCAGGGCTTGTTTTAACTGCAGAATATTTCAAAGATTTAATATAGACATTTTATAATGTACACTAGGACATCAGCTGTATTTCCCATGGAACCTTCAACTTTGGAACGCTTCTTTTTCTAAAAGCATCTTTAGAAACTAGTGTTGCATATGACATCCTTTGGAAAATATGTTTTAAAGTAAAACTTCTTTCAGTATGTTTAGCTCTAACTTCTTTCTAACTTCTTTTTATTTGACACAAGCACTATTTAAAAATTTAAGCCATATATTTGTTTAATTATCAGTACCGTTTTCTGTTATTGTATACTACAAATACACAACAGGTGATTTTCATTTATAATTCAAATAGGATTTAAGAGAAAGAATTTAAGTCTCACAGTTTTGAGAGTAACAACTGGACTAGAGTGCCGTTCCACCACTCATTAGCTGAGCAATCTTGCACAGCTCACCGAATCTACTCACGGACTGAGCTCCCTAATAACTCTGCCACATCAGCACAGACAGTAATCAACCGTGCAGCAGATCTAGCAGGGAAATAGGAGTATAATTAAAAGAGCAAGTTTCCAGAGATCTCTGGAGTGGATTATAACATAAACATGTAGACAGAGTTAAAAAAAATGCAGTCAATTGAAATGCCCCCCCCCCAAAAAAAACAAAGAGGAAGAAATTTTTAAAAACCCAAAGTGATTTGTTGGGGAGAGAAGTGTCAAACATTGTGCTTACCCTTGAAGAATGGGCATGAGCACGAGGCATGTGGTAGACAATAAATGATGATTAGTTAATTAATTTGGTCTGACTCAACAGAGCAACCTAAACTTCGATGGAAAACAGACATTCCTCGTCCGTTTTGCTGTTTCTTATTAAAATATCAAGTTGCTTTGAAAAATACATTTTTTAAAATGATTAAGCTAAGCCTCTGACTAGCAAGCAAGCTTACTGTAGACAGAGCAGAAGGGATCATAACAAGTTTTATCTCACATGAAATGGATGCAACACAATTTATGCACTCATAAGGAACTAAAATAAGACAATACCATCAAGTGCAGGGTTTAAGAACATAGGCTATGGTGTTCTGGGTTTGATCCTGGCTCTTGGACTCAGTAGCCATATAATTTCTGACAAATAACTTAGTATCTCTGAGTACCAGGCTCTTTGCGTAGTGGGCATAAAACTACAAGCCATTAGATTTGTTCTGAATATTTTAATAGTGCATAAAATGCTTAGCACAGCATTTGACTACCTAATCCATGTTTCCATGTTTCTAGAGGCCCGGTTAGTGACACCAGCCAGTGAGCCCCTTCGGACGGGACCCACTCGGCATCGCGGACTGAGGTCAG
Source organism: Vicugna pacos (assembly GCF_048564905.1). NCBI lineage: Eukaryota > Metazoa > Chordata > Mammalia > Artiodactyla > Camelidae > Vicugna > Vicugna pacos. The sequence continues at coordinate 19,904,569 of NC_133019.1, forward strand.
TCAGTGGCCGGTGTCCTAATGTATATCTAGAAAGGCGGGCGGCAGGCCGGGCCGCCGCGGGGAGGGCCGCCGCCGGAGGACGGCGGCCGGGGGGCGGGCCCGAGGCGGGGCGGCCGCCGCCGCAATCGCCTGCAGCCGCCTGCAGCCGCGCTCCGGAAGGCGGGCGGCGGTGCATGGCCCCGACGGGAGGTGCGCGGCCCGCACCCGGAGCCCCGCGCGCCGCCTGAGCGCTGCGGCCGCCTGGGCGCTGCGGCCGCCTCGGCGCTGCGAGTCCTCGGCAGTCCGGCCGCCGCCCCGCGGACAGGACCGCGTAGCCCCCCCCGCCCCCGGGCTGGAACTTGCTGAAAGTCTTCCCCCTGGAAGCGATGTCCCCCCAACAGGAGACGCTAGGGGGGCAGCCGGGGCGCTCCTCTTCCCTGGCAGGAGTGTGTCTGATCGCGGGAGGCTCCAGCACCAAGGTAAGGACCCCGAGCAGAACCCCGCGCCCGCCGCCGCCGCCGCCGCCGCCGCCGCCGCCGCCGCCGCCGCCGCCGCGGCGGCCCCATTCCCGGCGCGAGCCCTCTGCGCCCCCGCCTCCGCGGGGCTCAACGTTCGAAGCTCGCGTTCGGAGCCGTTTGTTCCAGGCCATTCCCGCCTTACCCGCCCTCACGCCCGGCAGCGCCCCCAGCACCTCCCGGCCTTTTCTCATCTAGCCTTACTCGCTCCACACAGGACCCCGCGGCAGCCCATCCACCGCGACCCCGGCGGCCCCGCTCCCGCCCCCGGCGGGGGCGAGGGCCGGGAGCCGGGCCATGCCTTTCCCCTTCCCCTCCTGGCGCCGCCCCTCGGCGCGCCGCCCGAAGTCCCCCGGGCACTCACCGCTTCTTGACCGCGTCAGCTCCGATGTCGTTGAGGCCGGCGGCGTCTGTCCGGGCGCGGCTACCGCGCCGAGTAAGGTAGGCGGCCGCGCTGCGGCGCCCGCGGGGCCCAGCCCCTCACCTGGACCCCGCGGCGCGGCCGCTTCGAGCGATTTGCGAGGGGCGGGGGGGGCGCCCCGCACTGCGCTCCTGGAAGGACTCCGGGTCTTCGAGGCGGTGGGCAGCCTCCTAGGTGTGCTGGGGAAGCTAACGGTCAGCGCCACGGAGGAGCCTGGGGCCGTGCTGGGTGGGGCCGGTGGGCTGCAGCGGGGGGTCGTGAGGGCTGCGGTGAAGGGCCTTGGCCCTGCGCTCGGTCCCGGCTCCGGGGCTCGGCGGGGCTGGGGGTGGGGGGGCGGGGTGTCAGCGTGGGCGTGCGGACGGCGCGCTTGGTCCCTGTGAAAGCTGGGAGGAGGGATGCGGGCCACGGGCCACAACTTGCAGCGTACCATGCCGATCAACACAGCCGCCGTGCGGCGTGCCCATTCCGATCGGGTCAGGTTTCCTTGGAACCGTTCCCTCCGCAAGTGCACGTGGCCGCGAGCCGCCGGCCTCTGCGGCTTGGCTCTCTCTCCCAGTGATTGATTTGGGTGTTTCTAGCCTTGCTTGCTCTCGCTCCTCCCCTCCCCCAAGACCTTCTGCTATTTGGCCATTTTTACTGAGGGATAACCTAACTCTTCCTTGAGAAATGTCTTGAGGCATTGTATTTATATCTTTGGAGCCCTAAGGGACCGCGGAGGCTCCCTGATGTCAGAATCTTAGAGCCTTTCATGACTCCTCCGACCAGGATCCGGGTGGGCTCCAGGTCAATGGCAGAGCGGCGAGATCCGTGCGTCCGTGCGCCGAGTTGAGAAGTGTGTGTGAGCTCCCAAGGACCATGACCATGTCAGCAAGTCATCTAGGTGTTGGTGAACTCGGTATCGCTGTAGTGCAGGCTCAGCTTTTGATGTATTGAGGCTGAGGTTTGTCCTTGTTGCTTGTCCCCTTCAGAGATGCACGGATGGGGGGGGGACTTAAAAGGTTAGAGCTTTATTTGGGAAGGTACTTGAATGTTCAGTAATTAGCATTTTAAAGCATTTTTATTCTTGTAAACTTAAGGAATTGGGAAAAATCAAATATTTCTATTCGTGAACAGATCTCTTCCTTTTTTTACTAACGGTAATTAGGCATACTGGTGAGGGGAGAACACGTTAAAGGAGCTTGCTCATGTATCAGTAGTATTGTCCAATAAATGATAGGTTGCTTTGCATCTTAAGCCATTGTCCTAAAATGCTGTCCTTCATTATAAAACATAGTGGGTTGTCTTGTTACCAATCCAGTCTTTTCCTTTTCCTTTTTAAAAAAAGTAAATGGATGTTGCCAGTCTGGTCTTTTGACAGCATTTTACTGCCTATAGAGCAGGAGTAAGGTTAAAGAACTGTTTCATTTTGCTTTTAACATTTTTTTTCCAGAAAAGTGCGTCTCCGCCTGTTTAAATATTAGTAGGCATGTCTATTTGATTTCAGACCCCCAGAGCAATAGGAAGTAATACTGATAAAAGATTATTTACAAAAGCATAGCTCAGAGAACACTGCCATTTACACTCATGGACCACAATCTTCATGTATCCCAAACACTAAACAGACTGATCTTTTTTAGATTTCACCCCACCATTCTAGTGCTTGGTCGTCCAGCTAAGTCATGGGATTTATTTCTAAAAAGTCTACTATGTGGTTGTAATGTTAATTACTAGGACTTGGATCAATGTTGTTTAATCACCAGTTATAATCAACATTTAAAAATGAAATAGAAAAGAAAATATTAGCAGGGTAGTAAGGGTAAAGACTGTTTTGTGTAACTTCTTTTTCTCTGTGTCACATATGTATATGTATTTTGGGTAGGGATGTAAAATATATTTCTTACTGAACGGTCAGAATTTTTAAAGATAGGTTTATTGGCCAGACCACTGCATGGGATGAGTTCACTTGGCTTTTAGTTCTAGCTGTATTACTGTCTCAGTAATCTTGAGAAAAATCACTTAACATGTTTCTGTTTCCTCATCTGTAAAATGGGAATCAAAGAGATAATGCTGGAGCAAGTGCTTTGAAAAGTATACACAGTGGACAAATACATCTTTTACTCTATGAAAATAAGATGCTCTTAAATAGTAGGCCTTAAAGGAACACGCTAAGCAGTAAAGCAGTAGGGGTCTTTCAAGCTAGTCATCCTGAGAGTCTGAATTCAGTGGTGTTACCAGTGCCTTGAATGTGGTTGCCAAGGACGCAGCTTTGTACACTGTGATGAAATTTGGAGTGTGATGACCTAGGTTCAATTCTACATTGTTTCTGTCCTAGCCTACTGACCTACTGAACCTTTCAGTTTCCTATGTGTAAAATGAAAATAACAATAGTACCTAACGCCTCGAGATTTTGGGGGAAAATCGAATGTGAAACTGAGTGAATATTGACATATAATAAACACTCAATAGGTGTTAGGTCTTATTGTTTGTACTTAATGTGCATGTCTGCTGTAATTCCTAGTACTATGCCCCAGTGGTTCAAGCCAAAAATCTAGGATTCATTTTCAGCTCCTGGCATTTCCTCACTCTATAGCAACCATCAGAAAGGCCAGTTGACTATCACATCAAAACATGTCTTGAATTTCTCCACTTCATCTCCACTGTTGTCACTGTAGTCCAAACCACCACCATCTCTCTTGTACCTTTGCAGAAAGTCCTTAACTTGCCTAACACCTTTTTTTCTTGTTCTTCCCTGACCCAGTCTCCATTTAGGAGCACCAGAGTAATCTTTTAAAAATGTAAATTGATGCTGTTGCTCACCTGCTTAAAATCTTGTAGTGGCTTTCCGTCATACTTAGGATAAAATTCAGACTCCTCTTCTTGGCCCCCCTTTACTTCACCCACCTCACCTGCCTTCTCTGCCTTGTTTGTGGATGCTCCAGCCACATGGGCCTTCTTTTTCACACATCACGTCATCAGATTCATTGTGTCCTGATGCCTTGGTGTTGCTGTGCCCTGGGCTTCTGCCACAGGTCTTTGCCATGTGGACACTTCCGTATTGTTCAGATCTTGGGTCCTCCCCAAGACCCGTCCTGACTGCCTAAGTAGAAGTTGCTCCTCAGTCATGCTCTATGCCTTCTGTTTTATTTTCATCTTAGCATTCATCCTGGCCTGATATATTCTTATTTATTTCTTTGCTGTGTTACCTGAACCGCTCACCAAATTGTGAAAACCATGAGAAGAGGGACGTTATAGTGTTCAAGGCAGCCTCCTCAGTGCCTAGGACACTACATTTAACGTATTCATTAAATATTAGCTGGGTTGTGTACAGCAGCGAACAGGGACAGATACGCCCCTGTGTTCAGACTTTGTGACTTAGGGCAGGGTCAGCAATCCTTTTCTGAGAGGGCCAGGTACTGAATAATTTAGGTTTGTAGACCATAATGTCTCTATTGCAATTGCCCTCTATGCCATCATAGTGCTAAAGTAGCCATAGACAATGTGTAAATGAATGGGCATAGCTGTTTTCCATAAAACTTTATTGAGAAAAACCGGCAGTGAACTCCTGGTATACAGTTTGCCAACCCCGGTCATTGAGCATCACAGTTGACTAGAGCTTTCTGGGGTGGCAGGACTGCTCTTTATCTGCAGTGTCCAATTTGATAGCCACGAGCTCCATGTGGCTGTTGAGCACTTGAAATGTGGCTGGTACAACTGAGAAACTAAACATTTTTAAAGAGCTTCATGGAGGTGTAAGTGGCATACAGTAAACTGCGCATATTTAAAGTGTATAGATCAGTAAGTTTTGACATGTGTATACAGCTATGAGGCAATGACCACAATCAGGTTAATGATTGTATTTATCATTCTTCAAAGTTTCCTCCTGCCCTTTTCTAGTCCCTTTGTTCCCTCCTCATTCCTAGGCAGCCGCTGGTCTGCTTCCTATCACTATAGGTTAATTTGCATTTTTAAGAATCTTATCTAAATGGAATTATACTATGTATTCTTTTTTGGTCTATCTTCTTCAATTATTTTGAGATCCTTCCATGTTTTTATGTGAATCAGTAGCTCATTTCATTGCTGAGTAGTATTCCTTCATGTGGATAAACCACAGTTTGCTTATCCATTCACCTATTAATGGGCATTTGGGTTGTTTCCAGGCTTGGGATATTACACATAAAGCTGCTGTGAACATTCGTGTATAGATCTTTGTATGGACTTGTGCTTCCACTTGTCATTGTATGACTATTCTTTCCCTGTTTCCTCTCTTAGTTCTTCTTTGTTTTCTGTTATTCTCTTTATTATCCCAAAATTCAATTCAGTCTTGGGATGCTGAATTATGAAGGATTTACTCTATAGAATTTTTACATGAAGAATATATAGCTAGAAACCATATTCACTGGCTACAGGTTCAGAGGATAAGAAGGATGGTGCCTCTGATGAACTGCTAAATTAAAAAATAAGCTTTGAATTAGATCATGGATTTAAAGATCTTTAGTATGCACACCACATTTTCCCTGTTTAGCTTTTAGCTTCCACTTATTTCTTTTCACGTTCAATGGTGAGTTTTTAAAAATTTTATTAGTGGAGAAGATTGGAATGGTTGAGGATGAGGTAGGGAAAGAGCATTGGAGAGTCCCATCTCCTCCTTACTGGTGTATAAACACCACACAGTGGGTCCTCATATTAAAGGGAATGACTTTCAAAAGGGTGGATGCTTAAGGAAACATTTGGACAATACCATTTCTTGCGTGAGATTCTCTATAAATATGAACACACGGTGTTACTATGATGTGACATGACATGTATTTAAGATACGTCATAGTCTTAAGTATTTTGATTTGCTTGTACACATTGCTGTCGTTAAGCCCTTAAGAAAGAACTCAGGGCCACCAAAATTTAGAATAAAATATCTGATTTAGTGTAGTTCAATTTAGTAATATATTTAAGATATAATTAAATCTATATGCACTGAGTAAAGCAGGCCCCTCTGCATAGATTTCTAAGCCTGTAGAATTATACATTGGAAGAGAGTGAGTAGCTTGAGGGGAAGGAAGGGAAGTTAATTAATGACATGACTCATTTTCTTATTTATGCTTTTCTTTTGGATAAGTGATCAGTCTCATCACCCCAAAAGTATTTCTATTCAGTGTGTAATTAGGAATTGAGTCTCTCTGGTTATACTCCTCTAAGGAATTATTAATGTGTACACTATACTACATGAAAAGAAAGGATTTGTACTAGATTGCTCTTCCTGTTTGCAATAAAAATTTTTGACTAGAGGATAGGAAAGGAAGTGACAAAGTAGGGGAGGGGACTTGGCAGGATGATCTCCTAGCCAGTTCCCTTCATTATAAGGTCAGGGTCATGATTTTTAATCAGAAGATAAAGGCAAGAATATTAAATATTGTCATTCTGTTGTGACTTCATTTTAAACATTTTTGCTTTATCCTCTTCTAGACGACACAGCAAAGTCTGTATAATTTGGTATTATTTCTTTGAAATAGAATTTTTAGTATTACTGGGTTGTAATTCTGCTAGTGAACGGTTTCATTGTTTCCCATAACTGGGCCTATTCTCTAGACAGTATTCTTGTCCTTTCTGTCCCCAGGACTGGACTTGCCCAAAATAAAGCCAGTGTACACTGTGCCAACTACCTGTCTCCCCAAAGCCCCTTGGTCAGTCTTTCTTTCCACTCAGGAGCAGCTGACTTAATAATCAGCCTCTGAAATTTTACTTTTTCATCACAGACACAGCAGTGTTGTGGTTTTCTGGATAACAAGGTTGTCTTTGCAGGGGCACATTGGAGATTAATTCTAGTATTTGCTAAGAAGTGCAGAGACCTAACAGAAGTCAGGAATCTAAGTAAGATAGATTGATCTTTTAGTAAACCAGGAAGGGTTTTGGGGGTTTTTTTTGGTTTTGTTTGTTTGTTTACTTTACACAAGGGCATGTATGTGATCTCACATTCTGTGGGCTACCCTATTTATAATACTGAGAGCCTGATTCCACTGAAGTTCATGGATCCCCCATCATCATGGGAAAAGGGCAAGATTTCTGAATCCTCTGTTAGGGGTTAGAGGAGAGATGGGTTGTAGGAATCAGCATTGCCACCTTCAAAGACCGTATCACCCCCATGAACCATGAAAGCATTTATATTGGCCCTATGTTTTTGCAAAACATAGAAATGCCAAAAAATATGTCTTTGTTTAGTTACCAGATGTGAGAGAATGATTGTTAATTCTTTTATCTCCAAGGGCTCTGAGAAAGAGTACCATTCCTGGGCGAATTCTAGCAAAGAAGAGGCACCATACCCACTTACTGGTAAGTTTCTGTGAAAATATAAGATGGATTGTGTTTTAATTATCGTTCTAAATGTCTCAGAGAATTGGTCATATGGCCCTAAATTTAAATACTATTAAATAATTAAGCCCATGTAATATTCACCTATTCATTTAATAAATACACGTATCAAGTATGTCCTATGTGCAGATAAATGATAGCTCTTCATTCAAGCAACTAGTGGTGTAGAGGGGAAGAGAAATGTCAATTTTCCTTTTTTTTTTCACTTTACAAACAGAACTATTTTGTCAAACCTTTTAAAACTTTCTTTCTAAGAGAAAGCAAGATGTGCTGGAATTCCATTTTCCCTGTATATTTATTTTTCATATTTAGTTCTTGAATCTCCTTTCCTTTTCCTACCGTTTACCTCTATAGAAAACCTCCTATGATCCAGTCATGCCTCTTAATCTATCAGTGAGTATTTAACACTTGCCCTGTACCCAGATCTTTGCTAGGCATCAAAAAAGAAAATGAAATTAAACCGTTTAGATTCCTAAAACTCTTTATTGACTTATTTAGCAATAGGTACTACCTTACCAACTAACTACTTTGCTATTTTTCCAGCCAAATTTCCCAGCATCCGTTTTGAGGAATTACTGGTAAATAGGTCACATCTCACCTTATTTAAATCATTTAGCTACAAAAATATTTCTTGATCAGTGAAGTCCTTCAGTATAGTTAACGGAAGTAGGGCAATTAAAATAAGGGACAGCATCTGTAGCAAATCTTGAGATGATGACATTGATGATGATGACGATTTCTGTTAATGATTTTTAAATGCTTGCTATCTGCCTAGCATTATGCAGAGCATATCACATGAGTTATCTCATGTAATCCTTTCATTGACCTGTGAGATCACTACAGTGTAATTTAGGTTTCAAGTGATATGAATAATCTAAATCCAAACTTTTCTATGAAATGTATATTCTCAAGCTTTAAAGCAAGCCATCATGCACATAGCACAAAATTCCCTGCATTTCCAGTTTATTTCTTAATGTTGTCATTTGTGTAAAAGTCAATGAGCAACAATTAAATCTGTGATGAAAAGTCAAATAAGTACTTAAAATAGTTGTTTTAATAAAATATATTAATTTAATTAAAACTATGTAGGTAGTAACTGTCAGGCTTAAAACAACATGAAGCTTCATTTTTAACTCACTAAAAAAAACACATAGGATATGGGACATGGTTGTTACTTAGCAGCAATTCTCCATTGTATATTTTACTGCATCTTGCAAATTTCAGTTGTGGATTAGCTACTGGCTATTTTGGTAAATCAGTTTTGTTTTATTGCTGTCATAGAAGTCTTTTTTATTTTTCTGCCTTAGTCCCTGAAAGTTGCTATAGTACTTAATATCAGTGAAACATTGACACTGTATGCCTATGCGAGATGAAAAGGAAAAGTTCACTGAATTAGATTCAGTGATAAGTCTGGAATGGAAGAGACCTTACTCTCTGTACTTAAAAAGTAAACAAATCTACAGCACAATGGTACTTAAGAATTGAGGAAATGAAATTACTCAGCGTACTAAAGAGCAAAAACTGATATTGCAGCCAGATGTCCAGGGTTTAGTTTTTCTAGTTTGAAAATTCCTTTTTGAATCTTGTTTTTGTGTCTCTTATACCCTGCAGTCTTCCTCCTAACTATTGCCTGTGAAAAACGGCCTCAGAGTGGCGTGGTGGGAGGGAAGCATAAGTCAGACAAGCCAGCCCTTGAATAACTCTAATTGTGTATAACTAATAAAGAGTATAAAATGTCTTCTTTCAGGCAGATATCTTGTACTGAATAATAGTAATAATAGTGATCTTTGAAATATATAGTTATTTGCCCTTTATATTTAAATACTGTTAGCCACTAAGTTTTACTTATTTGATCCTTATAATACTGTGTGATGGGTAGGATAAATATTTTAATTCATGGATTTAAGGCTGAGAGAGGTCAGGGATTTGCTGAAGATTTACAGAGGTAGGTAGTGTCAAAGGAGAAACTAGAATGCCTTTCAGTATTCTCAGATGTGAACATAGGAAAAGTCAACGTGATGCAACTCACAAACTAACCTGTGCATTCCCAAACAAGATATTCTTTAAAGACTTTTTCCTCTTTGTTTCTCCTCTCTACCCCCCCCCAAAAAGAACTACTTTGGTGGGGCCACCTGCATTACACAGTGGTCTCCAAGTGTAAGAGTGTGCATGGTGATCGCTCAGTCAACAAAAGGATTCTTTATACCAAAAGTCCCAGGAGCAAATTGCAGGACATTCCAGTCTGTAGCACACATGCTTATACTGACACAGTGCCAGTCAGCCTAAAGTCTACATTTAGACTTTTCTCTGTGTAGGACACGAATTCGACTATGGGATTAAAATGAATCACCTCCGAGACACGGCACTCCTGACGCAGGGGTCAGAGGACTCCCCGACGCCTTCCAACCTCCAAGAGCCCTTCCTCATGGAACAGCTGCCCCAAGAGAAGCAGTGTCACTTCATCTTGAAGCCCAGCCGGCTGGCTGTGGCCCAACAACTGGGTGGTGAGTTTTCTCCCTCTTTCATGAGAGCCTTTTTTTTAGCAAAACTTTTCATTCCTGAAAACCAAGTTTTCAAAGTTCTTTGCCTTTATACAGGCAAAGACCCAAACTTCCAGCCAGATGAGGTATTTTTTTTTCTTTTGAATTTTCTAAGTGTTTTGAAAGGAAAGATGGAGCTTTAGAAGATGGGTTTATAAATCAGCGGTAGGAGTGACTGACGGGTAATCAGCGGTTGGTTGTGGTACGGTCTGTTCTTTCTTCACTATCCTTCCCCCTTTAACCTTATGCCCACTGCAGAGTCAAAGGCACCAGGCAGTGCGGCAGGTGCTTCAGTGCCTTCTTTGTACTGTAATGCATTGCATTGTGTGTTCCCCCTAAATGATCACATTATTAAAAGAAGGCCATCAGTGAGGGGTGTCAGGAGACGCTGGTGCCCTACCTGAATCCTGGCACTGATGATCATGTGAAGATGAAGGTAATTTCCACAGAAATCTCTCCTTAGCCTGCTAAGCTAATCTGAATTCCCTGGGAACATAGCCATCTGTTACCCTCCCCATAATAAAGACTCCAGAGTGATAAAAAGTGGTGCTCAACACAGGAGGACCATCATTAATTACCCTAACCCATGTTTGAGCTTTAAACCATCAGTCTGAAAGTAAGATTGTATAGAAATAAAAGCATATGTATCATACCAAAAAGTGTGAGTTGGGGGTGGGAGGATAGCCGAAAATTGATGCTGAATGTTTGGAGCTGCTTTTGTAAACCTGAACGAACTGGGATACCCCATGGACAGTGGCCACTGTTTTATGCTCATCTCCACACACATGCATGTCCAGCCCTGTCTCTTTCGGTTGATGACCTAGCCTCAAACTTTATACTTTATTGAAATCACTGGTCAGGACTCCTTCGTCTTGCCAACACCAGTGATAAAAACTGACCCTGCATTTGCACCAGTCCTCCTCTCTCCCACAGACTTAAAGTGAGTTTTTGAACTCTAAGGCTGTTTACTCACATCTTTGGGGTGTTATGGAGATACTACAGTTTTCCATCCCCTGAAACGTGAGCTCCATGAAGGCAGAGAGTTGAGTCTGTTTTGTTCACTGCTATGTTTTCAGCACCTGAAACAGTGTCTGCATATATAAATTGAACTCAATAAATATTTGTTGAATGAATTCTTTTATTGACAGGTCTGTTGCTGGTACTCATTGAAGACACAAAGGGACTGTTGCCTTTATAACTAAGCTGAGGAAAATGGTGTTTTACTCTTCTATCTTTATACCCATGTTGTTCAAAATGATTTCTCTGGGTCCCTTGTCAGTAAAATAAATTTATTTTAACTGACTTGACCAAAACAATCAGGAGTCAAGAATCCTAAGAGTTTTACCCAACTTTGTCAACAGCTTGCTTAATTAAACTGTAGGCATCCTCTGTGTGTTAGTCCTCTGTTTCTCTCTGTTGGAAGTTAGGATACTATTGGTTGCAGCTGTAAGATGATTCACGCTAAGGGAATGGAGTGACTACAGACCCATGGTGGCAACCTACCTGTGAAACTAAAACTTTAACAAGTGAACCAGTTTTGTATTTTTTTTAATACCCAAGATTTTGATGAACAACTGCTTTGGAAACCACTGACTTAGAGCAGGGCTCAATAGACTTTTTCTGTAAAGGGCCAGATAGTGAAATTTGCAGATCAAGAGACAGAATTGACGGTATTACACAGGTACTTAAATAACAAGAGGAAAAGCAAATTTTCACAAATTTTTTATCGAGGACATTCGATACATAGTAATAGAGTACAATTTTGTGTGGTACAGATCTACTAATGAAGAGGAATTGGATTGTTTTGAGGGAATAACATTTTGCTTAATTGAAGTGGAAAGTTAGTATTCCAGTTATCACCATTGAATGGAAAGTGTTCTGATCTGTAATTAGGTTTCATGGATTTCATCATCTTTGAAAATACCTTTTCACACAAGTAGGTACTGCCAAATACTGAGATACCACGCTATAAGTGTACAATTTTAATTGAGCATGTTTCTCTCTTCAGAGACATTTGTAGAATTTTGTTAGATTCTTCTTTGGATATTTGCCTTTTGGCGTGTCGTTTCATTGCAGATTAATCACTTCCAATTGAAAGTTAGGTAGAAGTGAAAGGCTTTTGAAACATGAAATTCCCCTTTGCACAGGTCAATTGCACAGTTAAAGGATTTGCAAATGTAGAAATATCCTTTGCACTTACATTGAGGCAGGTAAATACTGCTAGACATGTAGTTTGAGCTCAGAAAATATCACTGCTGCAGTTTTTTTTATGGAAATGGAGATCTTGCTTCTTGTTTTGACTTTAGACAGCGAGAAAAGTGTGAAAGTAGCTTGACATTACTTCATCACTAAATGTCATTAAATGTCAAAGTAGTGTTTTTGTTTTCTTTAGATAAATACCCAGCAGTGGGATTGCTGTGTCATATGGTTGTACTATATTTACTTTTTGGAGAAACCCCCATGCTGTTTCCCATAGCAGCTGCCCCAAGTTGCATTCCCACCAACAGTGCGTGAGGGTCCCCTTTCTCCACATCCTCACCAACACTTGTCATTTGTGTCCTGCTGATAATAGCCATTCTAACAGGTGTGAGTTTCTATCTCATTGTGGTTTTGATTTGCATTTCTCTGAGAATTAGTGATGTTGAGCATCTTTTCATGTGCCTGGTTGCCATCTTTATATGTTTCTTGGAAAAAGTCTCTTCAAATCCTCTGCCTATGTTTAATTGGGTTGTTCATTTTTTTGCTGTTGAGTTATATGAGTTCTTTATATATTTTAGACGTTAACCCCTTATCAGATATGTGATTTGCAAATAGTTTCTCCCATCAACTTATTGAAGTAGGTTGATTTTTCATTTTGTTGATGGGTTTCTTTGCTGTGCAGAAGCTTTTTAGTTTGATGTACTCCTGCATTTTTCCTTTCTTTGCTTTTCATTTTTGGTGCCAAATGCAAAAAAAAAAAATCATTGCTCAGACCAGTGTCAAGTAATTTACCCCCAAGTTTCCTCCTAGGAGTTTTATGATTTCAGGTCTTATATTCACGTCTGATCCATTTTGAATTAATTTTTTGTATGGTGTGGTCCAGTTTCACTTTTCACTTACTGCTCTCCAATTTTTCCACTAGAACAAATCATAATAAAATTTATATGGAATCCCAAAAGACCTTGAATTGTCAAAGCATTACTGAAGAAAAAGAAGGAGGCTGGAGGAATAACCCTCCCAGACTTCAGACAATACTCCAGAGCTACAGTAATCAAAACAGCATGGTATTGGTACAAGAACAGACATCTGGATCAGTGGAACAGAATAGAGAGCCCAGAAATGAACCCATATCACTTTTGAAGAGACTGTCCTTTTCCCATTTTATATTCTGGGGGGTATCCCAGCGGCCCTGCCCCTCAGACCAGTGCCTTAAAATTAGGAAATAAGTCTCTTTAACATGAAGTCAGTGATTTGGAAAGAACTGCTTCTGCCCTGAGCCCTGGGGTGGGTAGTGTGCACACAAGTGCTTTAAGAACTGTTCCCCAGTCCACCATGGACCACAGATCTCCTGGGCGTGAGCTCTGTTGGCCTTCAAAGCGAGATGTTTTAGGAGTTTGTCTCACAGGTGCCAGACCTTAGAAGTTGGGGTGACCTATGTGGGGTACAAACTTTTTACTCCTTCTGGGGAAGGTCTGGGTTTTGAGGAGATTTTAAGTTCCCTCCCAACTGTAGGTTGTTGCACCAGGGATGGGTTTTATGGTGAGATTGTCTCAGCCTTTTCTAGCCACTTCCCTCTCATTTGCCCAATTTGACAGTCTCTCTGTCAGTTTTTAGGTTTTTTTCCAGAGAAAACTGTTGCATAGGTAGCTGTAGATACGGTGTGTGCGTGGGAGGAGGTGAGATCAGGATCTTCCTATGTCACCATCTTGCTAAAATCTCTTATTAAAGGTTTTTTTTTGTTATGATTATTCTTTAACAATCTATGAGGACAGACTTCTGAGAATTATACTTTTTAATATTCAGCTCCCTAATTGAAGCATGGAGAAATGCTGGCTTGGACCTTGTCGGGGCTGTCTGGGACGCTAAGCCTTCCTGAACTCCACTGGCCCTGCATTTACATCTCCCTTACAGTTTTTATAGCAATTGCATGTCTTTTCATCAGTCTTTGACATTTGGAAAGTAAGAGCTGTGTATTAAAGCTCTGCAAGAAAGTAAACTTTAATGAGATTTTTTTTCTCTCAGTCCCAGAGGGAACGTGAGCTTTAAAATTGAATGTTGTACATAGTAAAAGACATTGCTGCAGCTGAAAGTATTTATAATAAAGTTCAGTACTCAATTTCTGCTTTATCCTCTGCACTCGTAGGATAGCTGGGTATATAACTTTATGATAGAGCATTCTTTCTAAGAAGTGTATGAAAGCTAAAAAAAAAGCAAATAATTCTGATAGTTTTAGGAATAATGAAACCAGATTAAATGTGAGGAAACTAGACTAAGTAGAACTATTCAACATATGTAAACATACATACCCAACAAACATTTGCACAGATTGGCATTGCTGGCACACAGGAACCCCCTCCTGGATTTAAGAATGGGTTCAGCTTTCTTTCCTGTTCTTTAAGATGGTGCAAGTTGGGAATGTCAGGACAGGAAGAAAGTGCTTTAGTTAAGCAGATTCTGGTATTTCTTCCTGTCCACACACTTCCCGAAGGCTGTTAAACAAGTGGAGAATGGATGTGGGGAGGAGGTCCTCTTTCTGGGGAGGAGATTGGTGTCTTGGCAGCTCTGTTCAAGGCTGCTGTGGACCTATGCCCTGGGCAAAGTAACACTTTTCGAACATTATCCTACTTAATTCTCTCGGTGAGGCTGTTAGCTGTAGGTGGTGTTCTCATGTTAAAGTGAAGAAGCAGAATAAGTAACTTGCACAAATAAATATCTGAAGCAGGAGTCTAGCTGGGCTCCTGACTCCTGAAACAAAGAACTTTACAATGTATGAGCATTTATGATGCACTTCTTGAATCCTGAGGAAGCCAGGGGTGGATGATGGTCTAGCTGCTGTTCAGTAAAATGTTTCCTATTTGATTATCTTCCCACGACGTGGCTTTTTTAGTATTTGGTTTATGTTGGGTATGCTGAGGAAATAAACAGTATGAAACACTTGCTTGAAATGAGCACTGGGCACTGCCGACTGTGCCCCTCCCACCCCCTGGAATCATCTCCTTCAGTGTCCCCACCCAGAATAGTGTCCTTCATGTCCCCCTACCCCCGAATGTTCTCCTTGGTACCCCGCCCCCCGAGATTGTCCCCTTCGTGCCCCGTGGTCAGAGAGAGCTGGGGGGTAATGCACCATCTCTGGCAGCATGGTTGGGGGTCAGGGCCTCAAAGCCAGAGCGTGATGACCAGTTTCATGCACTGTCCCTGGTGAAAAATGTAGTCAGACTCTATGTGGGCACCACCTGTGGGCCCATTCGCCTCAAGAGCTGTTTCGCATCTGCCCCACTCAACGCAGTTTTCGGGGGTCAGCCAGAGGTTTGGGCAGAATTCATGCCCATTATTTGGGTTGGGGCTCCCACTAGTCTGTCTGCTCCTTCCTGGAGTTCCCCCTTCACCCTCCAGCTGCTGTGGTCACCTCCATCTCCATTCTCTATAGTTTTTTCAAACCAGCAAGAGGACAGGTTTCTCTCCAAATTTTAGTCACCCCTGCCACCCTGGGTCCTATGCTCATGGAAGAAGCTGTAAAAATGGGGAACTCACCCAGCGCCATGCCATTTCCTTCTTCCCAAGTGTCAAACTGTTACCTCCACTCTGTGCCTGCCTTTGGTCACTCTTTAGTGTCTTCAGGTCTGCTCTTATATCTTTAAGTGTTGCCTGGAGTTTATAGCTGTTACCTGTGTGTATTTGTTTAGGCCAGGGGGTGTAGGTGGCAGAAAGGTCAAAAAGGACCCTAAAGAGCTGTCTTTTTAGGTATCAGATCCTGTGCAGATCCATCCATTTTTGTCTTAAAATTAGATGCAGATGACATCAGAACTGTTTTAGAACTATGATCTCACAAAACCATGATTCATTGCTGACCTTTCTCCTGCCTGTTTTGTTCCTGCTGTCTTTTTTCACCTAAATGTCTGCTCAGTTCAATTACTGTTCGAGAATGATTTATTGATTACTCACTAGACATGAGGGATGATGCTGGATCCTCTACCTGTTGAAATCGTGTTGATTCCAAATTCACATCCAATGCAGGTGCCTGCAGGACCGCTCCCTCTCTCCTGACGGGGAGGCAGATGTGCTTCATGGTTCTTCTGAACACCTCTGGTGCCTTGTTCCTCCCTCAGGATGTCTTATTTATTAATATACTTGCTCTCCCCCACCCACCCATCACCAGTCTTGTCCCCCTGTAAGATTATAAACTTTACCGTGGCAAGGGTGAGTCTCACTCATGTTTTCATCCATCCATGCTGCCTTAAACATACTTTTTAAAGTCAGGAACCAAAAAGATACATGAAAAGTCTGCAGTTGGAGAGAAAGGGGGGGGGCGCAGAGCATTAGCTTCCTGTCTCTGTGCTCAACAGCAGAGTGGGGCATCAGGTAGCAGAGCCTTCTTGTTCTCAGAGAGCACCTTCATAGTGATGCCTCCTCCCCTTCCCCAAGGTCTCCTCCCTCCCCTTTTCCTCCTCCTCCTCCTCTTCCTTCTCCCCTTTCCCCTCTCTTTCTCTCTCCTTTTCCTCCTCCTTCTTCCTTTCTTTTTCTCATTACTGAATTGTGGTCTAATTTGATCTTCAGCTTTTTTGTTCACTTAGTCTCCTCTTTAAAATGGCCTGTGTGTTGGTATGAAATGCTTTGTGCTGTAAGTTCAGTAAATGGGGAGCCCTTTCACCTTTGAAAATTTGGTACCAGAATTCAAGCACATAGATCAGTGATGCCCCCAAAATGGGGGGAGGGAGAATAACCCAAGCGTTTAATGTTTCCTTACCTTTAAAATGCTGAGCCGTGGTGCTGAGCATACTATACAATGGAAACTATAGAAATAAGATTAAGTGAATTAAATGAGTTTTGCTAATCATCTCACTTCTTCCTTAGATTCAGGCCAGAAGACGTTTAAAAGAAGAAGATCTGCCATTAACTGGGCCTTCTGGCGGGGCTCGAGCACCCACCTGCACAACCAGCCCGTGTCACCAACGTCTCCAAAGCCGGGACTGCTCTTTGGGGTGTCTTTGCCAGATGTCTGTGAGAACGACAATCTACCCAAACCTATCTTGGTAAGTCTCGTTTTGGTCTGTAACACTTAGCAGGAAAGGAGAGCTCCGGAGGGAAAATCTACCCCAAATGGAAAAATTGTGGACACTCATGGCTTTGGCTGAGAACCTTTACTATTACTTCAAAGAATACAAATCTTGACTAAACTATTGCAGCATCATGAGGCAGATGTGATGGGGAGAGATGGTCTTGTCTGCTGGTGGCAGGAAGGAGCAGCGTGAACCTGCTCTGATAAACTATAGAGTCTGTCTGCCCTGTGGACGGAGAATGCACTTTATCCTGCACGTTCCTCTCACATCCTTTCTTGAACCCTGTGTTGTTCAGAACATGACTCTTTTAGTCACCTTAGCAGCAAGGACTAAACCTCATACTTTTTATTAGTATTCTAAGTGTTTAGGCATGAAGATACATCCTCTGGCATTTAGTTACCTTTTGTATGTACAACAGATCAGGTGAAAGCCACTGAGTGTGTATGGTCTTCAGTGAAGGTAGTAAATGAACCCTGTCAAGCAGCATTTTTTGAGTGTCCAGTACCCTTCAGGCACCGTCCCGGATGCCTGGCACTTCATGCTCTGCTCTGTGTCTGTGAGTACCAGACGCTACTCTAGTCACTTTTTCGCTTGCCTTTCACAACAGATTTAGAGGGTAGTTGTCACCAGTGTCATCATCACCATCACCATCTCCATCAGTCCTACTTTACAAATTAAAGCCCCACTCCCCCCCAAAAAAACCCTCAAGTTTACTGAAAGTCACACACAGCAAGCCTGAGCTGTAACTAGGTCTCAGGTCCTGTGGGTTGCACATCTCCGACACCCACTTGTTCCTCCTCTGCAAGCATAGGACGCGCAGCTGGAAAGGAAGCAAAATGAAAGACTGATTGGAATGGAATGGGACAGAGAAAGCTTCCTGGAGGTGATGATTTTGGAGGCTGATTTTAAAAGAAGTCAATACAGGAAGTAGAATGAAGTGTAAAGTAGAATGAAATGTAAAGTCGCATGAAAAGAAAGACAAGCAAGTGGAGGATGAATTAGGCAAGAACATTTCCATGTCTGGGGACAAGATTTCGTATTAGAGAACAGTGGGCAAAGAATAGTGAGACAGGAGGGAGACAAGGTAACAGGTACCTTGAAGTGACTACTGGATCGCTGAAAAAGGACAGTCGCATGAAAGC
This sequence comes from Vicugna pacos, assembly GCF_048564905.1. Lineage (NCBI taxonomy): Eukaryota > Metazoa > Chordata > Mammalia > Artiodactyla > Camelidae > Vicugna > Vicugna pacos. The sequence continues at coordinate 19,922,761 of NC_133019.1, forward strand.
AAGTGTTGAAATGTAGCAAGAACAAATGGGAGAAAATAGATTTAGAGACACACACACACACACACACACACACAAAGTGACTTTAATCCTCTGGCAGCCTGTCCAGCCCCAGCCCTTCAGTGCCTCCCGCCGGGCCGCCCCGGCCCCTGGCAGCCGGGGAGGGCAGCGGTGTGTTCTCCGGCTCCTTCTGCGTCAAGTGCCATTTTGATTTTTTTTCCTTTGTTTCCCCGTAGGATATGCTTTTCTTCCTTAATCAGAAAGGACCCCTCACAAAGGGGATCTTCAGACAGTCGGCCAACATGAAATCCTGCAGAGAGCTGAGAGAGAAACTGAATTCCGGAGTTGAAGTACAGCTAGACTGTGAATCGGCTTTCGTGATAGCCTCTGTCTTAAAGGTGGGGAACACACGCCCTTCGTCCCCCCTACAGTGGAGCTCTGGGGGAAGACAGCTGGTCTCCCTCATTATAACGCTATCCCCATCTGTGAAGAAGCGTCATAGTTAGAGTTTCACAGCCAATTAGCTATGTGATAAAAGTATTTGTAGCAGAAATTCTTGTGGCAAAGATGTCTATGGCAAATAGGTTTACTTATGGGGGAAAAAAAAAACCTGGAACCCAGCCCCATGGTCACTTAACTCACATCCATAGTTGAGTTAGACTTCTTCTAAAATGTTTTCCTCCCCCCATTCTTGAAAATGTCTCACGTCTTTGCAAAAGCTAAAGTCAAAATGAGCTTTCAGCAGCGCTCTTGACCACAGCAATGGCTTCTGCAGACCAGCGTCAGGCTGCCGTCTCTTAGCAGGCTTGGTGTGCACCCGCGCCAGGGGTAAGGACAGGGCCCCAGCCTGCATCCCAGGGCCTGGAGCATAAAACCCAAATTCCAGAAAACATGGTGAAGAAGGCTGTTACGTGTCCCTGCTCCCAGTCAGTTGCTCACAGAACCGTACTTTATGAATTTAGGAACAGTCAGATGTCTCTTGGTAAAAGGGCCATGTCTGCTCTTAAAACAATCCCTGCCACAGACTTTGACAATGAAGTGTCACTCAGAAGAGCTGGAGGGCGGAAGCGGGGAGCATCTTGTCTATTTTACACAGGGTTTGCACTTGCCTTTCAGTCGTGGAGCTCAGTAGAGATATGTGTGGTGTGCTAGCTGAGCAAGACCCATGTCAGGGACGTGTATGCATGGTGGATTATTCTTTGCTTTTTTTAAAATCATATGATTAGGCTTTCTCCCATCTCTTAATTTAAGAAGTTAAAGGCTATGTTTTAGAAGATTTTCCTAATTTTGCTATTCTTCACAGCACCATACTCCTCAAAATTTTGAACTAAATTGTTGAGGCTGTTAATAAAGAATTTTGGATGTAAAAGAGTTAAGCTGCATTTCACATTGCAGAGAAAGTAGTTGTACAAGAATAAGCAAAGGGCAAAAATAATCCAAATGATTGGAAAGTCTGGTTAGATGGGTTCCAACTAATTAAAGCTTTGTGATCATGGAACTGTGCTTTACTCTCAATTTTTTCCCAAGTGGTTGCAGGAAAGGAAATACTTTTTGCCAAAAGTTATTGAGCTTTAGTTTTGTTTCTTGTTTTTGAGACTACTTGGGAGTGGTACTTAAGTTTTCCCTTAATTTTTCACTTAGGCTGGTTTTGCTTAAATATAAGCTTCACTCTGAACTATAATTGGAATAAAATTTCTTGAGAAAGCATAACTTTGACCCATCAGACCTTTGAGGAAAAGTTCATTTTTTAATCCTGTAAGAATCTCATCTCAGATTAATCTGGGAGCTCTGCTGATGGCCGGGGCCCTGCCTTTGGAGGGGAGGAGACTGAGTTGAGTGCTGGGCCCTGGCGATTGTAATTCAGAACCAGCTTTCACATCCTTCTCAGCTGCGATGGTTGTTATTTCGTAACTTGTTATTCCAACTGTGGAGAGTCCATTGCGATGTTACGACTTATCTTTCAAGTGTAGGTTTTAAGATTTAATGATGTTTTTCTTCAAGACAGATCATAAGTATGTTTTCCACTGATGTTTAAAAAGAGCTATTGTCACTGCCCCACTTTGAAATAACTGATTTCGGCTCTTCTGAATCTGACTTGTCAAGTAGGTGCAGCACTAAAATTAGTTAGGAATTATGAAAATTCGATAGTTTTCCCCCCCAAAAAAGGTAACTTTTGTGATGACGCGTCTGAATCGCAAGTATCCAGGTACATCTCTCCTGGAAAATACAATAGAACAGAGACAGACTTTAAATCAGTCACTTTCCTGCTTACTAACCACTCCAAAACATTGTCTTATAATAGGTAACATGACCACGAAGAGGCTTTTAAATTATTTGAGAGCCTCAGCTATAGTTAGCTGGCCTTCCCTTGTCCCTCACTAATATTTGGCTATAGGACATACAGCAACATTTCAGTAATGACCCCTGCTATGTCTGCGACTGTGCTTGGCGTTGAGTGTATGAAGTGAAAGGCAAGGGTCTGGTCTGATCCTGCCCTGAAGGAGCTCGTAGGCTCGTGGGAGACATGCTCACCTCATCAGCTGACTGCAGCACTGAGGCCCAAGGCTTCCATGTTAGTCACAGAAACACGACATGTTGTCTGTCACAAGTTGTGTGTCGCCTTTGGTGAGGCACATATGTAAGGCTGCTATTTGATTTTCCAGCAAGAATTAAAATTACTCCATTGCACACCTGTCTCTGTGTTGTAAGCAGGAACTTGCAAGAGGGTGGTCAGCCATGGGTCCAGCACTTAGACATGGAATTGGGTTTTCTCTGCCTGAAGTTTCCTAAGGTGGAGATCAGACTTCGCAAGCTTGGCTTGTTAGGACCGGGCCAAAAGCAACAGAGGGTGTTGGCCTAGAAAGGAAAGGAACGTAGGACCAGGACCAAAGTGTGTTTACTTTTAAGCTTTTTTATAAACAAATGTCAAACAACAACCTCCCTTGGTCAGATCCTACTTGTGTCATTGTCTGGTTTCACCCACACCTGGCCCCACAAGTGCTCTAAGGAGGAGTCTCGAAGGCCAAGAAGGATAATGTACCAGGGACATGTTATTTAATATACATTAGGGATGAGAGTGCTGCCCCAGGCTCCCAGAGCCAGCCATAGCCTGGAATGCCTTCTCCCCTCCTATGAAGAATACAGGGGGAAACTCCAGACACCTCTGGATGGAATTAGTCACCAATGCTGCTGGAATCTAAAGTTCTAAATTACCAGGGACTTTGTTTTATTTACTACCCTGTTCCTGGCACCTGAAACAGTGCCTGGCACAGATGAGCAAATATGTGTAGAATGACTGGATGACTGACTACCACATTATGAATCTCACAGATACCTTCGTGCATTCCTTTTAACTAGTGATTTGAGAGACAGAGAGAGAAAAAAAAAGATTAGGATGGTTTGCCAGATCCTGTCATGTTATACTAGTTTGCTAAGATGTATACAAACCGGAGGTTTCAGCCCAAACAGGTTGTCCTTTATCTTTCCCACTGTAGTCCAGACCCCAATTTCCCTCTGGTTTTTTGTTAGAAAAAAAATCAAAGCATATTTTTCTGTGTGCGCACATCATTGGAGGGCTGGCGCAGAGCTCTGTGTGTTCCAAAGAAGGGAGGACTGAACTTTCCAATAAAGTGTCTTCTTTCTAATTTCTCCAATACAAATTGTTAGAATAACAATTTAAATTTTTTTCCCTCTATTTTAGGATTTTCTACGGCACATTCCGGGAAGCTTATTATCATCAGATCTCTATAATAATTGGGTCTGTGTAATGGACAAAGGAAATGATGAGGAGAAAATAAATGCAGTTCAAAGGTAACTATTCCAATTTGGTCATTTCTCAAAAATACTTTTTAAAATAACTTATTTTATAAGCTTGTCTGTTAATGTAATAATAACTATCAAAGTCATATCCATAGGGGCCAGTTTAAAAGTAGACTTATGCTAGCAACTGTCATTGTTATTATTGGTTTTTTTCCTAATCTTACTAATATGGAATACTTGACCATTGTACACCTTCTGTATATTCTAATCTGATAGGCACTGAAACCCATTAGACTAATAGCAAATACTGTAGACCCAATCTACAATTTATGACCTTAATTTTGGTAAGTATTTAATTAACCAGACGATTCCTTATACACTTCATTTAGCAGCCGAATTCATACAGAGAAAATTCCTTCCTCTCAAGGAGCTCACAGTCTAGTAGAAATAGACAGATAAAACCCAGAATTCCAGTGCGGTACAGTCAGTGCCATGACAGGGGTATGTGGAGAAGGGGATGTGAGGAGACTCCAGAGAGACAGTCAACTCATTGAAAAGTGTCAAGGGAAAAGGGAGTTGCAGAGCTTTAGCCTGATCACAGAGAATGCATTGTCTGTCCTCATGGAAAGGGAAGTTGCCGGCAGAACCCAGCACCCCCATTCCTGAGTATTTCCCACATCATAAGAGAATAGGAAAAAAGTGTCCATTAACAAAAAGCAATACTTGCATTTCTGTGAAACCCAAGAATCCCGGTACCATTTATTTGCAAACGCTTGTTCAGTGCAGTGTTATCTTGAGCAACTTTCAAATGCAAATCATTATCTACACGCAGCTACTGATGGTGTAAGTGTTGAAGGCACCAGACTCAGAGCCATGCACAAAATGCTGTCTCTGCTTTCGTGACAGCTTGGTGGGAACCGTTCAGAGACAGGGAACCTGAGATTCTGTATGTTGTTGCTCATTGTCTAAAACTTTATATTCTAGAAGCTATTAAAGGATGATTTTTAAAAGGCCAGAATTATGGCTCTCATATAAATATGCACACGTGAAAGAAATTTTATTTAAAACAAGAATTAATAAAGAGAAGTACTAAGACGTTACTGCCACCGGTTCAGAGAAGATGGTTAACTACCACAAGTTATAATAGTTGAATCAGAAATGCTGAAATGAACTTAAAAAACAAAACTGGCTTTTTCTGCTGGGGCATGAGGCAGTGCAAGTAAATCACGTGTCTCTTCACCAGAGAGAATTTTCAGGTCTATGGACAAGTCTTATGTGTATTGCTGTCAATATTCTATAGTTTACAGAGGTGTAAAATAACTCAAAGGCTCAGGGCCCCCTCAGAATCTGACACCCCAAAAGAGCACGCTAGGCAAGGCCTTAATTTCCACTGAATACATTCAGTAATCTTTTGGCCCATTGTAATCTGTCATAATGTGTCCCTAGAAAACCATCCTCATTCTCAGTCTGTGGTGCTGAAGAAGCACCTCTCTGGTATTTATGCAACAAGAGCCAGATTACCTGATTTTCTTCCCCAGGTTGTGATACAGGAAAACGGGGCACGAGAGGAGGGCTGTGTCCCAGGTCTCACTTGAGTCCCTGGGATGCGCCCCGCCAAGTGAGGGTCGTTGGCTTCACGCGGGAAAGAATTCAAGAGCGAGCCCTAGTTGAGTAAAAGTAGATTTGTTTAGAGAGATGCACACTCTGTAGACAGAGTGCAGGCCGTCTCAGAACGCAGGAGAAGGGCAGAGGGGAGCAGGGTTGGGTGTTTAGTTTAAAGGAGAAGTAGACACACAGTCCATAGACAGAGTGCCGGGCATCTGGGAAGGTGAGGGAGCAAGAGAGTCCACGAGGCACGGTGTTGCGAGTTTTTATACATTAACAAGTGAGAGGATTACTCCAACTGCTTTGAGGAAGGGGCGGGGATCCCCAGGAATTGGGCCACTACCCTCTCCTTGATTTTCATGGTCAGCCTCAGAGCTGTCATGGCACCTGTGGGTGTGCCATTTGCGGTGCTAGTACATTACAGTGTGTGTGAGGGAGCTCAGGGTCCACTGGAGGTCAGCTCTCCATCCATCCTGGTCCTCAAGGTCCATCAGGAGTTGACTTCCTCCACCTTGGTGCTAACTGCTATGTCATTCCTTTAATGGCTGTGTCCTGCCCCCTTCCCTCCTGTCTCAGTTACAGGTTCTTGTTGGAAAAAAGCAACAATCATGAAAATATATATATGTATGTATAAAATATATATATGTATATTTATTTCCTGGATGGTAGTAAATGATGGTGAATGATAATTTAAAAATCCCTCATCAAGTACAAAATTGGAACAGTAGGAAATATACTGTTATAAGCTTGACTGACATGTGAAAGTGGTACCACTGAGATAAAGAGACATGGGACAGAATTGACCTTAGAAGCTGGTAGAGCAGAGTGTAAGCTCTCAGGATGGAACTGGGAGTCTTTGTGGCTGAGGCTTGAAAGGTTCTCACCCAGAGACAGAATATACAAAATAAATGAATAACCCCCCTGAGTCTTACTCTCTCCCCTCTGTAAGACAGTCCTCGCTCTGCACGTACCATATGAGCTGACACTCCCACATACCTGAACTGTGTTTCTGCTTCACGTGGTTCCCCATGAAAAGTGAAGAAAGGTTGCCTTGTCTACAAGTTTTCCACGAAATGTCTTGCTTAAAGAGCACCTTTGTCTGTCTTTAGGCTATTAGACCGGCTCCCAAGAATGAATGTTGTTCTGCTAAAGTATCTTTTCGGGTTATTGCACAAGATTGAAAACCATGCCTCATGGAACCAGATGAATTCATTTAACTTAGCAGTGTGCATCGCTCCAAGCATCCTTTGGCCTCCTGCTTCCTCCAGCCCCGAAATAGAAAGTGAATTTACAAATAAGGTAATGTTTTTCATTTTTCTGCCCTGGGGCACTGAGTCCCCGTTTTGAACCTAAAGTTTGGGGTATTAGTTCTGAAAGACATGTCCTTAAGTACATCTTCTTATAAGTCTGAGTTCATCGACTGTTCTGTCCTCTCCTGGTAGACTGCAGAAAGCTGATTTCTTAAGCAAAGAAAGTGATAGTAATTGGGTTACTTCTGTTTTCCCTTTAAGGAGGCAAAACAGCTGTGATTGACTGAAACCGTAGAGGGAGAAGAGCAGTTGATAAGATTTTAAAAAGAAGCAAAAGACTTTGAAATTGAACAGGTGCAGGTGGAAATCTCAGGCCTCCCCACTTGCCAGATGTACTATCTAGGGCAGAATTAGTTACACTGTTCCACAGTTTCCTCATCTAACACAATGGAGGTGGCGATGGTACCTCGCTCACTCAGTACTTACTTGAAATCACACTCCTGCAGTACCTGATGGTTAGTACAGGGATGGGGCACTGATTCCTCTTCCTCCCAACGTTCTGCCTGCTCCTTTGCCTCAGCTATTGGGGCAAGAAGACTATGGAAAGGTTCCAGTATATCTCAGTGGAGGCGCAGCGCTCCCCAGTGAGCTCTTCTCCAAGCATCTCCAGTTCTGGCTCCTCAGGGAGGCAAATGCATAGGAAGAGGCTGGTCAGGGAAAATGTACGCTTTTCTCTCCAGCCGTCTCTCTCCTTCACAGTAAATCCACAGAGGATGCCCACCTCCCACACTTATGACACCTGCCTTTTACATAAGAAATATATTTTATAAGTCTAACGATGCTTCATGAATTTTAATAAGAAAGTATATTTCTTCATCCCAAATGCCCTGTACAGAGAATACTTAAAATTACCCTAATTTTAAAGACAGGACCATTAGTATCAAAATGTTAGCATTAAACCAAGGCCACAAATAATAACTTTAAGCCACTGGTTAAAATGGATTTCTATACTCAAACTACGTTGTTTTTTTTAGGGGAAACGGTTCTGTTTAGTTTCCAAGCAGACGTGAACTTTGACTTTTTCTCAGGATTCTTTCACTTTTTTTTTTCGGTTTGAACCAGGATTCGTATATGAAGTGTGATTTATAGGTGTGCTATGTGAAAAGTAGGCCTTCATTTTTGTTCCTTTTTTGTGCAGGTTTCTCTGCTTATACAATTTCTGATTGAAAACTGCTGTAGAATATTTGGAGAAGAAATCACTTCCCTTTTGGAAGAGGTTTCAGTGACATGTGCTACGAAAGAGAATGTCTCAGGTATTGTGAATAATGGGGTTGTTTTTGTGTGTGAGAAATGGACACACACGTGAAGGTCAGCGAGGGCACCGACTACCCTGCAGCCCAGAGCAGCTCGGGTGAAGGGGCCTCTCGCCTGAGTCAGGGGCCGCGGGCTTCCGCCCCTTCCTTAGACGGCCTGCTCGTAGGTCAGGCTGTGTTAACACTGTGGTCAGGTTACCTAGTGTATAAGACAAGGTTCCCAAACTCCAAGAAGTTGTTAGTGGCAGAATTCTAACTTCTTTTTTCAAAATAAAACCTTACAAGGATATACAATAGAACAATTAACAGATTTACAATATAACAATATTGTTACAACATATTGTTGCAATATCTTACAGTATAACAGAACTGCTGTGGTTGAAACTGGAGTAGGAGACCCAGAAGCAGGCCTGGCCTGGTTGCTCCTCATCTTCCTCTCCGAGGTCCCTGACACCTCTCAGAAATCCAGCGCCCTGCAAAGTACTTGAGAAAACAGCTAGCTTCATGGGGCGGGGCAGGGTGTGTGGGGCTTGAAGACATTCAGCCTTCCAAAATATGAATGCCTGTACCACCAATTCTTGGTTATCTTTGAACAATTATTCTGTGCCACCATAACATTAGTATCTTCTCCTGTAATTATGGGAAACCATAACATCCAACTGGTATGATTGCTGTAAAGAATAAACAAAGTAATAGATATTAAAGAACTTTGTCAAAGGGAAATTGATAAGGTTGGTAAATGGTTTCTCTGAGACTAATAGAGTTAGTTAGGTGTATCCACCAGCTAATCCATTTAAAAGACACAGTCTTATTCAGAACCTGAGTGTATCTGCATTAATTTCTTTGTATTTTTTACCATTTCCTGGTATTATGACATGTCTTCATTGCTTTGAGGAAATCTTACTTAAAGAAAAGCTATGTCTTCAGGGACTGAGGTAAATCTAGCATACTCCAAAAATTTACTTTTAGTTTCTGCACTAACAACTAGAAAGATTTTGAAAGATGCTTTCTTTCTTGAGAGTAGGAATTTGAAAAATCTGCATGAAAACAGAATTAAACTAAACATCATAGTTGTTTAGTTTTTTTTTTTTTAAGGCAGCATGTATTTGAGGCAAGTGCAAATGTTAATCATGCTTTGATTTTTTTCGACAGATAACTCTTTCTTCCAGCTGAATGACTCCTCCTATGACAGCCTGGAAAATGAGCTGAACGAAGAAGTTGATGCTCCATGCAGTGACTTGGTAAAGAAACTCGGTCCAGGCAGCAGAAGCATGGACTCCATGTTAACCCTCAGTGACTATGACCTCGAGCAGCCTGAGGCGGAAGGCGATTTAACCCTGAGCGACTTTGACTTAGACCATCCTAAAGATGAAGACGTTCAGGTGGAACAGCCCGATGAGCCTGAGCCGGTGACCGTGGCGGCAGTGTACAGAAAGGCCTCGCTGCAGGACCAGGCCAGTGCCCCCTCTGGCATGAGCACCCCCAGCCACCTGTCCGCAGCTACGGAAGATGCTCCAAAAAGCCCGAGGCAACAGCGGCGCTGCTCGGAGCCCAGCATCGGCTACCTGGGTTCGAAGCTTTCCTTTCTTAGGGTGTTTTATCAGAAAAGGATACGCAAGTCCAGCTGCGATGCGATTCTCCTGAAAAAAGATGAGAACCATCTGAGTCAGAATCCACCCCTCCAGGAAGAGGGTAAGACAGGTTTTAAAACAAGTTTAGTCACAGACACTGATGTCAAGAAAAATGCCACTGATGAAAATGATAAGAAGCAAAGCTGGTGTGATAGCGAAGGAAATCACGTAAACCTTTTTCCTAAATCCAAGCCAGTGACCATTTCCTCACACGATTGTCCCACGAACCAGCCCATCGCTGTGGACACGGCTGGGTACTCCCCGCCATGCCCAGCAGAGCCCCTCAAAGGCTCAGGGAGGCAGCGGCACTGCTCAGAGCCCAGCACTGATGACCAGCACTGCAAACTGACCTATCTCAGGGGACTTTATTCAAAAAAGAAGCAGCACAACACAAGCTGTGACGCCAGCCTCTCGCACAAAGAGGAGGATTATCTCGAGCGGCACAAGTCTTTGCAGATGGAGGGGCAAAAGCTTATCAGTCAGAGCTTGGTCATGGGGATCGAGGTTGGCAAGAGTGGTGCCACAAAGCAGATCACTGAGAAGGTCTTCCCCCCAAGGTTAAGCATTTGCCCGAGGAGTAGCTGTTCCAGCTTGTCCTCCCCGGACACGTCCCCATCTGGCTCGCCAGTGAGCTCCCAAGACAGCGGTTTTTCTCAGATTTCTGAACAGTCGGTGTTTACACCCACTGAAACATCCTCTCCAGTAGATTGCACTTTTCAAGCTCAAGGAAAACAGGAAGAGCTTTCTTCTGACTTAAGCAGTTCCAGCCTCATTTCTGGAATTCCCGGTCCCTCGTCAGGGCAGGCCAGCAGCCACCTGGCTCATACAAAAAAGGACAGCCTAGAAGGGCATTCACAAATGCGTTCTGTAACTCTGCACCCCAGCACATGGTTGAGAAATGGTATAGCCAGTTTGAAAAATTGGTCTCTCAAAAAGAAGGCAAGGGCACCGAGACCAGAAAACAATAAAACAGGTTCTCTAAAAGGACCCACGGAGCCACCTCCATGTGCTCCTGGCATTCCAGAAGCCAGCGCACTGCAAGAGAGACAGACAGACATTCCCCAAATGGCAGCCGAAGGGCTTGGAGCTGTGCAAACAGCCCAGTCCTGTAGTTCTTACCCCAGCCAGGAATCAGAGAAGGATGGTAGCTCTCCATCCAGCCTGGCGGAAGACGGACTTGAGCTTTGCATGAAGTCACCTGAGGAAGGAGAGAAGGATGGGCAGTGTTCTCCTGGTACTCTGCCTCTAGAAGGATCCTCACCCAGCTCTTTGACAGTGGATGACGTGTCCAGCCCAGACTCAGGGCCAACAGTGGTTTCTGATGTTGAGGACACACATGTAACCAAAGACATTTAACCACAATCAGAATTCTAATATCTGCAAGGACAGAAACTGGGCTACTAATAACATAAAGATAATAATTACTATGACCCCAGTGTATAGAATAACCGAGACAGGTAGCATCGGGGTTATCACTGCTGATACTTAGGACAAAAAAAAGAATCCTCTTTATTGAGACTATTTGGCAAAAAGTCAAGGCTAAAAGATTTTATCACCTGTTTGGGAGGCTTTTCCTTATTAGAGCATGGATTGATCCTGTCATGCATTTTAAGAGGTCCCAGCAGAGGGCTAAAGACGCAGCATCATCTCTAGAGGAAACATGCCTTAGATGACACTAAGAAGGCCAGGATATCAAAAGGGAAGAATAAAAACCATGGACAGAGGGGGAAGTCTGCAAAGAAACCATCCACATTCCATGAAATGTTTTTAATAAGTAAGCAAGAAGAATGCCACCAATCAAAGCACTAAGAAGGAAAGCATGTCAGATGATCAAGGAAATCACGTCAGACTTTTCCCCAAAACCAAGTGAGTGGCCAGTTCTGAGACATCCCATAGTCAATCACGTGCCCTCACAGAATCATTCCAGGTACCGGCCCATTAAGGCAGCTAGTGTGGAAGAAACTCGAGGGATTCGAGCCATGAGTACCATGACATCATAGTTTTTGTTGGTCGGTTCATTTTTCCATGAGCGTTTCACTGCTCTGCAGAGGCCCCCGGACACAGCTGTGGGGAGAAAGAAGGAAATGGGTGCTCATTTCAGTGTTCTTTCCAGAGGTGCCTGAGCCAGAAACATTCTCCAGAAATGCACTTTTTCCTCCTAGGAGGTGCCCTCCTGACAGCATTGGCTGTCTTAGTGAGGAGGAAGAGTCTGCAACAACAGTCCTTCCTTTGTTGCACGGTCACTGTTGCCAACAGGTGATCAAAGCAGGACTCCTCTTTGCTGAAATGTTTTCTGCAGCCTTGCCTCTTGGATTAATCAACCAGAAAAAAAATTGCTGATCTTCCCTTTTCTGATGGCCATTTAACAGCTGAGAGAGCAGTTTTGAGAGCTGGCAGGTTGTAAAGAGTCACAGAACAGAAGAACCACCACAGTGGCTGTCTGGCCTTCTTTCAGATACTCCTCGACGCTGGATTTTCTCACCTCCAGAAGTTTTTACATCATTTTGTCCCAAAATGATTCACGGTGTATACCCCACTGGCCTATTCCAGTGGGGTATACACCACCGTGTGTGCCCCACTGGTCTATTCCAGTGGGGTATACACCACGGTGTGTACCCCACTGGTCTATTCCAGTGGGGCATACACGGTGGTGTGTACCCCACTGGTCTATTCCAGTGGGGCATACACGGTGGTGTGTACCCCATTGGTTTATTCCAGTCGTGTATACACCATGAATCATCTTGGGACAAAAAGATGTAAAAACTTCTGGAGGTCAGAAAATCCAGCGTCGAGGACTGTCTGAAAGAAGGCCCGACAGCCACTGTGGTGGCTCTTCTGTTCTGTGACTCTTTACAACCTGCCAGCCCCTCTCTCTCAAAGGTTACACCTCTCCTGGATTACCTCCATGGATTATTAGGCCTTGCCAGACAGTACGAAGGGACAAGCGGGAATGGCTGTGCACCTTCCTTCATTTTAAACACTTACTTATTAGAAATTGCTTAGAACCCATTTGACCTCTTTAATTCAAATTCCGATGGCCCTTTCTCCCACAAACTTGCTTATTCCAAATCACTTTTCTTAGCCACCCAGAAACTTTCATGCCAAATATGCTTCCCCTGTTGTCCTAACAATTGCATTTTTTCGTTATAAAAAAAAAAATTTCTGTAAGCTAGAAGTCCTTTCAGTATTAGCCATAGGTGCTACCTACTTCTTGGGGACATGGCCCTTTTTGTCCTTAGCATTATAATAAACCTTTAGAATTCTGTGTCCAAAGAGCTCCTTTATGACACTGGCCATCTCAGTCACAGATGTGAAGTAGATTTTACCGTATCGCCAACCACTCCTATATTTAGACTCCTCTAAGTGTCCATATGCATCTCACATGATACATGTATGAGAGCAGCAGGGATTCCCCTCACCCTGAGGGCACACTACTGTCAGAACTGCAATATGTGAATGAAGCTCTATGGCTTGGAGTGTCTTTTCCAGAAGCAAACTGCTTCTCTACTTAACAAAATAATAGTTCTAGCCATTTTTTTTTTGTTTTTCTTTTGTACTGGCGGGAGAAAATCATACGCCCAGTTTGAAGCAGAGAAAAGAATAGACACTCGAGTTCTTTAATAACCATTTCTACTCTATGTTCCCTTAGATACTCCTTACATACTTAATGTGAATACTTAATATTGCTGTAAAGTATTATATTGTATGATTTGAAGACAGACTACATGTCATTTTATTACACTCTTGTCAATCTATAATATATCAGACTGATGCTTTATCTAAGATGCTTTTGAGTTTATATAATATATCTTGACAAATTTTACTACATATGTTATGTAAGAAATGTGTATTTTTGTATTTGCAGAAACCGCTGCTAAATTTTAAAGTTGTTTGATTTTTCAAGGCACTGATAATGGATATGTATGAAATCATGCTATGTATTAAATGAAACACCATTCTTCAAAAGTTAACAATCCCACCAGAGTAATACTGCCCTTTGTGCAGTTGTTTTAGCTAATGAGCTCAGTTTCTGCTTAACGTTGGGGATTTCATAAAATGTAATTAATGCTGAATTGGAACTTTGAACTTTTCGTCATAGGCCATGGTCAGTCTTTCCAGAAAAAGACATTTTTCTAATCTTATCATTTACCAAACAAGTCATGCTTTAGACACAAAGTCTTCATTTTCTTAGGTATTACATTCTCACGGTGCTCCTAGAATCAGATGCACATATAGTCTACATTCTTATAGCAAAAAAAAATCAACTCGATTTGATTGTATAAGATTTTCTTATCTAAATTTGAACCATTCTGACCAGAGTGTCCAGTTGATTCCAGACACACCCAGGCATCCCAGGATGTCTGGATCCAGATTCTACAAGACATCAGTACTTCTAAGGTCGTGTAAACTTAAGCAGTATTACTGGTTTCTTGTGACTGCTGCGTTTTTGCCCTCTCAAAGTTCACGGAGTTCACTCTGTGTGAGTTTAAGCACCATTTCAAAGAGATTCAAAAACATATATACTACCTTAGTCCAGAAAAAAATGATTTGCTTTGAACAGTAAAGACCTACAACCCACTGTCAGAAATGTCACTGATTAAATTTGGGCAATGTACACATATACTGATGTTAATTTCTACTTAATGTTAAACAAAGTAATTTTTTGCTTTTAAAGAAGAATCTCAATCTACTATGGAAACATTGGATTGAATAAATTGTCTCACATTGTATTTTTCTGCTTTTCATGGTGTGATATTGAATTGAAAGCGTCTAATGTATCCTTGAACCAGTGGCATATTTTGTCTGTTGAAAGGTAACTGAGAATATTATGTATCTTAGTCCGACTTCTAGTAGTAAATGTTTAACTGATCTTTTCCTACCTGGTCATGTTTTAATGACTTGAGAGGAAGTCTTTGGAAAGTGTTTATTTCAATACAAAGAAAAAAATTGAACCATAAAGTTGGATAAAATGTTAACTTTTTAAAAAAATATCTATTCTGGTTATGAGGATATCTCATAAGCTAACTTTCCTGCTGAAAGGAAGAGTACTCTTGAGTTCTGGGTTTTCTACACCAAGCATGGGTCTCCCTTATTTCCGAGCCACTTATGGGTATAAGTCCTTCATTTTTTTTTTTAAGTAAATTCCTAAGCTTCTGTTTTGCATGATGTCAGATGTGTGATAGAATTGGCAGAGGCTCTGGGGTGTGATTTGAAAAATTTTGTTTCCTAATCCTCAAAAAAATTTACACAGGATGGTATTAGATATATACTGTTACTTCATTTTTACAGCATGTGTGCTCATTGTGCAGTGCCAGGGTGCACATACGTACATAGGTAGATAGTTCAAAGTGTTTCTCTAACCTATTTTAATTTGTTAAGGCAAAGTAAATATGCTTTCTGGAGTTTGATATTACACGACAATGTGAGATGCAGGTTTGGGAGGTGTTGAGATTTAAATGCTAGTTGTTTTATCTAGGTTTGATCTTTAGATTACAGCAACTTGGAATTCAGTTTAGGACTCCTCGCAGCCTCTTGGTCTGCTGTGAGGAGTAAATAAATTAGCTAAAAACCTCTACTTGTGAGGCAGGCCCTTTACTGTGAGCAAGTAAAATAGATATTTTAAAGAAATACTCCATCTTTCCCAGGTCACAGGGATGGTGAATATTATTGCCTAAAATTTTCAGAAGGAAAAGAAACATTCTATCTTTCCCAGGAATGAAATGACTGAAAAGCAGAGAATCTTCACATTGTGTTATTTCATTTAATGTTCACCGTATCCTATGTGGTGGGTACCTTCAGAACCTCACTCTGACTCCAGGCTCTTTTTTTCACCCTTTCTTAAAATAGGCATGATAATACTTCTTCCATAATAAAGCAGACACAAGGCGTGTACTGAGGACCCATCCAAACCTTACTATGTTATTGTGTCTCTGCTAAATATCTGTAAGAAAATGCCCTCTCCCCTCCACGCGCCTTCCAACAGGGACACCTGCTGATGCCACACACGCACTCAGAGCTGTGGCAGCGGACAGAGCAGCAATTGGAACTGTAAGAGGGGGACACACAAACAGAGCTCCCCTCAGCCGGGCTGGGTCTGAGGGATGCTCTGACCTACAGCTCTACCTGTCCCCGACCTGGCGTCCAACACAGGCCACAGGCGACGGACAAAGTCAGAGGAGCTGATTTCAGTCAAGGCAGCTCTCTGCGCCCTGTCACACTAGATCAACCAGTGGTTGGTCTCGTATCATGTGGACAAAACAACTCTTTGATGAGTGAGGTGTTTCACTTCCCTCAGCTCAAGTCAGCATGAGTCCAGGGTGGCGCCTGCCAAGTACGTGGGCAAACTGGGGCCCTGAACACCTTGCTGTTTGCCATGCTGGAGGCAGCCTCACTTTCTCACTGCCCTCAGAGGGGTTTGGTCTGGAGCTGGGGGCAACAGAAGGAAGCTAAGACTGGGAAACTGACAACTAGGATGGGGCTAACCTGAAAAGGTCTCAGGGGTTTCCCAAGTTTAGTTACCCTCTTGTCCAGAGAGGGGTTGGCAGAGACCTTGGCCTCACCCCAGCGTGTGCCTGTGTGTGACTGACCAGGCTGTAACAAAGGCTTTCTCGGAATCTGAGGTTAAGAAAATGTCATTGTCACCTTTTGTTTTCTGTGAGCTACCACAAGATCTTGTGTATATTTCCCTGTGCTATACAGTATAATCTTGTTTATCTATTCTACATTTGCCTGTCAATATCTACAAATTTTGAACTCCTGGTCTGTCCCTTCCCACCCCCTGCCCCCTTGGCAACCACAAGTTTGTATTTTATGTCTATGAGTCTGTTTCTGTTTTGTATTTATGTTCTTTTTTAGATTCCACATATGAGTGACCTCATATGGTATTTTTCTTTCTCTTTCTGGCTTACTTCACTTAGAATGACATTTTCCAGGGACATCTATGTTGCTGCAGATGGCGTGATGTTGTCATTTTTCTGGCTGAATAGTATTTCATTGTATAAATATACCACTTCTTCTTTATCCAGTCATCTGTTGATGGACATTTAGGCTGTTTCCATGTCTTGGCTATTGTAAATAGTGCTGCTATGAACATTGGGGTGCAGGTGTCATTGTGAAGTAGGGTTCCTTCTGGATATAAGCCCAGGAGTGGGATTCCTGGGTCATATGGTAAGACTATTCCTAGTCTTTTGAGGAATCTCCATACTGTTTTCCACAGGGGCTGCACCAAACTGCATTCCCACGAGCAGTGAAGGAGAGTTCCCTTTTCTCCACAGCCTCTCCAGCATTTGTTGAAATGGTCTGATTCTTAAGAGTCAGGGAAGGATGCTTTAGTAGGACAATCAGAAGATGACACAGCTCTTGGCGATTGCTGGCAGTCACCAGCAGCCTCTGAGCAGATGGACAGGGGCTCAAATCAGCACAGGCCATCATGTCTGCACAGCAGCACTGGGATGTTGGCACCAGGAACAGTGAGTGCTTGTGCCTGTGTGGTAAGGACTGTAGGTCAAAGGACTGGACTTCTTAGTCACTTATATATAAAATGACCATCAGCATTGGTTTTTAAAAGATTTTTTGGCAACAGCTTTATTGACATACACTTCATATACCATAAAATACTCATTTAAGACACACAGTTAAATAGTTTTTAGTGTACTCAAAGTGCAACCATCACCAAAGTCAGTTTTAGAATATTTTTGTCACCTCAAAAAAGAAATTCCTGTACCCTGTAGCAGTTACTCTCAATGTACCTCCCCACTCCACACCACCGGAGCCCTAAACAACTTCTCATCTATTTTGTGTATTTGCCTATGCTGGACATTTCATACAAATGGAATCCTATAATATATGTCTTGTATGATTGGCTTCTTCCAATTAGCATGTTTCTAAGGTAGTATCATCATTTTAATAAAAGTGTCAACATTATGTAATAAATACTAGCTCATTGTATAAAATTTGGAAAATACAGAAAAATAGAAAGATGAGAGAAAAATCATTTTAGACCCATCACCTGAAAACAACTATTTCAATATTTAATATATTTCCTCTTAGTAATCGTGTCAAAAGAAAAAAATCTAATAATAGAGATACATAAAGTAAAAAGTGAGAGCCTCCTTTTACCTTGTCCCAATTTCATTCTTCTTGGAGAGAAAAGTCACTGTTCACAATTATATATGTATCCTTCACGCCTTTTTCTTACGTGTTTTACACATACAATGCACACTTTATATACTGCAGGAGGGACTACATAAGATCAGTTTATGATATTATTCTGTAACTTGTTTTTTGCACATAATAGGTTCTTGGAAATCACTTCCATATTGACATATATTTTCTCTTTGACATCTTCAAAGAGTGCCATAATATAGAGGGAAATATCAGAACCACTTTCAGTAATAATTTGTATTATATTGTTTCCAATTTTTTGCTACTATAAATAATGTTACAATGAACATATTAGTGAACGTATTTTGGCACGAATGTGTAATTTTGTGTGATGGATTCCTCAGAGTGTGTTTGCTGGGTCAAAAGGCAAAATTGCACATTTTTCAGTAGCTGTTGCCAAATTTTATTTTAAAAGAGGTCAGTGGGGGGAGGGGAACGGTATAGCTCAAGTGGTCTAGTTCATGTTTAGCATGACAGAGGCCCCAGGCTCAATCCCCAGGACCCCCTCTAAAAAAATTAAATAAAGAAAATAGTAAACCGAACCATCCCCAAATAAACAACAATAACAAAGAATTCTCGGTCTGGTTAAAAAAATAAAATAATAGCTCTTAATGGTATTCTCAAAAAGAGTAAATAAAACACTTGTTTCCCTCAGATCCCCATTAATACCAAATAATGGCAAAATTTTGACATAAAATGGGCAAAATTTTTTCTCATTTTAATTTGCATGTTTCTGTTCTTCTGAGGCTGAGCAGCTTTCATAAATTTATTGATCATTTGTTTTTTCTTTGGTGAATTGCCTACTAGTATCCTTTTCCAATTGGACTGTTAGAATTTTTCTTACTATTTTTTAGGAGAACTTTCTATAGTATGGCTAGAAATTATTTGTCTTACATGTTAAAATTATTTTCTTCTAGCTTGTTCCAACTTGCTTATGTTATCTTTCGTTGTAAAATTTTCATTTCCCTTTGTGGTTTTTAGGATTTCCATCTTGATTAGAAATTTCTTCCCTAGCCAAAAGTTATAAAACATTCTCACATATTTTGCTTTTTCCGTTGACATTTTTATGTTTCGGAACTTACTTACACATGCCATGATGTGGGGGTTCTTTCTGAGTAAGTAGCCCGTTTTTCCAATGTCATTTCTTCTTTTCTTCAAGCATTCCAATGGCTCTCTTTATGACAGATTTACAGTTCTGTGTTTTGGGACTGTCTGTGTCTATACAGAATCTGTTTCCAGACTTCAGTTCCACTGATTATTAGTCTATTGATGAGCTAATACCACATTTTCATTTACTGAAGTTTTAAAAGATGGTGTCACAATGGCTAAACCAGTTGCTATAAGTAGCTCCCACATTCACCAGCACCCAGACAGTGGTCTGTAAATACTGTTTCCCACTGAATAGAACCAGGGCTCTTTGGTGAAATGGCTGATTCTTGGTCTGGGGTGGGAAATGAACAAAAGGAGCCTGGGTATCTTGTCACACCAGACGGTAAAAAAAAAAAAACAAACTGTCAAAGAATACTATGAACGCAGCCAAAGGACTTAGACGCACATCTGAAGACGCCAAAGCTGGGAAAATGTGAGCATCACAACGGGTAACAGTGTAGCAAAATAACATTAAATATTTAAAAATCAATGAGTTCAAAGTTCCAGGAAGACAAACTCAAAATAAATAGTAAAAGAGCCACTCATACTCCTATCCCATGATTCCCAGACCTGTGATTTAGGATACAGGGGAGACTACAACATATAATGGTCTCTCATTCAAAGCGTATACTGCATTCTTTAAGACTGAACCCCACCCTTACAGGTTTTGTCTCCTCTACGGCTCTGCAGCTGAGTCTTTAGTAAGCCGTTTTCAATTAGGCCAGCTGCTTCTGGGTGACGCGGTACATGGTAAGACCAAATAATTCCACAAGCATGAACCCACTGCTGCATTCCCTTTGCTGTGGAACTCCTTGATCAGACCCAGTGCTCTGCGGGCACCCCCGGATAAGGCATCCTGTGAGTTCAAGTATGACAGTGAAGCCAAACCACGCCCAGAAGATGGATCTGTTCCAGCGAGGACAAATCTCTGTCCCTTTCATGATGGAAAAAGTCCGATGTGATTGCCCTGCAATGAGCGGCTGATGGGGCCCCGGTCTAGGGCCCCTCCGAGACCACACCCACTCTCAGTGAGTCACGGGATTCACAGGACTCAGCAGACCTACTCAGCTATGATTTATTACAGCGAGGGAGACAGAGCAAACTCAGCCAAGGGGAAAGGTGCATGGGGCAAAGTCTGGGGGCAAACAGTCACGAGACTCCAAGGGTCCTCTCCAGGTGGAATCGAGCGTAATCCCCCAGCAACAAGTCGTGACAACATATGTGAAATGTCTATGATGAAAGCTCAGTGAGACTCAGCCCCCAGGGTGTTTACTGGGGCTGAACACATAGGCAGCCTCTGCCTGGCAAGTATTCCAGAATCCCCGAAGGAAAGCAGATTTTCTGCATAAACCATATTATTTGTACAGCTTAAGCATAACAAGCCACTCCTGGTTTCAGAGGCTTCCTGAAATCTAAGTTTCCAGATGCCAACCAAGGGCAGGTTTCCCAAAGCGTAGCAGTCAAGCCTGCTATGTTAACTCTTTTCTGCACAGACCACCCGCCTCACCACGGGGAGTTAGTGACTTGTCAAGGGCTCCCTGTTCGTGTCTTTGGTTGGACATCTATTGGTAGCAGTAGCTGGATCAGCCTTAGTAAATGGGAGTCCATGCTGTTGGGTCCAAGCACAAAGCAGGGCAAAGGAAGTTGGATTTGGTGCTGGAAGCCATAAATTGGCAAGTGGCAAAGCTGCTCCAGTCCACTTCCATAAATGTCTGGGGGCAGCTCCTCCAGGATTCCTGTGTACCTCTCCCTCCCCCTTAGAAGGGGAAGCTACTGGAACAAAAGATAAGAAGTTTCTGCAACTGGTTGCAAGGCCACAACTGATAACTCGCTGTTTTCTTTCTCAGCCATCCATTCTGGACTCCCTCATCCACATCTAGTGTCTCTGCTGGTTTCACTCATGTGTCTGTGGTTTAATACAGACCCTGGCCCCTGGTGGCACCTACGTCCTAAGCCCCAGACGACCCGTGACTGTGTTACCTTATATAGTCAAAATAGCCAAAGGGACTTTGCAGAGTCCCCCAGCAGATATGTAATTGAGTTAAAGATTGTCAGATGGGGAGATTATCCTGGATTATCCAGATGGGCCCAATAGAATTGCAGGGAAAGACGGATACAGGAGAGTCAGAGTCAGAGAAGGAGCTGTGACAATGGAAGCAGAGGAGTGATGCCAATGTTGGAACAGGGCCACGAGCCAAGGAAAGCAGGTGGCCTCTAGCAGCTGGAAAAGGTGAGGAACAGATTCTCACTTGACAAGTCCAGCCTCTGCAGGTTGGGCCGGGAGGCTGGAGGCCCGTGGGAGCCAATTTCCAGTTCAAGTCCAAAGGCCACCTGCTACAGAACCAGGAAGAGTCCATGTTGCAGACGAAATCCAAAGGTGGTCTGCAGGAGAATTCTCCCTTGCTCAAGGAAAGCTGGTCTTTTTGTTCTCTTCAGGCCTTCAACTGATTCAATCGGTCCCACTCACATTACGGAGGGCAATCTGCTTTATTCAATGTCCACCAATTTCAATGTTAATCTCATCCAAAAATAACCCTCACAGAAACACCCAGAATAATATTTGACCAGATATCTGGGCACTCGGTGGCTCAGCCAAGCTGATGCATAACATCAACCATTGTAAACACTGTGTCCTATTAATCATCTCTATAACTGTCTGCAGATCTGATCTTCACATATATTATGAAATTGTGTCCACATGGTTTCAAAAGGTCGTGTTGTGACCTGGCCTCTTTGTTTTAGAGAGCTATCACCCCCATTCTGACTGGGAAGCCCAGCTCTGGAATGGCCTCCCTTACCATCAGCTCTGGCCTGCAGAGAGGAGCTACACCTGAGCTGCTTAGTGAGCGACACAGGTGCCCGTCTTAACAGGACGTTCACCTGGAGAACGTTCCACTTTACCTAGTATATCCACTTCCACGTGCTCTCGTCTCTGAGACTTTTAACCCTTTTTTCTACTATGTCATGAGAGTTCTAGCATTTAGAACGTCATTTAGTGTGGCTGTTACATTTTCTGTTTCTAGAAGGCATCCTGGGAAAAGTTGGCACCATCACCGGGGTCCTTGCCGGAGTTTTAAATCCGGTATCCTGTGAAAATGCTCCCAGATCAATAAAATTTCCCCAACCCAACCTTATATTCTGGGCTGCTCGTCAAGCACCTTCAGGAACCAACAGCACGCGTAATCCCCCAGCCCCTGCCGGCTCATACTTGGCAGTCTTTTGGGATGCAGGCTTTTTCCTGCCTTGTCAGGCCCAGTACATTGTTGACTGGGTTATACTGTGACTCAACCTGAGTTAAGGCCAAGAAAGGGCACGTGTTGCCTTGTGGGGAAAAAAAATCCATGTCATCAACAAGCCAAGGGAGATAGGGAGGGGGTGGAACTTTCGGCTCAGAGGGCCCAGGGGAACCTGGTAATTATGATTTTCTGGGTCATCAGCCTAGGTGACTTCACTCCATGTGTCCATCCTTTCTCAGTTGCGGCCCTGACCTTGGGGTAGAAGGCCTGTCTTGTAGGGGGGTTAACTCTCTTTGAGACTCCTTTCCTCTGAGGATTAAGTCCTGGGCCCGGTCCTTGGCTGTCCCTGTCCTCCCACTGGAGGAGACGAAAGCCTCGTAAGTTATCAGGGAGCCTTCTGGATGTCACACTGTTTCCAGTTGGCCAGTTACTGCTCACAGGTTTTCATTATCTTTTTCTCGTACTAAGTGATAGCCACCCAGGACCACTGTCCTTGTACTTACTGTGGTGACCCCATGTGGTGAGCACACGTTCCTCAGATGCCTTACGTATCGCACCAGCTAACGCATTCTCTTCTGCCATAACGCAGACACTTCACTGCTGGGGCAAGTTTTAACCTTTGATGGTCTCCTTGTCATACTAGTAAGAAGTGATTCAGTTCCAAAACCTCATTTTACTGGGGGGAGGGTATGGCTCAAGTGGTAGAGCATGTGCTTGGTGCACGAGGTCCTGGGTTCAATCCCCAGGACCTCCCTTAAATAAACAAACAAATAACTCTAATTACCACCCCCCCCGAAAAAACCAAAAACAACAAAAAACAAAACTTCATTTTGGTTGCTCTTTTATTGAAAGCCTCCTGGTAACAGCTGTCATAGGATGGGTTTCCTAGGAAGCTGACTCTGAGACAGTTAGGGTGAGATGTTGAGCCTTTATTCCTGTTTGGTTGATAAGTTGCCCGAGACGGGGCCTTCCAGAAGAGGTGTGGCCTGGGGTGTGGCTTTGGGTGAGGTGGCTCTGCGGCTGGGACAAGTCCGGAGAGAACTGACAGCTGGATGTTGCCCGTGGATAGCAGAGCTGAGGCAATAAGCCCTTCACAGAAGGGGGTCAGGATGGGGCATCTCAGTGTCCACCACAGAAATCTGTAAGTTAAAAGAGACTTCAGGGATCTATCAACCAAATGTATTACATTGACCATATGATCTTGGTTTAACTAAAAAAGAATTTGGTGACAATCAGGGAAACCTGAATAGTAAACAATGAGATTAAGACATCACTGCCTTAATGTTGATTTTTAGGTGTGATAATGGTATTATAGCCTGGTTTTTAAATGAGCCCTTATGTTTTAGAGATACACACTGAAGTGATTATGGATGAAATGATAGGGCATCAGAGATTTGCTTCAAAATGATAGATTAGAAGTAAATTGGAGTGATTATGAGTTGTTTCTATGGATGGAAGACAAAGGAATGCCTCCGCCACCCCTCAGATGTTCATGCCCTAATCTCCACAACCTGTGAATATGTTACCTTACGTGGCAAAAAGAATTTTGCAGGTGTGATTAAGTTAAGGAGCTTGAGAAGGAAAGAGCACCCTGCATTACCCAGGTGGGCCCCACTGTAATCACAAGAATCCTTATAAGAGGGAGGCAAGAGGGTCCAAGTCAAACAAAGAAGACTCGGTGACAACAGAAGCAGAGTCGGAGAGAGAAGACGCTATGCTGCTGGCTTAGAAGTTGGAGGAGAGAGCCGCCAGCTAGGAAAGCTGGCAGCCACCAGATGATGGAAAAGGTAAGAAACAGATTCTTTCCTGAAAACCTCAGAAGAAATGCCAGCCCTTCCAACACCTCGATTGTAGACTTCTGATCTCCAGAACGGTAAGAAAATTAATTTGCCTTGTTTGAAGCCACTAAATTTATGGTAACTTGTTACAGCAGCAACAGGAATCTAATACATTATGTGTATGGAGTTTCATTGTGCTGTTTTTTCTACTTTTATGAAACTTTCTTTAATAAAAAGTTAAAAAAAACACCCAGCATTGAAAAAGTAATGTGGGTTGATGTGTAGTTGCACAAGCCCTCTTTTCTTTAAATTATTTTTTGGTGTTCTTCCACATTTTTATCTCAGATACATTTTTAATTGGCTTGTCAAGTTTTTATTAAAAAAGATTATATATTTTGCTGTAATTTTACTGAATATACAAATCAATTTGGGGAAAATCGTATCAAAGAGAACTGTCACAGGATGTCCCTGCTAGTGCAAGCTGATTCTTGTGCATTCTAGTGGGTAGATTCCAGGCTCTGGTCCCTTCTAGGCTGCAAGAGTTGAAGGAGGTTTGTAGTTCTCTAGCTGCTCCACCTACAACTAAGTAGGGAAGTTCTATTCAGAGGGAAGAGAAGAAAAAACAACTCTCGCTCTCCCTTTCGAGACGTATTCTCCAGGATAGCTTTACCACCATGATTTAAATATTTTAAGCCCCGTTTGTCCCCTTATGTTCTCAACTGGCCCCTAATTAGCATCTCTAAGTACATGTATTCTCTGAAATCACTAATATGTTGCTGTAGGTTCTCAACTAAGTGATGGAGCTGAAGATTCCAAGCGGAGTTGATATGAACATTTTGAAGCAAGCCCTGGAGACTAACAAAATAAAACAAAAAAAAGTGAGGGGGCAGAAGTGAAGGCTGATGGAAGAAGTGGCAAAATTAGTATTAATATTGATTAATTATTATTAATATTAATATTGATATGATCTCATTGCCTAGATTTGTGATGCCTGGGGATATGTTCTTTTTATAAGTACTAAGTTACTAAGCAAAAATACAGCAGGACGCATCTGTTGTCCTATAATTACTAGGTTGCTTTGACACAGCAAAAATACTGTGACAATTCACTTCAGATTTAATTAAATTAAAAAACTGAGTTTCATGTAGAAGATAACCTTCTAAATTCCATTACTACAGTGTTACTTTCATAGTCTCTCCTTATCTTGTAAATTGTCTAAACTGAGAATTTTAAAATAAGGATTTTAAAAGACAGTAGCTTGAACTAAAAGTACTATAGGATTTAAAAGTGAAACTCTAATTAGTTGAAGTTTGCAAGTGATCGCATGAATGACGTGTTAACAATTAGCCAACAACCTTTTTGCTGCTTAGCACTAATCAGGCAAGATAAAGGCTTTTTTGTTTCTATTATTGGAAAAGTGAATGTGTAATTATAGACAATAAAACAAATGTTACAAGTGTTGGGGTGCAATTATGTGTGTTCCTTTCAGGGTCTTTTAAATCACCCTTGAGCCAAAAAGTCAATGGGACCCCGGATGGCCGCTCCTGCCACTGTAGCTAACTGACGTACCACGGGGGGAGCTAGTGAGATGCAGTTTTGAACACTTCCACCGCAGTGGCCGCAAGCCCAACAGTGGTCGCTGGAGGGTACCAGAGCGCAAGGTTAAGGATCCCGGAGTTAAAACCTCTGACTTGCCTTCTGATGTACCACTGGGCCTGGAGTTCATGTGCTGGTCTTCTTTGCTCCCCACTGCTGCTTCCAAATCCTCCTCTTCCCCTGTGCCCTAAAAGCACTCAGCTTTAAGTCCGGTGTCAGTGGACTATCTCCATCCAGTCACCCTCCTTGTCACAATTGTGTACTGACCCCTGTCCCCCGGTCATTCTCCTTCATTCCTTAATTTACATCCTGACTCACTATCATTCTCTCCAACATGACTCCTCTCATAATTCTTGGCGATTTCAATATCCACAGAAGATTTATTAGTAACCTAGTGTTTTAGTAAGGTTTCTTCGGAAGGTAGACCCTGAAATAAGGGCTTGGGAGATAACCCGGGAAGCAGGAACCAGGGAGCAAGGAGAATAGGATATAGGGAAAGAGGAAAAGCCTCTGTAAAGGTGTGGCTTCAAGGTCACTACCGTGAAAAAAAAAAGGGAGGGGGACTCAAGTCCAATGAGACCTCTGGGAAGCATCCTGAGTGTCCCACAAAAGCGTCCGTCTAAGGACTGGAGGCTGGGGCGCTTACTCACAGGCTTCCAACCCTGCTGGTTGGAGGTGGTTCCCTGAAGCTTACCTTCCCCATCCTTGCTGTACTTTGTACTTGTTTGTGAACCTAGCAGGCTCCTGGGCTTTAAGAGAAGACCTTGAGTCGGAAGCAGAAGGAGGGGGCCCTTTTCAGGTGGGAAGATGTCAGGGGAAGTCTGAAAGGTCTTCTACCATAGCTGCTGCTGAAACCAGAAGTAGGTCAAGGAGATATGACTAGGACATCGAAAAAGCACCTGGGGTGCCTGGCTTCTTGGCTCTGCTGATCTCTAGCTCTCCAGTGGCCCCGTCCTCTACCCTACTCCAACCATTCTCTCCCATGATCATAGGTGAGCCCTTTTCATTGCCAATAACTGCAACCAATAACAGCCTAAGCTCAGTTTCACCCTCAGCCACCTCCTCCTCTCAGCTTGGTCCCTCCTGTATCTTGACGCCAACAATCCTCAGATGCTTACCCAGACCTCAGTACTTTGATCCTCTTATCTTTCCACTGTTCTTCACCCTCCAGATTCAGGTTTAATCCCATGGTCAACCATCATACTCCTTTACATCTATGCTCACTCCAGCCTAGGTTACAGCTTATTCTGTACCTATTCAGTGTCTGTGCCTGAGCAGCTGAATGTGGCTTTAGAACCAAACAGGTCTTGCCACTCATGAGCCGTGAAACCTTCAGCACATTGCCTAACCCTGCTGAGTCTTAATTTCCTTAGCTATGCGGAGTGGTCTCAACTAAAATTCAGGACCATTGCTCTCTAGTGGGTCCTTGGGGCTACCTAGAAATCCTAATGCATTTCCCTAGCCCTTCACCTTCTCCACTGAAAATAATTATTTCCTATTCTCTTTTCTTCTTAAACCTCACAACATCCTATCAGCTGGCTTCCAACTTCAGCCAGAGAGGAGAAGCAGTCAGAAGAGAACTCTCACTTCCAACAGCCCGTCCACTGTTTTGCATCCATCCTGCTGCTACGTGTGACTCCCGTCTCTCCATTTGTGCACTACATGCCATCTGCTCTCCTCATCAAGAAAATGATTCTGAAAATTTCCCCCCTTCTATCTTCTGCATTGTTTTTGTAACTGCATCATTCCCATCAGCTACTTTTGATGATTTCTCTCCAAAGATGTAAAGTTTAAGTGATGCTTAAAGTCTCCACAAGGAGGGATTAAACTCCAGCATTTAATATATTCATCTATGTAAAGTGCATAGAACGGTGCCTGGCATGTAGTAAGCAGTTTACATGTATTAGGTCTTATTACATTTATTGAGGGCTCACACGTGTAACACACTATACTACACTGCACCTTATATACACTGTCATATTTAATCCTTACAATAACTATGATGGAGATGCTGTTTTTATCCTAATATTACAGACAAGGCAACTAAGACTCAGCAGGGTTAGTAATGCACAAGATATTGACTATAATTCCCTGTGCTACACAGTAGAAATGTGTTGTCTATGTTATATATAGTAGTTAGTATCTGCAAATTTCAAACTCCCAATTTATCCCTTCCTAGCCCCTTTTCCCCCTGGTAACCATAAACTTGTTCTCTATGTCTGTAAATCTGTTTCTGTTTTGTAAGTTCATTTGTGTCTATTTTTAAGATTCCACATATAAGCGATATCATATGATATTTTTCTTTCTCTTTCTGGTGAAGCACATGCACTTAGCAGTATACAAGGGTTCTCAACCATTAGTATGTATAAACATTTTCAGCAGGGGAGGATATAGCTCAGTAGTAGAGTGTGTGCTTAGCATGCACAATTTCCTAGGTTCAATCCCCATTGCCTCCATTAAAAATTAAAAAAAAAAATGAATCTAATCACTTCCCCCTAAAAAATGAACAAAACAATTTCAATAAGGTTGTGGATTAATCTTTCTCTGAAACTTAAAAATAAAATTAACTCCTCTGATCAAAGGGATTGGTCAATACTTTAAGATAGACACCCCAAAGAGATAGCTGTGAATTTCTTTTCTCTGATGAATAAAAATGAAATTCAATAATGATTTTTTTAAAAAGCCCAAATTAGCAAAGCACTAACTGATTTATACGATTTACACAGAAGATAGTCATGATAAGTGGAGATAAACATTTTTCTCACAAGGAATACATAGAACTTGATTTTAAAATAATAAAGTAATTATTGGAAAGAATAATCTTTCATTTCCTCAGATTAGGTCTATTCTCTCTAATGTATCATTTGGTAACATTACAACAGCACATGGACACTAATTCTTCCACCTGCCCCAACCCAAATCTACTGCATAGGGAATGAACTAAAGAAGCGTATTTAGGGATCCATCGAAGTTACCTTTGCTTGTAATAAGGTGATGGCAGTGATTACAGAGAGAAATGGACAGAGTCAAATTATGTTTTGGAAACAGAATGGAGGGGATTTGCTGATGCATTGGTTGTGGGAAGTAGGGGAAAGGAGAAAGGTTTTGGACGTCAACAGCTGGGTGGAGAGTGGTTTAAAACTGGGATGAGAAGCCTCAGGAAGGTGAGAGAGAAATACATTTGGACCAGGGAAAGGCGTGGAAATGGCTGTTAAAGAAGAGAGAAGATCAGAAGTCATGCTTTACACATTGTCAAAGGTAAAACACCAAGTCAGGAAGCTGATTTTACCCAGGCGAGTGCAATGGGGACGCACCCCAAATCCAAACACCAGAGGTAGGTCCTTAGGTGATTCTGTCTGGAAGAACGACCAAGTTACAGGCAGGGTGGTTCTGTAACTAAGCAGGACCCCATGGGCCTTCCCGGGACAGACCCCTCCCCTACGTCCTCTGCTGTAGCTCCTCTCTGAAGGACCCAGATAACAGTGTCCGATGCACATTTCCTGAGTTGTTTTACAGATATGAAAATCCCCCAACAAATGGAATTTGATGAGCATGAGCACACAGCCCCCAGGCTTATTGGAACCTAAGGACTGATAATGTTAACCCCTGGGACACTGCCCTATTATCTCACCATCAACCAACCAGAGAACTGTGCACAAGCTGATCGCTTACCCTGGGATGGGCACATAAGTACTTCTAGCAGCAATGGGCCCCCTAGCATGTACTGCACAAGTGAGAATGGAATGTCGGCTAATCTCCCTTACTATTAAGTGAGGTTTCTCCTCGAAGACCAGAACATTGGTTTCCAAATTTTATGGGGGACCCAGGCTGTTCTGTCCTATATACCCTCCCAGCCACAGCACACAGCACACTCCAGTCCCTTGATGTTGCCCCAGTCCACAGCCTGGCCCGCCCCACCTCTGCCAGTTCACATCTAGGGCTGGGATCACAGGGGCCTTTTATGCCCCTTTCACTGAGTTCTGTTGCTCAAGGGCTGCTCTGTACAGATTCGAGCCTCGGAGGCGCCCCCTCCATCCCGCTGACCTCTCTGTTGGGGAGGGGGAGACCCAGCAAAGGAGTACTGTTCCTCCTTTTCTGCTCCCTCCCCTCTGGACTGGTCCAGCACTAATTTCCTTCTTCTTTCTTTTTACCTTTTCTCCTACCAGATTTGTGATGAATTTTGTCTTTTGAAGAAGGCAAAGTTATGTCAAAGTTCAGCAAATGTTCTGAGTGACTGGGTGTGTCCGTGGTGTCTCTTGGTGTATTCGTGGAAGAGGGTGAGCTAACAGTGCCCTTCTATTTTTAATCTACCTTTGATACATACAAATCCCAGCATCAGAGATTCTGACTGAAAATGTGTGGATTCAGGTGGGGCATTGAGATTGCTTTTAAACCTTCTCTAGTTCATTCCAGTGTGCAGCCAGAGTTGAAAAATCACTATGCACTGAATGCTTTACATAAGTGTTTTATTTAAACCTTAGAAAAACCCACTGAGAGCTGTGTTATTTTCCTTACTTTATTTATGAGGAAACTGGTTCAGAGAGGTTAAATAACTTGACTAGGGGCCAAGCTGGGGATTTGAACCTGCATCTTAATGACTTGAAAGTCTGTTGCTGTAACCAGTGCACTATTTTTCTGTTCAGGAGTGATACCGTTTGTGGAATTCAATGAAGGGTGTGGCCTGGCTGGGACTGTATTTCTAGCGTTTCACTGCCACTCACCTACTAATAAACTCCCTACTGTAGGCTTTCTTTTCCAGTGGACTTACTTAACAGCTTATGCCATTTCATATTATTTGGGCTTTATTGGCTCAACAGTGAAGTTAGAGGATGTCTTTCCAGACAGAAGCCAAGCTCCTGTCTAAAGCAAAGCAAAACCAGCCCCAGGGAAGTCTGCATTATATCTATTTAAGTATATCCTTTTGATGTGAATAGTGTGCCTCATGCTCAGAGTAAATTAGTTTAATCAGGTCCAAGTCAGAGACCCAAGGGGGAGACGTTTGAATTGCAGCTGCCTCAAAATATTTCTATAAACCACACACTGTTAATATTACACCCAGAGGTCTTTTAGAGCTCAGGTTTTTGTTGTACAATTTCACTCTGCAGTAATTTTTGCAGTGAAAAAAAAAACAGTCTTAACATTTAACTTTCCTTGGGCTACTGTGGACTTAATCCAAGACCCATCCTCTCTGGGAATGAGAGGAGAAGGTCCTCAGTCGTTGGACCTGGCTTGATAATCACCCTTCACATTGGCATTTATTCTCTTAAAGTTCATTTCACACACATAGCCTCGGGTTACTATAAGAAGCTACAATTCCATGCTATATATTTAAAATGAAGCTTATAAACCTCCCAAAAAAAGAAAGAAAGGAAGGGAGGATGGGAAGGAAGGAAATACTTTATCCATTAACCCTCACTGACAGTAAAATATAAACAAAATGAACTACTATTTCCATTTCTTTCCATTCTTGTTTTTCTAATTCTTCTCTTTTAACGGTTCTCTTTTCGTGTCCTCCACTGGTGGCCGTCTAGAGGGAGCACTTCACCTGCTACACACTCCTCCTTTCAGAGCAGCTTCACACAATGAAGCTTTGTGTGGACTTTATTCGTTAGTCTTTGCTAGCTGCAAGGA
Organism: Vicugna pacos; assembly: GCF_048564905.1. Lineage (NCBI taxonomy): Eukaryota > Metazoa > Chordata > Mammalia > Artiodactyla > Camelidae > Vicugna > Vicugna pacos. The sequence continues at coordinate 19,953,869 of NC_133019.1, forward strand.
AATGTTCTCACCCTCAGCTTTACTGACTGCTTAGTTTCTGCCCTAGGTAGTCTAGCTGTGGTTGCAGAGTCTACACTATTATTATCAAATTCATGTAGCTCTTTCAGAGATCCTTAACAAATGGAGTTATTTCACTGTTTCCTCTTTGCCTTCTCCTTCCTTGTCATTCTTCCTCTGCAGACTACTGAGACGTTGGTCTGCCCTTCATACCGCCCTCAGCAGGAATATTCAATGTCCTACTCTTTCTTGCAGAAGCATCTTTCTCATGGGATATGGCTTTCCTTTCCTTTTTTCTCTCCCCATGCCTTGAAATCTTCCCAGTCTGCCCCCCACTTCCATCCCACTTTATTTTTCTTTTCTAATTACTCATGTATACGGCAAATATTTATTGAGCAGTGGCATGCCAGGCACTGAAGGAGAAGATGGAGTTACAAATCTCTCCCCTTGAGCACCTCTAATCTGGTGTCTCCAAATGCATTCAGACAGATGTTGCCAGTTCCAAACCTTCATTTTTCTTTCTTTCTAAAAACTTGCAGTGGATCCAGCTGTTCTTAACTCCAGGCTATCCTGTTGACATCAATCAATCAAAAGTTGTACCATGACAGTTACAATGAAAAAAAGAGGCAACTGGAGCTTTTAACTGGGGCTTTGGTGAAACCTTACTTAACCATTCCACAGAAGCAATAATAAGAGCAGCAGATAAACTTTCTTGCAAAAGGAAAACTCAACAAATTATTTCAAAGATGAGTTTAAAATAAAAAGATGTGTTATTAGGTTCCAGAACTCCTGTGTCTATGCCTGGGAAGAACTTGGCAAGCCCAGCCACTCCTCATCCACTGGGTTGACACAAGTGGTGTTCTTTCATAGAAGTCCCCAAGCACTTTACTGCAGGAATCTATGTCTTTGTTCAGTTTGATGTGGCCCTAGATCTCCCTTCAAGGGGAAACACCAAGCCCTATAGTCCACTTGACTCTATAATAAATCCTAGAATATCGCCTTTTCTCCTTCTTTCCTTAGAGTTAAATTTTGTTTTAATACAACAGGCAATTCCTCCTCTCTTTCCTCTCCCGGTTGAGAGAAAGGATGACACAAAATTATGATAAAAGGCTATTTTAGGAGTGCCATGTGCCAGAGCATTCTAAATAACTGACAATAAGTGTGTGGGTTTATTTCTGGCCTCTCTATTCTGTTCCATTGATCCATATTTTTGTTTTCATGCCAGTACCATACCATTTTTGATTACAGTAGCTTTGCAGTATAGTTTGAAGTCAAGGAGGGTTATACCTTTATTTCTGTTCTTTCTTAAGATTGTTTTGGCTATTCAGAGTCTTTTGTGTTTTCATACAGTTTTTTAAAATTATTTGTTCTTGTTCCATGAAAAATGCCATTTGTATTTTGATACAGATTCCACTGAATCTGTAGATTTCCTTGAGTGGTATGGTCAGTGTAGAGGTTTCTAAAAAATACTAAATAGAACTGCCATATGACCTGTCAATTCCACTCCTGGGTATATATCTGAAAAGATAAAAACACTAATTCAAAAAGATACATGCACCCCAATATTCATAGCTGCATTGTTTACAGTTGCCAAGATTTGGAAGCAACCTAAGTGTCTATCAACAGATCAATGGATAAAGAAGATGTGGTGTATATACTATAGAATATGGCTCAGCCATAAAAACAAATGAAATTTTGCCATTTGTAGCAACATGGATGGGTATTAAGCATATTGAAATAAGAGAGAAAGACAAAAACTGTATGGTTATCACTTATGGAGTCTAAAAATTAAAACTACTGAATTTAACTAAAAGAAATAGACTCACAGATAGAGAGAACAAACTAGTGCTTACCAGTGGGGACCAGGGAAGGGGAGGGGCAAGAGAAGGCTAAGTGGTTTATATAAATAGGGCTAAATGATTTATATAAACAAACAAGCTATAAGGATGCACTGTATAGCACAGGACATATAGCCAATATTTATAATAACCAGAGATGGAGTATATTCATTACAAACTGAATCACTATGTTATGCACCTGAAAATCAACTATAAATCAACTACACCTCAGTAAAAAATTAAAAAGAACATCTTGGAAGGTGATTAGGTGAGAGAGCTATGAAATGTGGAAGGAGCATTGCTGTTCAGTTCAAGCCTGGCCATATGATGGACATATCATCAGGTACATTTGAAAATCTTGACAGGTGTTCCCTGCAATTGGCAGATGCAGGGGTTTGGTGTTCATCTGTTGCCTGCCCTCAGCAGCTAAGTAACAGATGTCCTAGAGAAGGTCCTACATCTGCAGTGTTAACTGAATTCTCCTGTGATTGTGCGTCAAAAGCATGCATGTTCCAGAGAGCAGGTCTGGAAATAGCAATGGGAATTTGAAGCCTGATGTCTGTTTAAAAGGTTATATTTTATAAGTGTGGCTGCCAGGGAAAAGGGTCCTCAAAAACTATGGGCTTTTTCAATGCTGAGTGGGTGAAGGAGTGACCAGCTGTTGGAGAGGACCAGCTACATCAAAGGAACTCCAGTTAGGAGGGTCCAGAATCTGGGAACCTGGGGATGTATCCATGAGACAGTCAGAGCCAGAGGTGAGACATAGAGATAAAACTGCCCTGCTCCTCCCAGAAGGCTCATCTGAAGTCAGGGAGACTGCCTGCACCTGGGGAAGCCTGGTGAGGTCTTACCTTTGAATGAAGGTTGAAATGTGGATATTGTTGAAGTCCTAATTTCTAAATTAAAATCACGTTCTGTGATAAAGCTTGGTAGTGACTTAAGTAAGATAAGAGTGATCAGAAAAGTCCCTGGACACCTTGAGTTTCCACCCAAAATACAGAGGAAGGATAACTACCCCTAAGAAGATTTAGACGGAGAGTGGGGACACTGAGAAGGAGGGTGCGAAGTAAGTATGCTTTAATATTCTCGCCACAGGAATACACATTTCATCTTTTTTTTTTCTTCTTGTAACAACTTGGGTTCTCTTTCTTGCATCTTAATGTCTCAAAGAGGCAGGGACATGGATTCCTAGGCTTTTTTAGGAGGCAAGAATAAACAGTGGAGAAGACAGTCTCTTCAATAAGTGGTCCTTGGAAAACGGAACTGTTACATGTAAAATAATTAAATTAGAACATTTTCTCACACCATATACAAAAATAAACTCAAAATGACTTAAAGGCCTAAACATAAGACTTTTTGATATAGGCAGAACACTCTTTGACATAAATTGTAGCAATATTTTTTTTGGATCCGTTTCCTAAGGCAAAGGAAACAAAAGCAAAAATAAACACGTGGGACCCAATTAAATGCAAAAGCTTTTGCATAGCAAAGAAACCCATCAACAAAGAAAAAGACAACCTCCCAGGTTGCCAAGGGGGCGAGGGGTGGGAAGGGACAGACTGGGAGTTCAAAATTTGTAGATACTGACAGGCATATGTAGAACAGATAAACAAGATCATACTGTATAGCACAGGGAAATAGATACAAGATCTTGTGGTAGCTCACAGGGAAAAAAGTGTGACAATGAATATATGTATGCTCATATATAACTGAAAAATTGTGCTCCACACTGGAATTTGACACAACATTGTAAAATGACTATAACTCAATAAAAAACATTAAAAAAAAAAAAGACAACCTCCTAAATGGGAAAAAACATTTGGAAAGGATGTGACTTACTTACAAGGGGTTACTATCCAAAATACACAAACAGCTCATACAATTCAATATTGAAAAAAAACAAACAACTCAGTCAAAAAATGGGCAGAAGACATAAACAGATATTTTTCCAAAGAAAACATACAGATGGCAAACATGCACATGAAAAGGTGTTCACCATCACTATTCATCAGAGAAATGTTAATCAAAACCATGATGAGTTATCACCTCAAACCTCTCAGAATGGCTATTACCAAAAAGACCACAAGTAACAAATGTTGGCTGTGTCTCCATGAGGATGTGGAGAAAAGAGATCCATCGTGCACTAGTGGGAATGTAAATTGGTGCAGGTAAGATGCTCTTTTAATCTCCACCTTCTACATCTTTTTTCTCTCTCTTGTGGTTGAGAAGTTTCTAGAGTTGTAAAGCCAATTCTCAAATATTTGAAAACCTGCATCCTGACCTGGTACATCGCAGTGAAATCCCACATCCTTGTATGTGGATGCTTCAGTTGAAACTCCCTGTTTACTATTCTGTAACAGAATGAAGAATGAGTATGTCTTATCTCTCAAAGAGTGTAACTAGCCACACATGCAGAGGAATTCTCTCTATTCTCCACCAGGTGCTGGAGCTCCACCAGCAGGAAGCTGAGGGGATCTTCTCAGTGGCTGCTCAGGTAAGAAAAAGTGATCAATTTTCCCGCCACGAGACTGCAATTGCAGTGGGCACATGTGTCCCACAAGCAGGTGTTGGAGGCAGAGTATTAAAATTAATAAAGTATATTATAAAAATGTTTCTAAAATATATACTCTGATAGACATTTTTTGTAAAAATTTCCAAAAAATATGAAGTTGACAAAAACACGGCAACCATGTAAAACCTAATTAATTTTTAACCTGTGAGGGTTTTTCCCCTTTTCTATTTTTTTTATTGAAGCCTTTTCATTCTTTTACATTTTATAAATAAATATTTGTCTGTGGAGAAACATTTAGAAATTGACCTGAGGTTTACGTTTAAAATGCAGTTTCCTGACAAAATCCAACCTGAATTACATTCAGCATCAGAAGCAGGGGATTGGAATGCTTTTCTTTTTAAATGTCAGAAAGGAGCATTGTGGGAACAGGACAACAATAATCAGTCAGGCTCCAAATAAACCCGAAATGTTTTCCCAATCAGAACAGTTGGTCAGTCACAACACCTGCTTCATAGACCTCTCTTGATTTTCCATCCCTGATTATGAATTATGAGGATCTTATGAGACAATTGAATGGCCATGACAATGGATTACTATTTGACAATATTATATTCAGGATATTTTGCTATTTCATTGTTAGAATATTCTTTGTAATTTCCCCCTCATCAGAGAGAGTAAAACAGTGCCTTTTATGTTTGTTTTCAAGCTCTGTCCTGATTCAGGATACTGGTACTTTTCTTCTTTTCAACTGATGTAACAATTTCATCTTGACTGACTCATTTGAGGAAGAAATTAACATGCCCAATGCGAAGTAAACAAAAGAGGATCACTTAGTAAAAAGGGAAAGATGGCAAGTTATTCTGCAGTTTTTTTTAAGACAGCAGTGCCAAGTCCTCATTAAAAATATGAATAGCAATAATATTATTAATAATAATAGAAACACTGGCTAGAAAGTAAGCTGCTGTAAAGAAAACTGAAACCCTGGCTGCTGTCACCAAGGGCTTATAAGTTCATGTGATCTCTCCGTGGAGATGGTTTTGTCTTGATCTTTTAACCCTGCTCTCCAATTGTCCCTGTATATGAATCATGTGACAAGCTCCAAACATAGTACTCTGACCCAATGACTAAGGTAACACCAGAATCTTGGTTTTCCTATCTTTTGCCCCCTCATTTTCTATGTATCAACTGCCTTTCAGCAGACCACATATTTCCACAAAGACAGAAACATTTGTCTCCTTTAAAAACCACACACACACACACACACACACACACACACACACAATGTTAAAGCTGTAAGTCAAGTTTATTCTGTGTCTTACTAAAGGCTAGAGCCTTGGAGACAGCCTCTGAGACAGCTCTGGGAAAGTGTTCCAAAGAGGTAAAGGAGGACACCAGTATACACGTGACTTTGTTAAAGGTGGTCCCTGCAACCAAGCACACGTCTCATAGAAGGTTTCTGCCACTCATGAGGAACAGGTATCTCAGTTAATGGTTTCAGTGATTTTAAGTATGGGAAGATGCAAGAATCCAGGTTCATAAAAAAAAAATGTTTTCCTGGAAATATATAGTTATCTGAAGTACTGCTCTGCCAGTTTTCCCAGAGCAGAGAGGATCTCAGTCCTGCTCCCCGCCCTGAGCTCCTGTCCCGGTGTGTTTAAGGTCAGCGACTGCAGTAGCTAATGATTCACCCCGCATAGCTCGGTGGCGAGCGACATTTTTAGCTGGCACACTGAGAACTTGAAGACTAATTTAACTGTTACTCATTTAACCCTAAATCTTTTAAACTTCCCCTTTTTATTTCCTTCAGTGCTTTTATCGCCTGTTTTGGGAGCTCAGGATGTAGTAGACTGTCAAGGTCTATTTCATTTTTCATTCTTTCAAGGGACTTCTCTTGTTCTTTTATTAGGAGTGACTCCTCTGCTTCTTCATTTTTCTGGCGTATGTCTCTGAATCTGGGATTTTAGAAGTAACAGTTATGTGCTGTGGTCTTGAAGAGCTTTTTCTTTTTTTTTTTTTAATGTGGGAGCTTCTCTGTGTAGACTGTTCACATCTAACATTTTTGTCACGAGGGCTATGTCTAGTGTGGGTGGCTGCCACATCTTTCCTCCCTGTGTGCTGGCTGTTAGCCTCTTGATTGAGAGTGTAGTGGGTGCTTTGGTGGCCTGGGCCTGCCCTGCTTGCTGAGGTTGGCCTCCTCTTTGCTCTGTGGTTTTTGGAACTCTGACACGGGCTGAGTCTGCTTCCCCATTGTTGGAACAGAGGCTCCCAGACAGCTTCTGAGCTGTGGCATGTGGCATGTGTGACTGGAGATGTCCCCTGGAAGGGAAGTTGCTGAGCACACCTCTACTGGACATGCCCACCAGAAAGTGCCTCTGTTTGGGCTTACAAAGCACACTTTGCTGTTGCTGCCCTTGTCCCTGGTTCAGCCACAGGTATGCTGGCAACCTGCCCTGATGTCCCCCAGGTTCTGTACCCTCAGAGCCACCAGTGCAGATCCACCAACACCAGGCACTAGGACCCGGCAGTGCACATGTATTCATGGACCTGGATCCACTGTGAGACACAGAGTCAACCCAGACCCCAGCCTCACCCCGCATGTGCAGGCCTGCTGTTAAAGCAGACCCAGCCCAGCTGCATGCCAGAATTCCATTTAGTTGTCTCAGAGGTGTGGGCCCACGAAGGCACCAGTGGAGCAAATCTGCTACCCTGCCTGGGGCTGGATCCAAATCTCAGTCCTGCCTGCACAGTTGCTGAACCCCTGGGAATGGATTCAGGTTTCAGCCCCACCCCTACCAGAGAGCAGTGCACCAGTGATTGTGCCTCCCCCAAAGCAAGCTGAGAAGATGGCTGTGTTTGTGCCATGCCCTCTGCTCAGGAGAGCATGTGCCAACAACAGTGCTGAGCAACTCCCTCTGGGCTAGTGGAGATGGCTGCTACCATCCCTCCGTCCCATCGCTGGGGTGCTCTCAGAAGAAGTAAAGTGGGGCTCATCCATACTTGCTGTTGAGGGGGTCCCAGGGTTGAAACCTGAAGCCGTACCCAAGGGTCCACAACTTCAAACTGTAACAGAGGAGAACAAATCTGACTATGTTGGACCTGCTCCTCCAGTTTTAACCACTGCACCCTGTTTTCCAGGCTTAGTCTCGCTAGCTCTGCATCTTTTGTGAAATAGTATTGCCTTTGGCCTGGAATATACAAGAGAGCCTATTCTTGGGGCTCTGACCCTTAAAGATAGTAACACTTTTGCACTTATGTAAAGATGACAAGTTGTGGAATAGAAAAAAACATTCGTTTTGTTGGAGGTTTACAAGGGCACCATGGCCGGACCCACATGGACTGCTGCAGGAACAAAGAATTCCTGCAGCAAGAAGTTTGCACCAACCAACCACACCCCTCCCCTGTTTTTTCTGTATTCCGACTAGAGCAGGATGGTTCTCCAAGACAGTCTGCAGTCCTCTTGATCTGCCAGCTTTCTGAATACAGTCGCTATTCCTTGCCCCAACACCTAGCCTCCCGATTTATTGGCCTGTCGTGTGGCGAGCAGAATGGGTTTGGACTCAGTTCCAATAGGTGGACTGAGATTTGTTTACAGCCCCAGGCAGAGGGAGCCAGTTTGCTCCACAGGTCCTGTGCCTCTAAGACAAATGAGCAAGGAGCAGAGTTCTGCCGCACAGCAGGGGCGAGAGCTGGTGCAGTGTTTACAGCAGGCCTGCTTACCACACGCAGACATGGCGCTGGGAGAGCGCTGACCCAGTAGCGTGCCATGATCTAGGTGTGTGACCCAGAAGTTGGCAGAGCTGCACTGGTAGCTCTGAGGGCAGAGAACCTGGGGGGCACCAGAGCAGAGTATTGACATTCATGGGGCCAAGTGAGGACAAGGGGAGCAGCAACAAGGAGCACCTGAAGCATTCCCACCCCACCTACCACACACCATGGCTTAGAAATGGGGCTGGAAGCCTCCATTACAACAAAAGGAGGAACAGACCCAGACCCTGTCTGGGCTGTGACAACCATAGAATTAAAAGGAGGCCCCGCTGAACAATCAGGGCAGGCTCTGTTCACCACAACACCAACCACAGCCCTAATCAAAGTGATAAGAGGCAACACACACAGAAGAAAGATGTGGCAACCATCCATACTAAAAACAGACCTTGCAACAAAATTATTGGAGGTGCACAGTCTACAAAGAAATGCATGCTCTTTAAAAAACAAAAAAGCCCTTCAAGACCACAGTAGATAACTGATAATCCATAGTGCCAGAGAGATGCAACTAAATGAAGAAGCAGAGGAACGATTCCCAATTAAGAAAACAAGAGAAGTCTCCTGAAAGAATGATCAATGGACTAGACCTTGAATTGCCAAAGCAATATTGAAGAAAAGCTGGAGGAACTCCCCTCCCAGACATCACACAGTGCTACAGAGTCACCAGAACAGCATGGTATTGGCATAAAAACAGCCACATGGGTCAAAAGAACAGAACAGAGAGCCCAGAAATAAACCCACAAACGTTTGGTCAATTAATCTTTGGAGGCAAGAACGTACAATAGAGTATAGATGGTCTCTTCAGCAAATGGTGTTGGGAAAATTGGACAGCTTCATGTAAATCAGTGAAGTTAGACTACTTCCTCACAGCATACACAAAAATAAACTCAAAATGGCTTAAAGACTTCAATATAAGACAAGACACGATTAACCTATAAGGAAACAAGAAAAACACTCTCTGACATAAATCTTAACAATGTTCTCCTAGGGCAGTCTACCGAGGCAATAGAAATAAAAGCCAAAATAAACAAATAGGGTCTCACTAAACTAATAAGCTTTTGCACCACAAAAGAAACCATAAGTCAAACAGAACGACAACCTATGGAATGGGGTGTAATGTTTGCAAATGATACAATGGACAAAGGTTTAATTTCTAAAATATATAAACAGCTCAGACAACTTAGGAACAATAAAACAATCCAATCCAAAAATACGCATAAGACCTAAACAGGTAATTCTCTAATGAAGACATACAAATGGCCAATAGGCACAAGAGAAAATACTCAATATGGCTAATTATCAGAGAAAGGCAAAACTGCCGTGAGGTATGTCCTCCCACCAGTCAGAATGGCCATCATTCAAAAGTTCACAAACAATAAATGCTGGAGAGGCTGTGGAGAAAAGAACCCTCCTACACTGTTGGTGGGAATGTATTTTGGTACAGCCATTATGGAAAATAGACGGAAATTCCTCAAAAAACTAAAAATAGAGTTATCCTATAATCCAGCAATCCCACTTCTGGGCATATATCTGAAGGGAACAGTAATTTGAACAGATGCATGCACCCCAATGTTCATAGCAACAATATTTACAATAGCTAAGACATGGAAATAACCTAAATGTCCATCAACAGATGACTGGATAAAAAAGATGTGCTGTATTTGTACAATGGAATACTACCCAGTTGTAAAAAGAATACAATAACGCCATTTGCAGCAACATGGATGGGCCTACAGATCATCATTCTAAGTGCAGTAAGCCGGAAAGAGAATTAAAAATACCACATGATGTCACTCATATGTAGAATCTAAAAACAGAAAAATAGAGGACACTAATGCACTCATCTATAAAGCAGAAGCAGACTCACAGACACAGTAAACAGTCTTATGGTTACCCGAGGAAAGTAGGGGTGGGAAGGGATAAATTTGTGAGTTTCAGATTTGTAAATGTTAGCTACTGTATATAAAAATTGATTAAAAAACAAATTTCTTTTATATAGCACAGGGATCTATATTCAATATCTTACAATAACCTTTAAAGAAAAAATATAAAAATGAATATATGTATGTATATGCATGACTGGGACATTGTGCTGCACACCAGAAACGGACACATTATAACTCACTATACTTCAATTAAAAAATAAATAAAATAAAAGTAGTAATAAAGGAAAATTGGAAGGGACTGTTGTGCCCATTGACGTCCTTCATAGTCCAGTGACCCCCATTCCTAGGCTCTCAGATGTCTGCCTGTGATCCCTCAACAGATAAAGTACATTCTCTCGTTTTTCCCCTAACAAACTAATAGCCCTAGGTGATGCTCAGGCTGGCCTGTTTGAGCCCACCTGATCAGCGTCATAGAACCCACCACCTTTCCTGGGCCCGACACTTCTTACCTCCACTTATTACCTACAACCAATCAGAACGTATGCATGAGCCAATCACACAGCCCCCAAACCCACTGTAACCACCATCTCCTCCCTACAAAAAAAGATGCTGTACTCCCAGCCCAGGGCTCACAGAGGCACCCTTGTCTGTGTGGCCCTCTGTGGTCTGTAACAGCACACCCCAATGAACTCCTTTCCTTTCCCATACTTTCTCTCTGTTAAATTCTCTCACCACTGGCTCACTGCCCAGCTGCCCTGCTGTGTCCCACAACAGGGACCCTATGACCTACTCTTGACTACACATACTTCCCTCGAGTTGGGCGGGATCAAACCGTGGATTCACCACACCAGAGCGAAACCACCAACTGGAGCTGATGCTGAGGTTAAAGGCCCACCCCTTCACAAGCAACAGCCAACTGAAACAGTGGAGCATTGGGTTGCACAAACGCTAAAGGACCATAAGTATTTGTTTAAACAAAAAATATAACATAAAACTCCGCTCTTGCCATCTTTCTAACCCTTCCTTGCCTGGTAATGGGAAATAACTCTTTTTTTTTTTTTACAATGGGCTTATTCTTATGCTGATTCTTTTAATTACTTTAATTGCTGGATTTGCGGCCAGCTTCCTACATCCAGATCATCCATTCCCGGGCTTCCGTGATGGGTTTCACCCTTACAGGGAACAGACTGGAAATAACTGGGTATTTTAATTTATGAGACTCACAATCAACTGCTATAAACACTGAAGTTACTATGACCCGTTAAGCTGGCCTACTAGAAATGCCATAAGCCTGCCAGGCCACAATTTCCCTTTTTCCTTGAGCTCTATTACCCAGATAAATGTCAATATGGCTCTCAAACTTAAAAAACAGCCAAAGTTTGTTCAAAAGCCACACAAGACGATGGAAAGATTTAATCAGATGTGGGATGGAACCTTTTGGTTAATTCCTGAATATTACAGACTAAACATGAAAGTGCCCCTGTGTCGGGAACAACAGAATCACACCTTCTGTAACTGGCCTAACTCTACCTGACATTTAGGGTGGATCTCCCTTGAACACTGTGACCACCTCATAATTTTAAAAATCGGTGACTGGTTTGCTACAGACTGGATTCACAGACCAGGCATTTCCTGGTTTGCTCCAAATGGAACTCAATGGGTTTGTCAAACAAACTTATGGGCCCTGGCTTCCCCCTGGGTGAGTCAGAAGATGTGCTTTGTGTTCTCCCTGGGTGCAAGGTCATAAGTATAAATCCTTAAAAACAGCCAAAATTGCCAACTTACCCTGTCTCCATTCTTGATGGAGTAGCTCAGTCTTTAAATGGTATAACTGTTGACTCAATTTCTTTGTTTCAAATATTGGGTTAGGGAGTGTATCCCTCCACATTGAAGCCTTAGTACAATTTACCCAAAACTCTGTCTCTGAGACTCAATTTGACACCAATGCACAGAGGCCAGCATTTCAGCAACACTACCATGCAACAATAGCTTGATAGTCTTATAGAAAAGACATTACTAGCTCAAAAATATAAGAATATTTCCTGCATAAATTATTAGAAATTCATACAATTACTTAGAACCAAAGATTGTCACTACAAAGAGAAATTTTAATTATTTTACCTTAGCATTTTAAAATGTTTTTATTAATCAATAAAGTAGTATGAACAATAAAAAAAGTGAGAAAGGCAGAAATTAATTTTAAAAAAGCCTCAGTCTAAATAGAGATCAAGAAACCAAAACTGATCTGTTGAAAACATTTACAAAACTGAAAAATCTCAGGCAAGATTGATTAAGAAAAGGAGAGATAAAGGGAGACAGAAATGCCATACATAAATAATGCTATTAATTAAAAAAAATTTAAAAGATTTTAAAAATAAGTTTATACTGTAAGTTTTTATGACATAAATTAGAAGGCTTAGGCAAAATGGATATATTCTTAGAAAAATATAAACTTCTAAAAGTGATTCAATATTGATTAGAAAAACATAAATTTTATATGACATTAAAGGAAATCAGCCATTTAAAAACTGTCCAAAAGTCTTTACCACTGAGTTGTACCAGACTTCCAAAATAAGTGTAACATACACAAACCCTTTCTAAAACAAGAAAAATAAAATATTCTACCTTAAATTTTATAAGGCTGGTATAACGTGACACCAAAATTAGTTACAAACAACACAAGACAGGAAAATTAGAGAGTATTCTCACTTATGTACATAAATGCAATAGGCTAACTTTGAAACTGTATAAAAATGTGTATTACATCACAATTAACTTCAGTTCATCCTGGAATACAAGATTGGCTCCATGCCAGAAAATATATTAACCTAACTACATTAACAGATTAAAGAGGACAATCGTATATGACTAGATGGTGTGTCTCCTCAGTGGAAAGTGCAGGTTCTGTACCACTTTTTAAAATGAAATTGTTCTCTCTGGATTTTCTCACTGTTTTATCCTTTTCTGAGCTGGAATGTGTGCATAGAGTTGATCTGGTAGAAGGATTTATACAATGGGAGAAACCTGGATTTTAGAGCAATCTCTTGAGGTGAAGCCGCTGGACTAGCATCTTGTAATGCTCAACCATCATTGTAATGTTATATTTTGGTCTCTTTGAGCAACTTGAATTATGCCCTAATTAACACAGAGAGACAAGGGAAGTCTGAAAAATAAGCAAAGTCTGACTGACACACTCCTCTCTCCCCAATGTTTACCATGGTATGAAGAGTACTGGAAAGGAAAGTAGCTTTTATTTTTTAAAATCTATTTAAATATTTATTTATTTATTTGATATGGGAAGAGGCACATCCAGGTTTAAATTCAAGGTCTACCACAAACTGTTTGACTTTGAGCATGTTAACCTCTCTGAGCTTCAGTTTCCCTAGTAATAACATGATAAATGTCTCTGTCCCAAAATGTGTAGGTCCTTTTTAGAAGACGGTTAACAGAGAGAGGAAATCAATGGTGATTTGGGGAGTAAAGTGAGAAGTTGTGAAGCACTATCATTTTTTTCTGAAGGATTGCCAGATAAAATATAGGACATCCAGTTAAATCTGAATTTGAGATGAATAGTGAATTTTTTTAAAGTATGTTTCAAGTATTGCATGGAACAAGATTACACTAAAAAGTATGTATTGTTTATCTGAAACAATGGTCTATTTAAATGATCATAATTTTGTTGTTTGTTTATTTTTGCTAAATATGGCAACCTTACCTGAAGAAAAGAAGAAAGCAGATTCCTTTGGACTGGCTTGAGCCACAACTGAAGGGAGAGCTGGCACCTGCAGCTGTGAAAGTAGTCAGTCTAACCAAACTGGTAAGAATGGATTCCAGACAGTGTCAGGAACCCACCAGTTCAATGTCAGTGATGCACCGATTTTCAACTAGAAAGCTAGCATGCAAACCTAGGGGAAAATGAGAAAAACAAATGTATGAGACACATTTCCAAACTTCCTCTACCTCCTTCTGAACCCCCTCCCCACCTGACAGATGAAGAGGATGGGTTCAGAGGAATGAGTACATGTCTTATTTTCTGTAGTCAAGTATCTCACCTATGTATTCCTAGTATAGCCTGGAGAGAAGAGGAGGGGAGAGGATATCTGTGGGGGCAAAATGGAGATAATAATCCTTTTTGCTCAAGGTTGTTGTGAAAATTGAGATAAAGTAAAATGTGTAAAATCTTAGCATAATGTCAGACCTACAGTCAGGATTCAGTAAGTCATATTGGTTCTATTCATCTCCTCTGGTCCCTGTTCTCCTTCCCTTTCCTTCCTGTGACTTAAAATGTCTTCACGTTGTCCTGGATTCTGGCTTCAACCTCCCCATATTCTTCCTGAAATCAGACTCACCAGGAAGTGTCTGAGATTCTCTACCCTCCACACCTAAAGTGGTTCTACCTCATTCTTCCATTCATCAGATATTTGTTTAAGCCTCATTATACGTCATACATTTTGCTGTAGATGGTGGCCACATAGTGAACAAAATAAATGGACCAGAGTAGTAAAAAGTGTGGCCCTACCGCTACCTACTTAATAGCAACCTGTGTGAAATAATAATAAGACTGTGTGAAATCTCAGATTTCTGAACCATACCCTCCAAAACTGATTCCAGAGAATAAAAGATAAATAATACTCATTTAGCAATTATCCATATTCTTACTTATACTAAAGTTTGGGAACTGCTGACTGAATAATGTCTTATTATGTAAGTGCTAATCACGATATCATTATATTACTTAACCCAAATGAAGGAATTACAAATGGTAGTAAATAAGTGAGAGGCTGGTGGGGAGAGATTTCAAGAAAAAGTAACGCAAAATGGCTTAAAGAGTTAAATGTAAGACAAGACATGACAAACCTCCTAGAAGAAAATATAGGCGAAACTTTCTCTGACATAAATCTTAGCAATATTCTCCTAAGGCAGTCCACCCAGGCAATAGAAATAAAAGCAAAAAGAAACAAACTGGACCTAATTAAAGTTATGAGCTTTTGCACAGCAAAGGAAGCCATAAGCAGAACAAAACAACAACCTATTTAATTTTCAGAGTATATAAAACAACTCATAAACTTAATAACAAAAAAGCAAACAGCCCAATGCAAAAATGGGCAGGAGACCTAAGCAAGCAATTCTCCAATGAAGACATACAAATGCCTAATGGGCACATGAAAAAATGCTCAATATCGCTAATCTAAGAGAAATGCAAATCAAAACTAGAATGAGATCACCTCACACCAGTTAGAATGGCCATCACTCAAAAAAGTCCACAAACGATAAATGCCAGAGAGGGTGTGGAGAAAAGGGAAGCCTCGCATATTGTTGGTGGCAATGTAGTTTGATGCAGCCATTGTGGGAAACAGTTTGGAGATTCCTCAAAAAACTAAAAATAAAATTACCATATGATCTAGCAATCCCATTCCTGGGCATATATCCCGGGGGAACTCTAATCTGAAAAGATACATGCACTCCAGTATTCATAGCAGCACTATATTCAGTAGCCAAGACATGGATACAACCTAAATGTCCATCAACAGATGACTGGGTAATGAAGTTATGGTATATTTATACAATGGAATACTACTCAGCCATGTAAAGAATAAAATAATGCCATTTGCAGCAACTTGGATGGACCTGGAGATAGTCATTCTAAGTGAAGTAAGCCAGAAAGAGGTGAAAAATACCATATGAGGTCGCTCATATGTGGAATCTAAAAAAAGAAAACACTAACTTATCTACAAAACAGAAACAGCCTCGCAGATATGTGTATGTGTAACTGAAACATTATGATGTACATCAGAAGTTGACACATTGTAAACTGACTTTATATTTCAAATTTTAAGAAAAGCCTACATGGAGCCCTCAACACTACATCACAGAACCAGATGCCACTGGTTTACCTACTACGAGAACAAGGAGCATGGACATGAATCGTCCTAAAGTAACGTTTCCTACTTTCTGGTCTCCAGATCTCTTTATTCTCACAAAGATTATTTAGGGCCCCAAAAGTTTTTGCTTATATGGTAAACCGTATTAAAAGTTAAAACTGAGGAATGTTTTTAAAATTTTATTTAAAACTAACAATAATAAATACATGTGTTTATATGAATAATGTATTTTTAAGAAGAAAAACTAAATTTAACAAAGCAAAAATAATAGTAAGAGAGACATTGATTTTGCAATAATAAATGGCACAATAGAAGACAGCCAAATTCCTGTACCTGTTTATGTATCTAATCTGTTACCATATCACGCTGGGAAATACCATTGCACACTTGAGAAAAATCCCCAGGGGTCCTGGGACCACGTTTTAAGAACCACTTAACCTAAATGATGAGAGAACCACTTAACCTAAATGATGAGAAATTTCTTACGGATGCTCCTCATCCCCACCTTCCACCATATCTAAGTGACATGCCATTTGGAAATGAAGAAGATGGGAGAACAATTCTGAAAAAATTTACTACTTCACCTTTTTTTCCCAAAGCTGACCTTGGCTGTGGGTGCCTCTGCCAGCTTTTAGTGACCTTGTGTGTCTTCAAGAGCAGTTATGCTTCCAGGTATGACTAGAAGCTTGAATGAGCTTCCTATTCTACACTTTACTCTTAAACCTATCTCAAGTCCAAGTCCAAATAACAAAGAAGCTAATCTTCCCAGCACACTTATAAGTTCCCTTATCTCTCAAGAGTGGCCACAGACAGTGTCCAAACTGGCGCATTCCTTTACCCACCATCCACTCTCCAAAATCCACTTGCTCTATCATGTTGTCTCCAACCACGGTCTTGGGTCTTTGATTTTTTTTTTTTCTCTTTCCCTCTTCAGACCAATTGTTGTGTTCAATCTAGTGTTTGGCTCTAGCTTTTACCTACTTCTACTCTGGACACCAAATGTAATTCCTGTTTTAGTGCCACTCCCCCAAAATAGGTACCACCCCAGAGTTCCAAAAACCTAGCTCAAGTCAGGACCCTTCTCTTTCCCTCCCCTTCCCTTGCCTGGGGAATTTAAATATCATTAGCATAATGGGGGACTCTGAATCTCAGATAGACTGTCAGGAAAGCATTTCACCCTGAAAAAAATGCAAGAGGATTCTGTCCTGTTTTTAAACATTCCTAAAAACGTTCACAAAGTATTTGAAAAAGAGGCTTTCACATAACATTACATTTTTGATGGTTTCAGCAGTTTCTTTCTAATTAGCTAAAAGTCTGCTTTCCTATAGCTTCATGTGAGCAAGTGAGTGATCACCAACAGTGCTGAGTGATCTGACTATGGCAGCACATCTTGACCTTAGAGATCTAAAGCCACTTTAGAATCTCAGAAGTTCAGGTGGAATGATATGAGGAAGACACGGTGGAACAACTGTGCAAAGGCCGATTTTATGAAGTTATGGAAGAAGATGTTTTGGTTAGTGGGAAGTATCCACAGTACTGTGGCTTCACTGTCATATTTTTAAGCAGCCGTGACAGGTACTTACTGTATTTAAGTGTCAAATTTCCTCAATTCCTATTATTGTTTAGACAGGTATGATCCAAAGAAATATTCCAGCAAAACAAAGTAAGTGAAACGTCTTTCCTTTTGCCTCTACCTATAAAATGGCAAAAAAAAAAAAAAAAAGCCACAAAATAACCTTGCCTCACCGTTTCTTTTGATTCTGCTTTGCCACTGTACTTACAGGACTTGGAAGGCAAAAAAGGGAGCCACTAGGGGATGGCTGCTGGGTGATTTAGGAATATCTTGAACAGATTCATAAACAATATGGTCACATAAAGGCCCTAATTAGGTAAACACCAGTTCCCCAGGGCAGTCATCTCACAAAAGAGCCTCTCATTTAACTGACTGCATGGGGCACAGGTAAATTATGGGTTTGGTTACTTCAGGGAGCCAGGAGTCACTTGAAGTCCAGCAGTCCATGGTAATTAGATTTCAGTGGGGTTTATAAGACAAGTAACTCCAGAGGCAGGTGATTAGTCATCTTCTAACTGCCCCAAGTATTTTCAAATTTGACAGAAGTTTCTTCTAAGTGAACTCTGCTATGTGAGACTAATTGGGAAGACTTGTAAATTTAGAATTGGTAGAAAGAAAATTTTCACCCACTTTAGTGACTCGGGAGCTCTTGGTTTATGCAGTGTTTACCCTATGGATTAATTTTTATAAGTCCCTCTATGAACAAATAACTTACAGGATGATGTGATTAAATAACAGTTGTTCTGCATTTCCCTCAATGTGTCTAAGCAAAGGCAAAGCCTGTGGAGAGACATTTACCATGACTGAAGAATGTTAGCTGTTTGGGGAGGGTTTCCTTGTAAGTGAGCAAATGAGAATGGTGGTGGGGAAAAGGAGGCTGAGGAGGGCAGGAAAGGTGAGAGAAAGGAAGAGGGAGGAGGCAGATTCACAGAGTCTCAGTCTATGAGAGAAATCCATGTCAAGAATGGGATAGTGAATCAACATTAGGAAAGGCAATCATATGTAGAGAGACCAGACCAGAGCGGTTACATTAGGAGGTCACAGAGGTAAAGATTCAGGTAAGGTTCTGAAAGATGTAATTTGCCGCAGAAAGAATTAGGACCCAGAGATAGTTGCCCCAGGATGAAGATAATTAAGACAGAAACTGTAGGATAATAATCTGATTGTTGCCATTTGCTTTCTCTCCAGCACTGCTTAATTTCCACCTGGCAAAGAATGATTTTAAAATACATAAAAATATCTTATTGGAAATGTCAACTTTAGAAAAAAGAAGACAGAAAGTTTTATTCAAAAAAAAAGGAGTATATTTTAGGAACTATACGAGTGACCAAGTAAGAAATAGCTGACCCTCCTCATTCAAATCCACAGTGAGTCATGTGAATGTTGGGCCCCAAGAGCTTCAGACACACCATCTTTTCTAACATGATGCTACAGACTGTTGAATGAAGGGATGGAGGGGAAGGAACTGTACAACACAGGCAGTTGGCCTTAAGAAAAGTGTTTTATAAACAGAACTTTCTAAATTTTTAACTCCACTCTCCGCTCCCTATTCCATCCTGATAATTTTATTAGATTTCTTAATGTCTTGGTGGTGTTTTTTAGCACTAGATTTCTTTGCAATAATTTTCTACCACTCTCTAGATTCAAAGACCTGAAAAAGGCTCTAGTGCAAGTGAGAGAAAAATTGGTTTCATTACTTTTTCTTGCCTTTCCTACACATCACCAATGTCAGTAATTGCAAAAATTTCCAGCTTACCATGTACCCTCTTCCCTGTAAAAGGATTAAAACCTATCCTGTCATGCTGTCCTGTTCTGTTTTATAGATTAAACTTATCCCTTCACTATCCATATTTGATTAAACACTATTTCTGTTTCAGTTTTGATTTGATCTGTTTTCCTCTGCTATCTCAAAAAGGGTTTTGCAGCACATTCCTTTTCATTGTAGAGGAACTAAAGTTTACTTCAGGAATATAGCGTACCATAGAGCTCTCCATATTCCTATGTGTTATATATTTCTAACATTTCTAAAATTGAGTATCTTTCTTGTTTCATATTTGATGAAAACAGAGAATGACTTTAAGAAAAAACATAAATAAGATTACTTAGTCCCTTTAAGTGACTTGACAGTTTTCAAAATTGTGCCAATGACACTCCCTTTCCTCCTGTTCAGCATTAGTCAGCCTGAAAAATAACACTGGGATTTCTAAACTGGAATTTTTGGATTAATCCTTGAGAACAGGATAGGTAAATTTAGTATAACTATGTTACATTCCTCCCGTGAAATTATACATACACACACACACACACACGCTATGGCTATTCCAAAATCACATTCACATAAATCAAAGTGAAGAAAACGATTCAAATTAATTGGATTCATTTTTACAAATCAGGAATCTACCCCAGCTGCCAATGTTGTCAGTGTGGACACCATTATTTCCAAAAGGAAAATAAAGCCCGAGTTGGGAAAGGAGGAACCCTCAGCATTAAGCAGAATAATAGGACTGAATCCTACTTCCATTTTTCATATTTTTAGACTCTTTTGCACCTTTATAAAATATATTTGAAATATACTATGGGATCAAAAGTATATTTCTTATGTTGACTATGCCCTATTACAAAGGCCTAAGTCCCTTGTCCCTTCAAATAGCATTCTGTCCTCTAAACAGCTCAGGAAGTACATACTATAGTGAAGACAAAATCCCCTGCCTCACTTTACCCCACTGCCTTCACATCCTGGAAGCACGTGGAAGCACTTAATACAAGACTATAGAAATTCAAGTGGTCTAGAGAGAAAAATTTGGCAATTTTTTAATCTTTAAATTACCTAAGAAGAAACTAAGTTATACAATAGTGTCCATTAGCAATAAAACTCACCAAAAAGTATAAATATAATGAAGAGAAATAATGGAGATATGCCATCACCTTGTTCACCAGAAGACGAGGAGGAACCTACATCATTAATCCTTCAAAAGGTTATTCTCCAAATAATCTGAATAGCCCATAGGAAATGCCTCTCTAATTTTTCTTCGTGTGTGTGTTGGGGGCGGGGGTTTATAGGTAACTAGGTTTATTTATTTATTTTCAGAGGAGGTGCTGGGGATTGAACCCAGGACCTTGTGCATGCTAGGCATGTGCTCTGCCACTTGAGCTACACCCTGCCCCCATCTAATTTTTCTCATTGTGATTTCTCTAAGTCCTGAGTGACTGTCTTTGGCTTCTCTTACAGTGGCCCTGGCCCCTGGAAACAATTGGCCTAAGCACTGTTCCAATGTCCATAGCTAAGGATTTAGCTGCATTCCCTTGGGTGTTTCCTGTGTGGTAAAAATATTCATTCACTTATGTATTCATTTACCAAATGCTTATTAACATCTCCTATATGCCAGGCAATATTCTAAACATTCTGCTGCTCTTAGGAAGCTAACATTCTAGTGGAATATCTAGGGTGATCAACTCCTCCCGGTTTGCCCAGGACTTACCTCGTTTTAAGATTCAAAGTCCTATGTCCTGGGTACTCCCTCAGTCCTCGGTGAGTCAGGCTGGCTGGTCACCCTACAGAAAGTCATAAAAGATAAGGCTTGAAATTCTGGCAAGAAAACTCAGGAAGTCATTTTTCAGAGAGAGTTCTTGGTTGTTACGGGAGAATCTTGCTGATACTGGTAGACAGGTACTGGATTCCATAAGTGATAGACATTGCTTTCTAAGGAAAACAGGCTTCTTTAAACTTTAATGTTTCACCTGGCATTCAGGGATGGGATTAAGATAAAATTTTAAATAAGAAAATTTTCCTTTTTGTCCTCTCTCCCCTCCCCCCAATTTTAACCTTTTTGGCACGTAATGTTCCCATGTCTGCCTCCTTCCCCGAGGCACCATCACTTGGGTACTCAAGTCTGGTCACTCTGTTCTAAGGACATGCTTCATGCCCCTAAACTTTGAACAAAGAAGCTCTTTTCCTCCATCCAGCAGGCTGCTACCAATTCTAGGCTCAGATTAACCATTGCATTTCAGCCTGACAGAATTAATTCTGTTTGCGTGGCAATTTTTAATAGCCTTTATCAGAGCAATGATCACGCTTGAACATAATTATGTGTTTTTCTTGTCTACCTTAGAAAGTGAGTTCCTTCAGGCAAGGAAAATATACCATATTTATCTCTATTTCCCCGGTAACTTAGAGGAAATGCTTTATAAATGTTTTTGAACTTTTGTTTATAGATACATGATAAACTGTACTGCCTGAGAAGCAACATCAAAATACTAGATAAAATATTACAAACATTTTTTAAACACACATTTCAGATTTCAAGAAAGTGAAATGGACAGAGGTCAGGAATGAAAAAGAAACTGAAAGTTGGAGTGGCTAGTGCGAGCTAACACTGGGGTCTCCCTGGGGAATTTTCCAGCCTCAAGGACCAAGGAGCATAAGTTTAAGTGACTACTGAGAATAGGGAAATAGGTCTTGGTTCTGAGCAAGACTGAAGTTGGAGTTGAAATGCCCAGAAAATTTCTCAACCCTTGAAGTGCTATAACTTCACTGAAAGAGTATATTAGAAAATTCATTCACCATCAACAGTTGATAATATAGAGTTTGTTCAGGCAGGGCAGTTGGTCATAAAAAATTAAATTAAGGGTCTGAGAATCAAAATTGTAGACCTGTTCTCATATAATTTTAAAGTACAGATATATATTACCTGTTGGGTCTAGGAAATTTTGAAGCAATAAATTAATTAAAAATATTTTATCTTTTAAAAGTGGTCTTTCTCTCACCCACTCTACTTAATCCATGTTGCCTTCTTTCTCATTCCGTGAACACACTGGCCATATTTCTGATCTGAATGCCTCTTATGGCCTCCACTCTCCACCTTGAATGCTCTTTCCCCATATAGGTGCATTGCAAGATATCTCACTCAATCAAATCTTTGCCAAACTGTCTTCTTCTCAGCGAGGACTTCTCTGACCACCCAATTTAGAATTGTAAACCATCTACCCATCCCCAATCTCCTTACCTCATGAGCCTGGCAGCATGTTCAGGAGGGCCTGGAGTTCGTATTCACTGAGAGGTGCTTCCAGAGGAACTTGCCACAAGTCCCTCTTCCTGGGCGCTGGCACTCAGGAAGGGCTGTGCCTTTTCCAGAAGCCCTGTGTCTGACAAGAGTTCATCTAAGAGGCTCGCGAGCCTCTGGGCCTGAGGGCTGGTGCTGAGGGTCCAGCAGAGATGTGTCTTCACTCAGGGGTCCTGTTGCTGCCAGGTGTGTGTCTCAGTCTATTCAGGCTGCAGAATCACCCAGTGGGTGGCGCATGGCTGAGCCAGATGCTGCACGGTTTGTGGAGGTCAGGCTGAGGGGCGCCTTGGAGCTGGAGTGTGCAGGCAAGCTCCTCCTTGGGTGAAGGGCGTGAGTGCTGCATGAATGGGTGCAAGACCCCCTCCTGGACTCAGTCCTGCTGAGGAGCCACAGGGGACTATTCCTGGAGGTGGAGGGTTCTCAACTCTGCACAGCCGGGGTGGGGGCTTGGACCACCAGGAGCATCAATGGCCAGCCCATCAGCCACTAGAGGGAGCACAAGGCACAAAGAAGCTGGATGACGAAGGAGGGGCTGCTGTAGAAGGACGGGATGCTCTCCAGTGGATCAGATGGAGGACAGTGATGAGCGCTGTCGTGGACAGTGGGCAGGGGGCTTTGGTCCGACGGCACAGTGAGGGCTGGTCTGGCATCAGGGCCTTCTGCTGTGGCCTTCCCAGGCCCACCTCTGCTCTGCTCTGGGTGACGAGCTCTCTGGTTCTTAAACTATACCTAGGGAAGAAGAGACAAAGGGGGATAGTAGCATCAGAAGCAAGGCATTCCAAATGGATTTGCCTCCCCCCGCCCCCACTCCCCACAATCTGGCAGGCACTGGGCCAGACAGAGCCTTCTCGTAGGCCTCAACCCCCGGTGATTTGACCTCCACCTGCCCCAGGCCCTTGCAAATGAGGGGCAACGTTAGGGCCACATTGGACCCCTGGCTTCTATGAAAGATCCCCTGTTGACTGGCTAGACTGTCAGGCCCCATCACAGACTGTCCAGCATCTCCTCCGCCCTCTCCCCTTCTGGAAATGGATGGCTTCAGGTCAGCCACCTCAGTGAATTCCTATGGCAAATCATACCCACCCCCACCCCACAGCCCCAAGCCCTCACCCCCCACCCACACATCCAAAACTGTAACAGGAGCCTATGTTTATCCAGCACCAGCACAGGAGTAAATGGCCCTCCCACCTTGGGACAAATTATACTCCACCCACTGAGAACTTACCTGGATTTGAAGTACAGGAAGTCCTGTTTGATGAACCAATTCTTCCCTGTGGGCGATGCCAGGAAAGTGGTCCCTCTCAAAGGCTTGCACAAGGATCCTGTTTGAGAGGGTGAGATGAATGTCCACTTCCTCCTGGCCTCTTTCGGGTGGTGATCTAAAGGAGAACACACAAAGGAGAGAGGACATTGAAGCCCTCGGCACATTCAGCGCAGATACAGTCTATGGTATGGAGGACACGTAACATCTCAGGTACCTATGGATCTCTATCTTCATCTCTACAGCTCATTAATGTGTGTATGTGTAAGTAAATGCAGGCTCAACACACACACATTTTTCCCCCAGAACCACCTTCTTGCCACTGAGTGCTCTGAAGTTCTGATGCACCAACACTGAATCAATGCTAGCCAGGGAGCCCTAGGAAAAATTTCCCTAGGGGATGGAAAAAGGGAATTCTGCACTTGCTGACAGTTTTGGGGACCAGAAGGTTCAAAGCCTCTCTAGCCATGCATCACCCTTCCCTCCAAACAGGGGCTTGATGCTCGTATCTGGAACACAACTGGGACAAGAACAAGATATAACTGTGTCCTCTTTTAAGCATTTCCTGCCACGCATTTGCCATCCATGTTCAGAGATGATTCTGAATCTTGTGGGGTCTGTGATGGGGCAGGACTGGCAGAACCCTGGAGCTCTCCCCTTTAGTAATTTCCCTGGGAAAAATTCCCCTGAAGAATGAAATGAGTCAAAAAGAGCTGTGGACAGGGGTCTGGCCTCCCTGGGAATCAGAGGGACTGATTCCACTGAGGCAAAGCCAATAAAGAGGGACTGCAGGGAATGGAGACAATCTGAGTTGGGGTTAAGAGGCCGAGTTTGTTTATTTTTTCTAAGGCAGCAATTTTGTTTTGCTTGTTTTTTGTCGTGTGTGTGTGTGTGTGTGTGTGTGTGTGTGTGTGTGTGTGTGTTAAGGCAAAATAAAAGTTAGCTCTGTGGTTGAATTCTTCTGTTCATTCTGCTCCAGCACCAGCTCCAAGTCTCTTGCTTATGAAGAGCCAGAGGAAAGGTCAACTCAGGGCCTGGAGAAAGCCCTGCTTCTGTGTTTACCAGCACCTCTGATGCTGCAGTCAGTGCCACCTCCACCAGCTGCTCCTGTGGTGGGACAAGCCACATCCGCTCCAGTGGGAGTGGGCTCTGAGCTGGAGCAGCTGGGATCTTACACTTGAGTGAGTGCTCCATCTCCAGCTTCAAAAGTGAGAGGCAGAGCCAGCTCCAGCCCCAGAGCCTCCCTGCCCCTGATACATGACCAGGAGGAAGGGCAAAAGGAAGGCAGTCTTAACTCCCCACCTCCCCCCAAGGCTGGCAAAGCACTCTGCCAGATGGATGCGCTGAGTGGGTGGGCTTTCACAGGGGGTTTGGGGCAGGGCTTCCTTTTGTAGTAAGCTGCCCCACCTCAGCCTTTCCATGATCCTGACTCCTGGGATCAGGGTCCAAATCGCCAGCTCCACCACCTGTCAACCTGGGCAACTTCCTTTAACCCCAGCCTTCACTGTCCACCCGAGATCAGTAGAGATGGATGATAACAGGACATCCTGCAGAGTGGTTGTACAGATCAAATGAGGTGGAACAGACAGAACAGTGGGCAGGGCCTGGTCTGCCGGTGGGGGGATGGAGCTCACCGTGGGCAGCCAGGTCGGAGGGTCACCCAGCAGTTGGCCCAGGGCTCAGCTGTCCCAGCACTCAGCACACACCTGAAGTGCACTTAGCCACATGGGAGAGAAACAAACACGCCTGTGGGTGTAGCTGCCACAGGGAACGTGCATCTGAGCGGGAAGTCATAATGTGCATTCTGTGAATGCGAATGCGTATCTGAACATGCATCTGAATAAGGAGTCAGACCAGAGGGTGATCAGGATGGGTGCAAGATGCCCCTTTGGGTTAAGCAGAATTGAGCTACCTTCTAATGAGAGAATAGGGTTGTCAAAAATGCCCTTCTACTTTACCCACCAATACTGGGTCCTGTGGGCACTGATTTTCACTATCAGTGTGATGCTGGTGTCCTCAGTGTACAAAGAGAAAACCAGGGGTTCCCACAAGGCTCTGGCCATGTCCTCTGCTTCCTGAACCCTGACTCCGATTGGCGACCCCTGACTGGGACGTAGAGGTGGGGTGTGGCAGATCATGTGACAACTCCCAGCTCCCAGTGGGTGTTAAAGAAAGTGGTTCCCTCTCAGTGCCAGGGGTCCACCTGGTCCCAGAAAAGCAACCCTGGCAATGAGCACATGACACCACCTTCCGTGCCACTACCACCCACCTCAGGGACCAAGTGTGGTGGCCCAGGAGAGGGCCTGGGTGGTAGGACACTGGGTCAAGGTGGCCAGGGCAAGTGATGGGCCATCAAGCAGAATCCCTCTCCAGACTCTTGGGAATGGCCCCTTTTCCTTTACCAGCTTTCAGGACAGAAGTCTGTGGTCCAAGCTCCTGCACAGTCCCAGGCCTGTCCTATCAGGGTCATGCTGCCCTTGACGCTCAGGTCTCAGTGGTCAGATCCTTCCTACCCTTCTCCTTCCTGGCTTGAGCTGGTATCATTCCTGTGAATTTTCAACACCCTCCTGTCTTATGTACTGAGTGCCGCCTAGGTCCTCCCTGGGCTCCCTAGGGGTGTGTCTCATCTGGGACAAAGGAGGACAGTGAGGGGACCAAAGCTGGAGCAAGCCAGGTGACAGCTTGACAGCCTCCCCACTCGCAACCCACTCTGTTCCCCTCCCCAGGGGTTCCAGTCCTCAGGACTTTCCCTCCCTGCAGGCCCTGCTTCAAATCACTGTCTGAAGGAGACTTGGGGGAAGCTTCTAGGTGGGTGGGCATCTCTCTATAGGAAGCTCAGGGTCAAGGTAGGACATCTTTATTTGTCTGCCTTCACCCACCCCACCCCAGTCAGCTGGGACCTCCTGGGGGGCAGCAACCTTGACAGGCAGGAGCTGGGCTGGGGGCTGAGTCTCTAAGGCCCCTGAGAAATAGGCCACGGTTCCTATAGCTTTAGGAATTGATTTTCTTAAATGTCCCAGAGGGTGGAGCCAAATTGGAGAATTTCAAGTGTTGTCATTGTATCAACAGAAGTCTATGCTCAGCTGAGACTCAAACTGGTGGAAATGGATCTTCTCAGTAGAAATGGAAATGGAGGCCCCAGGACCAACGCCAGGGCTCCCCTCCTCCCCAGTCCCATAGCACCTTCCTGCCCAGAGAATCCCAGTGAAAACCTGCATCCAGGCAGCTTGAATACTTTAGGTTCTCAAATAAAAGGGCTTTGCACTTTAACTCCTCTCACACACATTTCCCCTCAACTTCCTTCTTGCCCTTCCACTCAGGAGGAGCTCCTGGAAATGTAAAGAGCTGTACACCTGAAACTAACACAACATTGTAAATCAACCATACTCCGTAAAGTTAAAAAAAGAAGCATCTGAATAAATTATCTAACTTTATACCGAGAACAAAATAAGTTAGCAGAATGAAGTAAGTAATAAAGAAGAGAAACAAAGGAAATAGAGAAATGAAAATAGAAAATTTTAACAAAACAAAGATGTGCTTTCTGGAAAAAATAAACATAAACCTTTATTTAGAATAAGAAAAGTGAGAAGATTCAAATAAAATCATACATGAAAAAGAAGAAATTACAACAGATGACTCCGATACAGAAAGGATCGTAAGAGACTATTAGGAAAAATGATATACCTACAAATTGTATATCCTGCAAGACATGGATCAATTCTTAGAAAATACATCCTTTCAAGTCTGAATGAAGAATTGGAAAGGCTAACATACCAGTAACACTGGAGGCTGAAGTCATAATCAAAACCTCCCGACAAAGAAAGTCCCAGGACCAGATGCTTCATAGCTGAATCCTACCAAACATTCAAAGAAGAAATAATACCAATTCTTTTTACTCTTCCAAAACAGAAGTAGAAAACTTCCTAATCACTTTATGAGATCAGCATCACCATGCTAACAGAACTAGATAGGACCCTACAAGGAAAGGAAACTACAGGCCAGCAGCTCTGAGGAACACACATTCAAAGTTCTCAGTAAAATACTAGCAAACCAAATTCAACATTACATCGAAAAGGTTATACATCATCAAGTGGGCTTCTTTTTTTTGTGGGGTGGGGGGGACTCCTGGATGCAAGATTTGCTTAACCTACACCATCAATGTGATAAACCACATAAACAGAATGAAAGAAAAAAAAAAAACCACATGATCATCTCAATAGATGCAGGGGAAACATTTTACAAAGTTCAACATCCAATAATGATAAAAACAACAAAATCGGCACAGAAGGAATAAATAATTCCTCAACATAATAAATCATTTATGATAATCCCATTGTCTTATCAGCACAGGGAAACTGTAGGTTTCCCCTAAGTTCTAGTCTATGAAGGCAAGGAGGCCCACTCTCACCACTCCTATTCAGCACAGTACATGGGGGCCCCAGCCAGAGCAATTAAGCAAGCAAAAGAAAAAGTATCCAAATTACACATAAAGCAGTAAAATTGACTCCGTTCGTAGATAAAATAATCATACAATGTAGAAAACCCTAAAAACTCAACTAAAAATAGTACCAACACATCTAGTAAAGTTACAGAATACAAAATCAACAAAAACTAGTAGTGTTTTTTTTTTTACACCAGCAATCCTCTATCCAAAAAGTAAATCAAGAAAACAACCCCATTTAAAATAGCTTCAAAAATTATGCAATACTTGGGAATGAATTTAACCAAGGAGGTGAATATTCTATACATAGAAAAGTATATGATACGGATGAAAGAAATTAAAGATGAAAATAAATGGAAAGATAGCTCATATCCGTGTGTTGGAAGAATTATTAGTTAAAAATGTCTACTATGCAGATTCAATGCAATGCCTGTAAAAATTTCAAGAGCATTATTCACTAAAACAGAAAAGTAATTACACAATTGGAACTTGGGTTTTAACAAACTAGCAGAGAACAAAATTGTTTAAAAATAAATTAAATGTTAATGCTAACCCAAGTGAAATCAGAAGTTTCAAATTATTTCAAATAAAGTAGATATCAATAAAAACTTAAAAATAATTAGGAATTAAGAACAAAATGAAGAAAATTATTTTATTAATAACAACTGAAAAAAGCAAATCTTTCAAGGAAATAAAGGAATAAGAAGAGGACAATTCAGACTTTTCATTTCATTTACATGGTTCAGCATGTAAAGAGTTTGTAAGTTGTCACTCTAAAAACAAGTAAAAAATCAGACCAACTGAAAATCAGTAACCTTTATTAGAGCCCTCAGAGAATGAGGTCACAGTGCGAATTGCCAGCCCCCAAGTTGGAGAGACAGACAGGTGGACACAAACACTCTAATTACCAGGGCAGAAACCACAAGCAGAAACCTGCATGGACCCCCAGGGAGGAAACCTGAACTGTAACTGACAAGCTGCTGGAGGCTCAGGGCCGCAGTCTGAGAGCCAAAAACTCCAGGGGGCCCAGTGTTAGGAGGGGCCCCGAATTCTGTTCAGGATTCCTACCACGTTCTCTCAAAGAAAACAAGGGGGAAAAAAAAAAGGGTTTCACTTCCATCAGGGCAGAAACTATTTTGAAATAGGCCCACAAGTTTCATTCTTCTTTATGAGGCCTGCCCTCAAGAGAAACTATTTTACCAGACCGTAAACAACTGAGGATTTAGCAGAACACAACTGCCCTGAAGGAAAAGAAATACCCAAATCCAGCCCTCTAGAGAAACCATATAAACGTAACAATGTAAGGAAAGCAGCAGCCAGAGAGCTAACCTTTATACATACCAAAGAAATCACATGGTAGAGAAACTTTGCAACCAGTGCAAAAAGCTGCCACTGATCAGCTAGCACTTTAACAAGAACATGTTCTCATTGTGTAGCAAAATCAATCAGAAGGTAACTGAATGGATCTGGAAATTGTAGTGCCAAAAATAACATCTTAAATATTAAGCACATATGTATATCCATGTATATCCATATACTTAAGTGTACATGGCATTTTTATAAAAAACCAATGAGAGAAAATTCTGATAAAAAAAGAAAACGCAACTTAATTTTTGGAGGCTTCCACACCAGCCCTCACCGGCTTCTCCCTCCTGGCTCTCTTGGCCGCCCCCCGCAACGGTTGGCAGGCGCCCACGCCCTGATCACGGCCCAGCTTTCAGCGCCTGCATCGCAGTAAGCTCACTGCCCAACAGTACACACACGAAACTTTGAAAAGATCGCCCCTACAAAATGCCCTTTGTGAAAATTAATGACGTAAATAAATAAATTTTTAAAAATCTAAAACTTCCTTCGCTCCTTACACTCCGGCACCGGCGAGTGAGCACGGAGCTCCGGCGGAGGGGACTCCCCGGGAGCTGCCTACGTCCAGCCCGGGGTGCAGCCCCAAGCCCGCCTGGGCGCACGGAGGTCGTCGCCGCCACCGCTCACCGCAGCCCCCGCGATTCCCCCGAAGTCCGCGGCGCCAGCGTCGGGGCCGCAGCCCGAGCGTGTGAGTCGGGGCGCGCGCTGGGCGCGGAGGACGCTTTGGCTGCAGAGCCGAATGGCCGACAAAGCCCGAGAGGGGGAAGCGGAGCGAGGGCGGATGGCTCGTGCCCGGCTCCCTGCCCCCGCCCTGGGGGCTGCACGAAATTTAAACCCGCCTCAAAAAAAGAAAAAAAAAATGCTTTTCTTTCCTTTTACCCTTTTGCTGTGCGGGTAGGCGCGCTGAGACTTGGAGTTCTTTTGCCCCCCGTTTCACTGACCTGAGGCGCCCCCCACTGTTTGGAGCCCGGGGGCGCGGGTTGAAAGCTGGGAGCTCTGAAGCGCCGGACTGGGGTCTCTACTCCGCCGCCCGACCCCGCGGGAGAGATCGTCCTCCTACCCCGCCTCCCTGGCTCTGCGTTTCTCTTCCAATCCGCTGATCGTTGGGCGGCCTCTCCCTTCTCGGCCCGGCGGGGCTGGAGCCCGCTGCCCAGAGCGAGCTGCATCCTCCTGCTCCCCTGCTCGAGGAGACCGGCCGGCTTCCCGCTCCGCGGCGCCCTCCCCGACGCCCCCTGCCTCCTTCCCTCCTGCGTCTTTCCAGCTCCCCTCTGTTATCGCTGGTATGCTTCTGAGCATGCGCTCAGGGCTTTTGGTTTTGTTTTTGCTTTTGCTTTTTTTCTCTTTGCTCTTACAACCCTGGAGTCAAAGGCAGGGGAGCAAAAGTGGGGAGGAGTTACAAAAAATAAAAGCAAGCAAGAAGCGTTGTATTTGCAACATTGGGAAGACGGGGAGCACACCACCTTGCCTCATCTCAGTGCCCTTCCACACATGGGTGTCTTTTTTGCCACCTTCTGGCCCTGAAGCCCCAGTCTTGTATGGACACACCTCCCTCCCTGGAGTATGGAACCACCAAGTGACCACAGTCACTAGTCACTGAGCAGTGGGACTTGTACCAGCTCATCCTGCTACCTACAGATTGTTCTAATAACAAGATCCTATTGAGAGACATTATGCCCAGTACAGTGACTCACAGTGGTGATTCATCTCACTTCCATTTTATTCATCTTAGCAAATGTTAAATACCGCTGAGGTTGTGGGCACAGGAAGTCTTGATTTACTAGAAAAGACTGACAGGTTCTTAGAAAACAAGGACAGGAACTTAAGGCATCCAGACATGTTCCATGAGCAGAGCTGAGACAGCTGTCTCCCGCTGCTTTGTCCCAGGACGAACCACGTGCCCGCACAGGGCCATCTGACCGCCCAGCTTCTGACCCCCAGACAAGAGATGCCATGACACCCATGTGTAGAGGGGCCTGGGATCAGCTATTGTCATCACCGCCCATCAGTTTCCATAAGCAAACACCATGAGCAGCTTTGGATTTGCAAAGATGCCAAAACACAAACACTTGTGTTCGCAGGAGCACAGATGCCAGACGCTCACTCCTGATTCCAGCTGCTCCTGGGCTCATCCTCTTTTAAACCTCAGCAGCTCTGGACACACTGCTTCTTGCTCTACAATCCCCTCAGCACACCCCCCCCAGAAAGCTCCCTACCCGGACAACTCCAAGGCGTCCTCCAAAACAGGCTCTGATACTCACTCCTCCAGGCAGTCTCCCTTGCCTTCTTTACAGCCTCATTTTTTTAAATTTTTATTTTATTGGCCTATATTTGGTTTACAATGTTGTGTTAATTTCTGGTGTACAGCATAGTGAGTCAGTTATACATGTATACGTTCCTTTTCATATTCTTTTTCATTAGGCTATTACAAGATACTGAATATATTTCCTTGAGGTATACAGTAAAACCTTGTTGTTCATCTATTTTATATATAATTTAGTATCGGCACATCCTGAACTCCCAGTTTATCCCTCCACCCCTCCCCTTCCCCTCCACTCCTGCTAACCATAAGTTTGTTTTCTACGTCTGTGAGTCTGTTTCTGTTTTGTAAGTAAGTTCACTTGTGCCTGTTTTTGCCCTTTAAATTCCACATATGAGTGACGACATACAGTATTTTTCTTTCTCTTTCTGGCTTATTTCACTTACTATGACAACTCCAGGTCCATCCATTTTGCTGCAAATGACATTATTTTTTATGGCTGAGTAGTATCCCCTTATCTATCTATCTATCTATCTATCTATCTATCTATCTATCTATCTATCTATCTCACAACTTCTTTATACAGTTATCTATTGATGGACACTTAGGTTGCATCCATGCCTTGGCTATTATAAATAGTGCTGCTATGAACATTGGGTGCATGTATCTTTTCAAATTAGATTCCTCTGTATACATGGCCAGGAGTGGAATAGCTATATCATAGGGTAACTCTGTTTTCAGTTTTTTAAGGAATCTACTGCTTTCCATAGTGGCTGCACCAAATAACATTCCCAGCAGCAGTGCGGGGCCATACTCTCTCCAGCATTTATTGTTTGCTTCCAGCCTCTTTTATATTCATTTTCTACTAAAATGATCACAGTGGATTCAAACAGTGCTGCTGTATGTTTGCCCTCCATGCAGTGGGTGTATGGGAGCAGGGCTCATGGCTGACTCTCCCTCATTACATCTAGACCCTCAGCTTGGGCCCTGGCAGGTAGTGGGGATGGAGCAGGGCCTCTGAAACAGGTGCTCTAAATACCTGGGCTCTGTCTTCATGCAACTTACAGTTTAATGAAAGAGATCTAATGACAAAGAAGGTGTATTTAAGGCACTTTGAACATGGATCAGGAAATTCTTTCCTTAGTAATTCACATTTGAACTGAGATCTCACTAGGATGTAAGTATCAGCTGGGCAAGGGGGGAAAAAAAGGTGTAAATAACTTTCTCAGGATAGAGAATAACAGACAAATGTTCTAAGGTGGGAGGGAGCAACTAGTGTAACTACAAAAGGCCAGTGGGGCTTTAGCCAAGAGATGGGGCAACAGCAAGAGCTAGTGGATTATGTGTATCAGTTAGGGTAGGCTGGGTTGTGCTGAATAACCAGTGATTCCCCAAGTCACAGCGGCTTCCAGTAAGGCTTATTCACCTCTCATGCTGCATGCTTGCATGGCTCTGCCCCATGTCATCGTCCCTCTTAAGTCAGGCTGAAGGAGCTGTCTCTGTCTGGATACTGCCAATGCCATGGGAAAAGGAAAAGAAGTGATAAATCAGGTGCTCGTTCTTCAGTGTCTGATCACATTTCTTTTACTGTCCATCAGCTCCTTTGCCATGACTGAGAAACAAAGGTCAGGGCTGTATAATCCTCCAGGGAGAGGGGTGTTACAGCAAAGGGCACTGAATGTGGGTGAATCATACTCCGTTTCCACGCCAGGCTTAAGATTTTGATGTTTATCTTAGGAACAGAGGAAAAAACACTGAATAAAATTTCCATTTTTAATAAATCACTCTGTAGTGAGGAGAACAGCAGACTGGACGTCGGGAGAAACATTAGGAGGCCATTTCAGTTTTCCAGGGACAAAAAGATAGTACTTTAGGGCCATAGCAGGGGGAACTGGAGAGAAACCAAGAGACTTAAGAGATGGGAGGATCTAGTGATGTGCAGGAGAAGCAAGGTGAGTGACTAGGTGGCCACAGAAGGTGGAAGAGACATAGTAGATTTGACGTCTCAAGTCTTTCCAGTTTCTGGCTCTCGTATCTTGGAAAGACCAGGTAAACTATTCTCTGTTTGTTCTTAGGTTCCCTGTGTTCTCCTAATAAATCTCCCTTCTTTCTTCAAAAAAAAAAAAAAAGCATGGGCTAAAAAAAAGGAAGGAACACATGGATTAATAAGGTGATGAGCAGCTGAGGGAATTGACAAGTGACAGAATGATCCAGGATTGAGTCTCATTATGGACATAAATACTGTCCCTTTCACATCCCCTCAGTATTTTTATATTTTTATGACCACCCCAAACTCTCCCTTTCTTCCTCTCATCAACACCTCCACTCAAAACAAATGGGGTTCTTTTGATGCAGTCCTGCAGATTTGTGCGCTAAGGATTTAAAATGACCGAACTAGGAGGGGCCTGCCCTACGTGACAGGGTGAGTGGTGGTGATTCATCTGTAAAACGTCAGCTGGTGTCAGGCAGCAGCAGGAGAGTGGGAGCCAAGAGCTGAGCAGGTGTAGAATAAGGGAATTAAATGTGTTCACCCAGCAGCCTCAGGGATGGCCGGCCCTGGAGCACACGTGTGGAAGATGGAGGGTACTTCTAGAAGTCAGGGTTGAGATGCGGCTTTGAAATCAGAACAGTGGGCTTCAAAGCTGCCCCACCACTCGGTCAGTTAATAAAAGCAAAATGAGGGTCAGTCTTCTCACATGTAAAGTGGGAATATGGAAGCCTCTCCCTCTTAGGGCGGAAGGGTGAGGCAACAGCAGCGTGCAGGAACCGTCTGGGCTGAGTGTGCACCCAGCCGGGCCATTACCGCTGCTACAACCACTGTCTCCCAGGGCAGGGTCAGCAAACTTTTCCTGCAAAGGCCCAGACACTAAACATTTTAGGCCTTGAGGGACCGATGGTCTCCCTCACAACAATCGCCCCCTGCCGTTGTAGTGTAGACACAATTTCTGCAGCAGGCAGTCCACACTCTCACCCTGCTTACTGAGATGAGGATTACTGACATGTAACTGTCACATAGCACTGTTAGTTTAAAGTGTACAGCATAATTATTTGATATATGTTTGCACTGTGAAATGATCACCTTGTTTAGTTTATATCCATCACTGCTCATAGTTGTACATTATTCTTCCTGTGATGAGAACTTTTAAGATCTGCTCTGTTAACTTTCAAATACACAATACAGTGTTGTTAACTACACTCACCTTGCTGTACATGACATGACCATGACTTGTTTATCTTATAACTGGAAGTCTGTACCTTTTGACCATCTTCACCCATCTCACCCACCCCTACCCCCACCTCTGGCAGCCACCAACCTGTTCTCTGTTTCTGTGAGTTCACTTTAGTTATTAGATTCCACATGTAAGTGGGATGGTATGTATTTATCTTTCTCTGTCTGACTTATTTCACTTGGCATAATGCCGTCAAGGCCCATCCATGTTGTCACAAGTGGCAGGATTTCATTCTTCTTTTTATGGCTGAATAAGATAACATTATAGACATATTTTTTCTTTATCCATTCATCTGTTGATGGACACTTGCTTCCGTATCTTGGTTATTGCAAATAATGTTGCAGTGAGCATGGGGGTGCAGTTGTCTCTTTGACACAGTGATTTCATTTCCTTTGGATATATTCCCAGGACTAGAATTACTGGATCATATACAGCTCTATTTTTAATTTTTTGAGGAGCCTCCATACTGTTTTCCACAATGACTGCACCAATTTATATTCCTACCAACAGTGCCCGAGTTTCCCTTTTCTCTACACCCTCACCAACAGTTCTCTCTTGTATTTTTGATGACAGCCATCAAAAATGTGACAGGTGTGAGGTGATACCTCACCGTGGTTTTGATTTGCATTTCCCTGATGATGAGTTATGTTGAGCATCTTTTTAGGTACCTGTTGGCCATCTGTATGTCTTCTTTGAAAAATGTCTATTCAGTTCCTCTGCCCATTTTTAAATCAGGTTGTTTGGTATTTCTGCTGTTGAGTTGTAGGAATTCCTTATATGCTTCGGGTATTAATCCCTTATCAGATATATGACCTGAAAGTACTTTCCCCCTTCTGTTTGTTGCCCCAACCTCTGCTTTCTGGATGACTTGAGTCCAGGCAGTTGGGAGTCCCTGCTTCTCACACGCATTTCCAAAAAGTGGGTGGGAGGGGTCTGTGTTCTGATAAAACTGTAGGTGGCCATGGGTTACTAACCCCTCTTCTAGGAGGCCAGCTCTGAGGAGTGTGGTGTGGGCAGGCATGATTCACCTGAAGCCACTGGTCAGATGGTCATGTGCTCTGGAACTCACCTCTCCCAGCCTGGAATTGATGAGGCAATTTGTAAAGGGAAGGCCTTGCAGCTAAAACACTGAGCAGGTGCTCTTGTTCCTTGTAGGAATGACCTAGGTTGTCCAGCTTTCCCAACACAATTTGCGGAACAGACTGTCTTTTCTCCATGTATATTCTTTTCTTCTGCCAAAGATTAATTGACCATAGTTGTGTGGGTTTATTTCTGTTCTCTCTATTCTGTTCCATTGAGCCACATGTCTGTTTTTGTGCCAATATTATGCTATTTTGATTACTGCAGCTCTGTAGTACTGTCCGAAGTCTGGGAGGGTTATTCCTCCAGCTTTGTTCTTTTTCTTCACTATTGTTTTGGCAATTCTGGGTCTTTTGTGATTCCTCAACATTAATTCTTTAAATAAGTTTTCTTCTCCTTTCTTTTCTTTTGGAACTCCTATGTTGTTACACTGTTTTTCTTGACTGTCCTATAAATCCTGTAGGCCTTATTCAGTCTTTTTCATTCCTTTTTACTTTCACTCCTCTGAATACAGCATTTCAAATAGCCTGTCTTCAGATTCACAGATTATTTTTTCTTGGTCAAGTCTGCTGTTGAAGCTCTCTGTTGATTTTTTTTCAATGTGGCCATTGGATTCTTTGCTCCAGAATGTGTGTTTTGGTTATTCTTCATGGTTTCTATCTCTTTGTTGAACTTCTCATTGTGATCATGTATTGCTTTTTCTGAATTTGTCTAGTTGTTTATCTATATTCTCCTATAGCTCAATGAGCTTCTTTAAGATGATTGTTTTCAGTTCTTTGTCAGGCAATTCACAGATCTCTATTTCTTTAGCGTCAGTTACTGGAACTTTGTTTTGTTCCTTTAGAGATGTCATGCTCCACGATTCTTTGTTATCATTTTATTCTGTATTAACATCTGCACATTTGAAGAAGTAATCACCCCTTCCAGTCTTTATGTACTGGCTTTGGAAGGTAAAGACCTTTACCAGGCAATCCAGCTAGAGATTCTGGGGGTCTGTTAAACTTCTTCTATGTATAGGTCCACTCTACTCCTCTCACTCCACTGTTGGGAACTAATCTTAGGCTGTGTGCCTTCTCCTAATCCTACAGAGCTCTGTAAGGTGCTGAGAGCTGCCTGCTCCTTTTCCCTAGATCAGTACCCTGATAGGCCGGGGCATTAGGTGCAAGCACCACTTCCCTCCCTCCCTTCCGAGGGGTATGTCTTAGAATTTTGTTCCTTTTCCCTTACTCTACAGAGCTATATTGAGTGCCAAGGTTCACCAGTCCCTGTTCCATAGGGCAAAGCACTGAGATGCCACTACAGTAGGCTCAGGCCCACTTGTGTCCCTCCCTTCCGAAGGAGCGGTCTCAGGGTTGTGCACCTTCTCCCAACCCTGCAGAGTCAAATTGGTTGCTGAGATCTCTGGGCCACCTGTGAGAGTGTGTGTGGCACTGTCTGGGGGGAACTGTGGTTCTGGGGTTGTATATGCCAGTTACCAGCCTCCACCCTTTCCTTTGTCCTTAGCTGCTCCAAGACAGCACATCCATACTGATTTCTTCAGTATTCTGGGTGCTTCAAGATAAACAGAGCTTTTAGATATTGCCCCAAAGGGCTGGGGAGACAGACCCTCGCCTGCTCTTTTACTCTGTGGGAGAAGTTGTGGGCTGGGGAATTTCTCTAGGCGCTGAGGTTTGCCAGCCTGGGGGAGGGGTGACACAAGCAAAGTCACACTGCTTTTCCTACCCTTTCAGTGTGGCTCATCTCGCTTTTTGTGGTCCGCTGGGGTGCTGGAACCTCCCAGCTGGATTCCAGAGCTCTCACAGAGGTATTTTTGTCTGCAGGTGGTTGTCAAATCATTGTTTCTGGGGGAGAATGAGGGCTGGGACCTCCTATCCTGCCATCTTACTGGTATCACTCATTCTCTCCATGTACTCTTGCAACTTTCTGCCCTTAGAACAAAACCCAAGCTTTACCCACAGCCTACAAGGACTGAAGAGTATGTTCCTACTCACTTCTCCAGCCCCCTCAGCTTCCAAATTTCTTCCAGCTTATCCTGCTCCAGCCACACATCTTCCATTATTTCCCTTACAGAGCCAAGCTCCTCAACCCCCAGCATCTTGCTAATTCTTGTTCCCTCTGCCTGAAAGATCTTTTCCTGGTTGTTCATTTGGCTGGCTCCCTCTCATCTTTTGGATTTCACTTTAAATGTTAACTCCTAGGACAGGATTTCCCTGTTTCCCCATCTAAGTAACGGTCCCAAAACCCACCCATGTTTTTCTACCACATTACCCCATTCTTCCTTCTGTATACTTGTCACAATCTGAAATCTCACTGGTTCACTTGCTTCTTGTCTGTCTTCCATGTAGAATGTCAGCTCCAAGAGGGCAGACACTGTGTCTGTCTTGTTTATCACTATATTCCTGCCCATTCTCTGTAGATTTCTTTTAAAACAGTATTTCAAATAGTAACATAACAGTCAACAGTCAATGCCATACTTGACCTCGCTCTTTTCTATTTGTGGATATGCAGTAGTTTCTGATTATAAATAATATTGCAATCAACATCTCAATGCATGATATCCTTTGTCCCTGCCGCTGGTGATTTTGTTCAGTAACAATCTCAGAAACAGAAATACTGGCTCCATCAAAGACTATGAGTATGTTTGAAGCTCCTTCACACACATGTCCACACTGCACTCCAGAAACTCTGACTGAAGATATAACACAACACAAGTCCCATCACTCTTAAATGTGAGAGCTAAGACAGGAGATGAATCTTTAGATGAACAGTACACATGAGTCATCTGGGGATCTGAATGAAATTCAGACTTTGATACGGGAGGTCTGGAGTAGGGCCTGAGAGGCTGCATTTCTAACAAGCTCCCCAGAGAATTCCCCCAGAGGCCATCATCCTGACTGTCCTTTCCTTTCAGTGTCTGGGCTCCACACTAACACATCTGTAGGCACCTGTGCCTCGGCCCAGACCTCAGCCTCCAGCAGCCCCGGCAGGAAAGCCTGTGCTTATTTCTGCTCTGCTTGCCTCAGGCCCTGGCTCCATTTGGTTCTCAACCCCAGGCTCCATAGCTCCCGACGTATGTGTTGTTCTTAGGGGTTCTGAGCTGGGTTTTCCACTAGGTGTGAGGTGAACTTACCTCTTCAGTTTCCAAGATGTTCCACTGCCCTGGGTAGGATAGTGGACACCTGTGACTGCATTTTCTGCCTGCCCTATATCTCCTCATCTTATGCCAACAGAACCTCTTCTTTCCTATGGACTTCCTTCCCCCTTCCCCTAGCTTTTTCCCTAGTCCATGTGGTTTGGGGGAAATTAACTCTCTATAATACCAGAATCAAAAGGTGAGTATATAACCTAGATCTGGCCAACCAACAGATTTCATCTGTTCCATTTCAGTAACCTGTTCAAAGGTGGACATGTGACCTGATCCTGGGAAACCTGTGACTGGACTTGCAACAGAACTATTGTGAATGAGAAACTCTCTCCCTTCTGGGAAACTGCAGGGTCACTACACACAGCTAACTGACCAGAGAGTGAGGTCAATGTGGAAAACAGAGCTAAGGTAACTCGATGTCATAATATGAGACCCTGGGTCAACCTGCTCCTGAAGCCAACTTGATTTTAGTGGGCCATGGTGGAGCTAGGACTAAAACCACCAAAGTAAGGCACAAAGCTGGGGTTTCTGTGTGTCAGGGTGTTCAACACAAACTAAGGAGGGAAGAGGGCCCCAGAAAGAGAAACCCCAAGAGTGTGCCTGCTCACACACATGCATGTACCCACAGGCATGTGGGCACACACAGTCCAGGCCAGAATACCGGGGATCACAGCCAGGGTGGAGAATTGCAGCCAACAAAGGGGAGGGCTGCTCAAGTCAGATGGGAGGTTTCTCCACATTTCTGGCATTTTTGCATGATACTCAATTGGCTTTGAAACAATAAAAGTAAGAGAAGCCTTAGGTGGTTAGTAAGTAGCTTAATGCAAGTATGAATCAAGTCAGTTGCATTTCTTTACATTAATGATGAATCAACAGGAAAAGAAAGTAAAGAAACAATCCCTTTTAAAATAGCACCCAAAATAATAAAATACCTAGGAATAATCTAACCAAAGAGGTGGAAGACTTATACATGGAGAACTATAAAACATTGATTAAGGAAATTAAAGAACTTAAAAAATGGAAAGATATCCCATGCTCCTGGATTGGAAGAATCAGTATTGTTAAAATGGCCATACTGCCCAAGGCAATCTACAGATTTAATGCAATCCCTATCAAACTACCTAGGACATATTTCACAGAACTAGAAGAAATCATATTAAAATTTACATGGAATCATAAAAGACCCAGAATTGCCAACGCATTACTGAAGAAAAAGAAAGTGGCTGGAGGAATAACCCTCTCAGACTTCAGACAATACTACAGAGCTACAGTAATCAAAACACCATGATATTGGCACAAAAACAGACATATGGATCAATGGAACAGAACAGAGTCCAGAAATGAACCCACAAACTTTTGGTCAATTAATCCTGGACAAAGGAGGCGAGAACATATAATGGAATAATGACAGTGCCTTCAGCAAATGGTGTTGGGAAAACTGGACAACAGCATGTAAATCAATGAAGTTAAACTACTCCCTCACATCATACACAAAAATAAACTCAAAATGGCTTAAAGACTTAAACATAAGACAAGACACAACAACCCTCTTAGAAGAAAACATACACACAACATTATCTCACATACATCTCAGCAATGTTCTTCTAGGACAGTCTACCCTAGCAACAGAAATAAAAACAAAAATAAACAAATGGGACTTAATTAAACTTACAAGCTTTTTGCA
Source organism: Vicugna pacos (assembly GCF_048564905.1). Lineage (NCBI taxonomy): Eukaryota > Metazoa > Chordata > Mammalia > Artiodactyla > Camelidae > Vicugna > Vicugna pacos. The sequence goes on from NC_133019.1 coordinate 19,994,839, forward strand.
CAGCAAAGGAAACCATAAGCAAAACAAAACGACAACCTATGGAATGGGAGAAAATATCTGCAAAGATGAAACTGACAAGATCTTGATTTCCAGAATATATTAACAGCTCATATGACTTAATATGAAAAAAAAAAAACCCCACTCCAAAAATGGTCAGAAGACCTAAACAAGCAATTCTCCAGTGAAGACATATGAATGCCCAATAGGCACATGAAAAAATGCTCAATATCACTAATTATCAGAGAAATGTAAATCAAAACTACAATGAGGTATCACCTCACACCAGTCAGAATGGCCATCATTAGAAAGTCCACAAATGATCAATGCTGGAGAGGCTGTGAAGAAAACAGAACCCTCCTATGCTTTTGGTGGCAATGCAGTATGGTGCAGCCACTGTGGAAAATAGTATGGAGATTCCTCAGAAGACTAGGAATAGACTTACCATATGACCCAGGAATCCCACTCCTCGGCTTGTATCCAGAAGGAAATCTACTTCAGGATGACACGTGCACCCCAATGTTCATAGCAGCACTATTTACAATAGCCAAGACATGGAAACAGCCTAAATGTCCATTGACAGATGACTGGATAAAGAAGATGTGGTATATTTATACAATGGAATACTACTCAGCCACAAAAACCAACAATATAATGTCATTTGCAGCAACATGGTTGTCTTCTTTATCTTAAAACTAAAACCAAATGCTTCTGCTTCTCCCTGGGCCAGTGCTCAGGGGTCTCAGCCTGCAAAAAGGGAGACGCCCCGGAGAAGCCCCTAGCCATCCAACCAGTGGCCCACAAGCGCAATCTCACTTCTTGACCTTGGGGACCATGTCTTCTGCCCTCTAACCTCTCTGGGCTGGAGGAGGGCTGGAGGTCACAGATGCACGCTCCAGTGCTTGGCCCTGGCTTAGTTTAAATTCAGCCATTCCCTCTGTGTCTCTCAAGCCTCCTCAGAATTTGAAGAGGATCCCAGTCACAAGACTAAAGGGACACACTCACATTTCCCACCCTAGTGCAGAGGACCCCCCAATACTGGCAGCACTAGATAAGAGCACGTGGGATGCCCACAGGAGCTAGTTCCTACCCAGAACCACTGAGGGCTTCTCACCTTCCTACCTGTAACAGGTGATTCTCAGCATCTCTGGGCCTCCAGGTACCCCCACCCTCAGTATTAAAGAGGACTCCCATTTCTCTGAGAATTACATGACAGATACTAATGATTTTGCAAAGCTGCTTTATGGTGATGGAAATAATAATATAATAATCATAATCATAATAATCATTGTAACAACTAACATGACTCGGCACTTACCACATACCAGACTGTAGTCTAAGCAATTTATAGGTATTAGCTCATTTAATCCTTACTGCACCCTGGGAAGAAAGTAGTAACTGTTTCATTTAACTTTTCCACTCTGGGGCTTCTTTGTTGTAATTGCAAAAGGAAAGCATGTTCCCTGAAATAAATCTAACACAACAGAGGTGTGCAAGGAGCAAGCTCACAGTCTCCCCGTGCCTGCTTTCTCTCCCTGTACACCCCGGCTCCACGTCCACTCTATCAGCACAACCAGGATGAGCAGTTTCATGTCTGCAACCTGTTTTTATGACAACACACTCAAGCACATATAGGAAGGCTCTCTTAGAATTAGCCTCCTCACTTTGTGGATAAAGAAAATGCAGCTCTGAGAGGTTAAGTGACTTGCCCAAGTTCACACAGCAGGCAGCTGGAAGAGCTGGCAGTTACTTGACACCCAAGTTTAATGGCAAAGTTTGTGACCTTACCCACTAGCCTCCACTATCTCTATGAGTCATGACAGCTTTGAACAAAGAGTAATAATATTCATAACAATAGGAAACAGCAGCACACATTCACTGAGTACTGATCACAGCAGCATTTCAGACGCATTCCACATATCCATCTAGACTTGCCAAAAACCTTGTGGGTTTGTCCTATAATTTGTACATCCTCTCCCCCATTTCACATTTGAGAACACTGAGGCTTCATGAGGGTAAGCCTCTGGCCCAGGTTACACAGATGAAAGCAGTGACAGGCAAGGATCCAGACTCAAGCCTTCTGCCTTCTGTCAGGCCAGGAAGGCTGCTGGGTGGGAAGAAGCAGAATTTGCTCCTGAGTCAATGGGCAGAATGGCCACTGTCTCCATCCTGAAGTCACACGGACTTTTTTTTTCCTGATTGTTTATTTGTTGTTGTTGATTTTTAAAACTGAGTTATAGTCAGTTTAAAATGTTGTGTCAATTTCCAGTGTAGAGCACAATTTTTCAGTTATACATGAATACACATATATTCATTGTCGCATTCTTTTTTACTGTGAGCTACCACAAGACCTTGTATATACTTCCCTGTGCCATACAGTATAATCTTGTTTATCTGTTCTATATATACCTGTCAGTATCTACAAATTTCGAACTTCCAGTCTGTCCTTTCCCACCTTCCTCCCCACTGGCAACCACACATTTGTATTCTACGTCTGTGAGTCTGTTTCTGTTTTGTATTTATGTTCATTTGTATTTATGTTCCTTTTCTTTCTTCTTTTTATTTTTTTTAGATTCCACATATGAGCGATTTCATATGGTATTTTTCTTTCTCTTTCTGGCTTACTTCACTTACAATGACATTCTCCAGGGACATCCATGTTGCTGCAAATGGTGTTGTTGTCATTTTTATGGCTGAATAGTATTCCATTGTATAAATATACCACATCTTCCTTATCCAGTCATCTGTTGATGGACATTTAGGCTGTTTCCATGTCTTGGCTATTGTAAATAGTGCTGCTATGAACATTGGGGTGCAGATGTCTTTTTGAATTAGCGTTCCTTCTGGATATATGCCCAGGAGCGGGATTACTGGGTCATATGGTAAGTCTATTCCTAGTCTTCTGAAGAATCTATACTGCTTTCCACAATGGCTGCACCAAACTGCATTCCCACCAGCAGTGTAGAAGGGTTTCCTTTCCTCCACAGCCTCTCCAGCATTTATCATTTGTGGACTTTTTACAGTTTCCCCCCCAACCCCAGCCACCTCAGGGCCTTTGCACAACTCTCACCCCTCACCTGGTCTAGATAATATCTGCTCCTCCTTTAGTGCTCAGCTTACTCAGCCCCCAGATAAGTCCCTAGAGCCCCTAGGTGAATTCCATACTCCCCACTGAATTTCTGAAGCCCAGCAGGGCATCTGTGTGCAGCCTACATGGGATAAACATCTGTTCAAGGAAGAGTGTTCAGTGAATAATGTGTTTCCTCAGTGGGAAGGCTGAGCTGGGCTAAGGGGACATTGGGTGAAAAGATGCCAGGGATGCACTGGGGCTGAGTGGCGAGTGTGGCAGGACAGCAGGCAGGCCCCATCAGGATGAAGGTCAGTGAAAGGCAACAGGGAACCAGGAAGAACAAGCATTGTCCTCTGAGTTCATATGTGGAACTCAAGACCCCAAACACCAGACACCTGTCTGTGGATGCTGCTGCTTCCTGCCACCCAGTGTCCACCAGTGGGGAAGGCTGAGGAAAGACCTGTCACTGTGTGTGTGTTGGGGAATGCTTGGCAGGGCTGGTTCTCACTCTGCAGGGACTCTGCAGCCATGCTGTGCTGGGTGCAGGCACTCAGACCTAACTCAGTGACCGCAGCTCTGGAACCCACTGCCTCTCCCTGCTGTGTGACATTAGGCAAATCCTACCCACTCTGGGCCTTGATTTCCCCATCTGTAAAATCAGATGTTGAAATCCAGAGAAACAATGAGAAAAGGACTTTTCGGAATAAGACAGACACAAATTAAAAATAAGCAGACCTCACTTCCGGTCTGACACAAGATGGGTGGAAAAGTGTTTTTTGAATGAAGAAGTAGATGATGGAGCAGGTGCTGGTTCTCCTTTCACATCAGACATGAGGTTCAGGCTCAGTGAGTCCAGATGGTACTCTCCACTGCCTTTGCTACATTTGCGAACAGCCTCCGTTTCCCAGCAAGAGGAGGGGGGCTGTGAGCACTCTGAATCTGGAGTTCTCCAGGGGGAACCTCCATTTCACAGAACCAGGCTGCCCCAACTGACCAGGCTGGCCACTGTGCAGAGTTAAGTGGTCAGCCTGGCTCTTTGCTCCAGTAGTAAGAAGCCCAAAGGCTTCCTTCTGTAGATGGTCAATTGTAAAAGATACCTGTGGCAAAAGAATCAATATCCCCTGGATCAGGCTGAAGGCAGAAAACTGGAACCTTAGAAATTGTCCAGTCAAAGCCCCTGCCCTCTTTAAATGTTCCTCTTGGTGAGAATTAGGAACTCTTTTGGACAGATGACGTTCAGAAAGGGAGGATGGACTTAAATTCAGAATTGCACACTTGGTTGGTGGTGAAGCACACTGGTTTGCTGCTGACTATGAGAGTTTTCAGAAAGCATCAGAGTAAAGTCATAACTGTGAATGACCAAAAGCTTAAGATGGTCAGAGTTAAAGGCCTGATGAGAGCTCACTTTAATTAAATTGACAAGGAAATTTAGTTGTTTCTGTGACATAACATTTTGAGATAGTAACTAGAATTACAACTAATAACATTTTAACAGGACATATCATGGACAGCAAAGACATTGACAAATTTCTAGGAATTTTATACAATTTTAGAAACACATACTAATAGCATATACGCACAAAGAGATAAACTAAATAAGATTAGTTATTGCTTCTTTTTCCCCCAAGAAATTGTAAATAAAATGTAATAGGGTCTCATGTGGTCAGAAGGGGGTGGTGCCCTGTTAGAGGGGGGATTTTTATGTCAAAGTGATCTCCTATTTGGAGCTTCTGAGACCACAGCATTATGGAGTCATCAGTCTTCTTTCTCCTAGACATGGTGCTATCAATCTCCTAACTTGATAGCTGAGTCTTTTAAGTTCCATAAAACAATCGCAAAAGTGAACAATGTTCCCTTTCTAGCTCCTGGGTAGACTAATTTTTACTAAACTAGTCAGTTCTGTCACTGTAGCATTCAACCAAATGAAGGTCTGTAGCTCACTGGATTGTGTATTTCTGAAGGAGAACTTGTCCACTCCGCAGCGGGAGCCATTACTGGTGGTAAGGACACGCAGCAGCAGTGAAATCCTGATTTCAAACAATGGGCTGAAGGCCTCAAAAAAACCCTCACCAAAAGGAGATATGTAAGTGGCAAATAAGCCCATGAAAGGTGCTCCACATTAGGTAGTATCAGAAAAATGCAAATTAAAACAACAATGAGATACCTCTACATGCTTATTAAAATGGCCACAATCCAGAACACTGACAATACCGACTGCTGCTGAGAATGGGGACCAATAGGAACTCTCATTCATTGCTGGTGGGAGTGCAAAATGGAAAACTATTAGATGGTTTCTTATGAAATTCAACATAATCTCACCATACCATCTAGCAATCACAATCCTTGGTACCAGCGTAGCTGAAAACATATGCCCACACAGAAACCTACACACGGATGCCTATAGTAGCTTTATTCATAACTGCCCAAACTTGGAAGCAACCAAGATGTCCCCCGGTAGGTGAATGGATAAACTGTGGTGCATCCAGAAAATGCAATGCCATTTAGTGCTAAATAGAAATGAGCTATCAAGCCCTCAAAAGACATGGAGGAATATTAAACGCATGTTATTAAGTGAAAGAAGATAATCTGGAAAGGCCACATATTGACTGGTTCCAAGTACATGGCATTCTGAAAGAGGTCAAACTACAGAGACAGTAAAAAGACCAGTAGTTGCAGGGGGCTGGGGGGAGAGCTGAATCAGCAGCGCACAGAGGATCCCCAGGGCAGCGGAGCTATTCTGTAGGAAGCTGCATATCATTATACGTTTGTCATTATGTACAATGGTGGATACATGTCATTACACATCTGTCAAAACTGAAAACAATGTGTAACAGCAAGACTGAACCCTCCATGTAACTATGAATTCTGGGTGACAGCAGTGTGTTAGTGTAGGCTCATGGACTATAGCAGACACCCCACTCTGGTGAGGGATGTTGATAATGGAAAAGGTTATGCATGTTCCGGGGCAGGGAGTATATGGGGAAATCTCTGTACCTCTCTCAATCTTCCTGTGAACCTAAAACTGCTCTAAAAAGTAAGGCCTACTTTTTTTAAAAAACAAAAGGTTGCGGAACGTTTACCACTTGCAGTATGGTTGTGAAAACAGTGAGGATGAGTTTTAGAAGCCCCTGGAAGATCAACAGCCTTTAACAACTGGAGGTCTCACATCTTGGACTTTTTAAATCTTTCAACAGTTATTGCATGGAATCCATGCAATACACTCAGAAGTTATTGATTAGCTGGGAATACACAACATACACATATAAAACAGAAAGGAAATAAATCTAAGACTTAATTCCTTTAAGATTTGGCTGTTTACATCTGCAGCAACATGGATGAACCTGGGGATCATCATATGAAGTGAAACAAGCCAGAAAGAGAAAGAAAACTACCATATGGTATCACTTATATGTTGAATCTTAAAGAAAAGAACACAAATGAACTTACTTACAAAACAGAGACAGACTCACAGACAGAAAACAAACCTATGGTTACAGTGGGGAAAGGATGGGGGAGGGATAAATTGGAAGTCCAGGATTAGCAGATACAAACTACTATGTATAAAGTAGATAAACAAGGTCCTATTGTATAGCACAGGGAACTATATTCAATACCATGTAATGGTCTATAATAAAAAAGAATATGAAAAGGAATATATGTTATGTATGAATTAATTCTGTACACCAGAAATTTACACAACACTGTAAATAGACTATACTTCAGTTTTTCAAAATTAAACAACAACAACAACAACAACAAAAGATTTGACTGTTTGGAATTTGGAGCTTATTTTTCCATAAAAGTGACAGAAGTGCTTAATAATTTTGTTCTTACATACTCTATGAACATGCATTTTGAAATGCTTGTTGGGGCTTGAGTAGATATACTCCTCCCATCATCCCTAAAACTGGAAACTCCACAAAAACAGTAGCTTAGGTTCAGCGCCTGTAACATATTTATTGAGTCTGAGATGCAATTGACTATAGGATGAACCCTCAGTCTGCACACATTGAGAAAAATGCTGCCAAGTAAACTATGACATAATGCTGTCTCATCACTTAGAGCCGTCTTATAATAACTAAAAAGCCTTTTAGATAATTAGATTTATCATATATCATGCATGTACCTACATTTAAAGAAAACAAACTGGTTAAGATATTCCTAACACATCTTCTTGATTCTTCTGAATCACTTTAACTCAGTCACCAGTGTCCACTTTTTTCCACCTAATGCCTCACTGTTTTCTCTGGAACATTTTTCCAGCTGCCAGACACCAAATATGCCAATTCTGAGTCTGGCATTTTCTTGTTCTTACCGGGTGTCACGGCAGAAGGCTTTTTGGATAACTAGGACGCGTATCTTTGGTGACTAGAAGAGCCGCACACGTGTGTACTTGGGCATAATAATGTCTTTGGGGGAAGAACTCGTTCTTGGGGACCGTTTTTAGTTTAAGATTAAATTAAAGCTGCAACTCTCAGCCATCAGCAATTGTGCAAAGCACCACAGCCATAATGGCTTCTGACAGCCCATGCACACGACTTTGACCTACTTAGCACCGTTTTAACCATCACAGAAAAACTTCAGAGCCTTTTAAAGAACACTGGGGGCTTTATCAGCATTTCCTATCTATCCAAACTCAATTTTTCTCCAAATCACTACAAAATAAGCACTCACAGTTCTAAGTTGGCAGAAAGTTTGATAAATTCATATTCCACACCTCAGCAACAGCCCTGAACGGCTTGTGAATGGGACACACCAGCTGCTTACTGCTTTGGAGTTCCTTTCATCTCCTGGAAGGGATCTACCAATCTTTCCTGTTTTCAAGTTACATAATTTATTATATGGAAGGCAATACTCTTGCCCTAACTTTGTAATACAACTTCACTTACTTATCCTCTGTCTCAGGTACCCCAAAGCTCTTAGTTTAGTTTTACAAAGAGCTCTTTAGTTCTTTTTTAACAACAACAACAAAAAAAACAAAACAGTAACTGCAATCATTTCTTTAACAAAAATTTGTTTCACTGGGACTAAATTTACATCTTGCTGCTCTAGGTCTATAACTTTCTATTACATAAAAACTTTTTGTTTCAGTGTTGGATCATGATTTAATATTTCTGAAGACTTTTCATATGAAATTCAGCTCATCTTGTGTATTGACAATAATATACATAAACGTAACTGCTGTGTCCACATCTGCACAATCAGATGTAATGACGACGATGTAGCAGTCCTGTCCAGCCAATGGCGGTAAGACGCTGTTGCTGTAAGACATGCCCTTATTTCAGAGATATTAATAAGTGAGGATGTGGGCGTCCATCTCAGAATCACTGGAACTTAGTAACTGAGGCATAAATGAATACTCCTTTAATTTATGTAAAAAATCATTTCCAGAATGGACACCCAAAATTCCTCCAATGCCCTCCACACACCTGCCCCTCCTACTCTCAGAAGTGGACTCATTGCCCCTCTCCGCAGTTCAGGGGCTGCAAGCTCCCTGAACACACTGAGCCCGCCATCTTACCACACTGGGTTGGGTATAGGAGGAACAGATCCCCAGGAGAATCAAAGCGACTTGTGACAAACCTACAGCCAGCACAATACTCCACCGAGAAAAGCCGGAAGCCTGTCTGCTAACACGGGGAACAAGACAACGATGCCCACGCGCACCACTTCTACTCAGCAGGGTACTGGAAGTCCTCGTAGAGCAACTGGACAAGAACAAGAAAGAAGTGGAAAAGAAGAGGGAGGACTGTCATTCTATCCGGATGACACGATCCTATAGACAGAGAGGGAAAACCCTGCAGGCTCCACATACAAAAATGACTAGAGCTGAGAAAAGAATTTGGCAAGGTAGCAGGACACAACAACGTACAGAAATCAGTGGCACTTCTTGACACAAAAGTCATCATCCCTTTCAAAATGGAATCCAAAACAAGACAACACTTAGAAACAAATCAGACCCTGGAAGTGAAAGACTTGTATGCGGAGATCTACAAAACCCTGGCGAAAGAAACTGAAGAGGACTTCAAGAAACGGAAAGGCAGCCCACGTTCTTGCACTGGAAGAATTCATCATGTTCCAATGGCCATACTGCCAAAAGCAAGCTACAGATTAAATGCAATCCCTATCAAATTACCCAGCCCACTCTTCACAGATGTACAACAAAGCATCCTAAAATGTACATAGAACCACAGAAGTACCGGAATGACCAAAGCATTCCTGAAGAAAAAGACTAAAGCTGGACGAACACCCCTCCCAGACTTGACACGATACTACAGAGCTACAGGCAATACAGCACAGTATTGGTCCAAAAACAGACACACGGGATCAATGGAACAGGACACAAACTCCGGAAATAAACCCACGCACATATGCTCAATTAATCAATGGCAAAGGAGGCAAGAATATGCAACGGAGGAAAGACAGTCTCTTCAGTAAGTGGTGCTGGGAAAACAGGACAGCTACCTGTAAAAGAGTGAAATCAGAACATTCTCTGAAAGCACGTACACAACGAAACTCAATCTGGATGAAAGACCTCAATGTAAGGCCAGATACCGTAAAACTCCAAGAGGAAAACATAGGCATGACACTCAAGGGCGGACATTACAGCAGTGTATTTTCTGAACCAGCACCTGGAGTATTGGAAATAAAAGCCAAGAATAAAGAAACAGGATCCAATTAATCTCACAAACTTCTGCACAACTAAGGATACCATCAACACAACGAACAGACAACCTACACAATGGGAGAAAATCTTTGCAAATGATATGACTGACTGGAGACTGATTTCCAAACCACACCAACAGCTCATACACCTTCATAACAGGGAATTAAGCAACCCATCCAAAACCGGGCACAAGACCTAAACAACCAATTCTCCAAGGGAGACACACAAATGACCAACAGGCACAGGAAAAAATGCTCAGCATCGCCACTTGTCAGAGACATGCAGATCAAAACTGCAATGAGATAGCACCTTACACCAGCCAGAAAGGCCACCACTGACTAGTCTACAAATGATAGATGCTGGAGAGGATGTGGAGAAAAGGGAACCCTCCTACACTGTCGGTGGGAATGTCGTTTGGTGCAGCCACTGTGCAGAACAGGAGGGAAGAGTCCTCAAAAGACGAAAAGTGACACTGGTCAGAAGCTTTGGATCTCGGGGGCAGGCCAACAAGCTCCCAAAGGCCCGGCCTCGCCCCTGCTTCTGCCCCAGCTCGCCTGTGCCCCACAGGGTCCGGGGCGGCCTCCACTCCCAGGGCAGGGCCACCCGCGCGGGAAGGCCACGCAAGGCCTGAGGGCCAGTCTCGGCTGGTCCGGGGCCGTCCATCGCCCTCCCATCTCCCGGGGCTCCCCCCGCTTTGCCAAAGCCGCCTATGAGCGGCGGCCAGGAAAGCCGCGGGGTTCAGACAATACTAATGGGGGGGTAGGCACCCCAACCAGGGCGGGGGGCCCCGGGACCCGCCTCAGGGTCCCAACCTGGACGCGCGGCCTGGACCCCACCGACGCACCCCTCCCCCCCCCGTCGCCTCCCCAACTGCACAGCCCAGGCCTCACCCGCCGACTCCCCGACCTGCGCGCCCCCACCAGCGCCCCCTTACCTGGCTCGCGACGGCAGCACAGGCGACAGCAAGCGGCGGGAGGCCGAGACCCCAGGCAGCCTTCCTCCTCCGGGAGCTGGTCCAGGAGCATCCAGCTCCCGCCCAGCTTCCTCACGTTCTGCGCGCGCCCCGGCGCCCCGGCGCCCGTGCGCGCGCGCGCACGCGCAGCTTTGAGCGCCCCTCCCCCTCCCGCCCGCCTGACAGCAGCATGGAGGCTTGGCTGGGACTTCAGCAGTAGGGATGCTGCGAGTGGGGCCGAGCGGTGGGCCGGTGGAGCTTGGGGCGGTGGGGCGCGCCCGCCCGCGGCCAGGGCTGGCCAGGTCCCCAACCCCAACGCGCCCCCCCCGCCCCCCTCCAGGGTCCCGGTACCCAAGTAGGACCACCACGGACCCAGGGCCAGGCCACGCCCCACCAGCCCCACTACCCCTGCTCGCCGATCGCCACCCAGTCAATGCCTCCCCACCCCCTGCCACGCCCGGTCCCCCGATCCACTGCACCCCCGACACAAAGCTGCTTCTCCTCACACCCAAGTCCCGCCCCAGGTCTGCGCCCCACTAGGTCCTACGCCACAGCCCCTGTAAACCGCGCTCACCCCTCGTGCCTCACCCCAGGTCCCCCCACCGTCCGGAGATACTCCCCTAACCCTTCACCTCGGAATGACCCCCCACCCCTCAGCCGGGTCACTTCTGCTCCCAGCAACCCCTCTCCCTCAGCCTGTCCGCCCTCACCGCCAGATCGCCCCACACCCGGAGTGCACCCCTACCCCAGATGACCCCATCAGCCCTTTCCTCGCGGGAGCGGGGCGGTCTGGGCTCCGATCACCCCGGCGACAGCCGCTACACAGGGATCCCCGGGGCCCACGGCAGGCACACAGCCCTGGGTCCCAGGTGCCCGGCCCCGGGCGGGCGGGAGGGTGGGCGGGGCTTGAGGCCATTCCACTTCCCTGCCCCACCCCCATGCCCACTGCCTCCTCTGAGGTGCCTCCCATGGGTCAGGGTGTTCCTGGGCGGCACACCGCTAGCCAGTGGGCCTTGGCTGCTTGATGCTGCTGCGGGGAGGGAGGGTGCAGCTGCAGCCCTGCCCTCGGTTGCCGGCATGGACAGCAGGCAGCAGTTCTAGTGGTGGCGGCGGCGGAGGCGGAGGGCGGCTGCCCTTGGAGAGCCAGTCCACTTGCTCCCACCTCTCCCGCCGCCTGGCCGCTGCTGCCAGAGCTTCCTGGAATGAGTGTCTGTCCCCCAGTCAGCCTGCCCCTGGGAGGCAGGCCGGCTATGGCCAGGGGGGCGGGGCGGCGGCAGTGGCAGCAGCAGGGCTGGAGATGGCAGGATTGGGGCATGAGGGATGTGCTCCCATTTCCCGCTGTCACTCTCTCTGTCCCTGTCGCTGCCCCCGCCCCTGCACATTGACTGCACCACGCCCACCTCTCAGGATCAGGGTGACCTGAGGAGAAGCCTCCAGGGTCCCTGGTGCAGCAGAGGTCACCTCGAGGCCAGGCCGCTTGGGACATGGTAGCAAAGCTACAGGCTGGCCCAGGTCAGCGCCCTCTTCTCCTGCCGTCTCTTCCGCCAGGACATCAGCTGCCGCCGCTCTGGTCTTCCCTGGTGCTCCCTGACCGAACCGCGCAGGCTCCAGGAATGAGGCTGACCTCAACACTTGAGTGCTGCAAACCTGGGGCACCAGACGCCGCCCGCAAGCCAGGCCGCTGGGGAGATGGGAGAATGTAATTTTTATCCTGATTATTTATGTTATTTGTTGGCCTGGGCTCATTCAGAGTGCAGCATCTGGCATGGTTGTTTCCTCAAAAGCTTTGCTACCATCCCTGGGAAACACCCAGCCCTGGGGAACACACAGCCCTGGGACCCCTGGTGATGCCTGATCTGTTGGAAGCCTCTTCCCACGATCAGCCCCTTTCCTGGTCTTTTCTTGGAATTGTCAGCTCTTCTAACCTACTTGTGTCATGTCCTGAGGAATACTTTACACTCCAAAAAAAAAAAAAGTGTATTGGTTTGGTTTTGAATGGAATGTCCTGTAATCTCTTTGAAGACCAAGTGTTCTATTGTATCATTTATGACAACTGCTGCTTTAATGATTTTCTGTCTGGATGACTTATCCATTCATTTAAGTGGAGGTGTTAAAATCCCCTATTATTTTTATATTGTTTTCAATTCTGCCTTTATGTCTGTTGGTATTTGCTTTTATATTTCTTTAGATGCTACTGTTTTGGGTGCATGTGTTAAGGGATGTAATACATTTTTTTTCTTGTACTGATCCCTTTGTCATTACAAAATGCCTTTCTTTGTCTTTTGTTATAACCTTTGTTTTCAAGTTTATTTTTTCTGATAGGAATACTGCTTTCCCTGCTTTCTTGTTTCTGTTAGCATGAAATACCTTTTCCATCCTCTCACTTTCAGTCTGTGTGTCTTTAGCTTTGAAGTGAGTCTCTTTTAGGAAGCGTAGTGATGACTCTTGTTTCTTTATCCAAACAACCACCCTTGTCTTTTGATCAAGAGCAATTAGTCCATTGACATTTAAAGTAACTGCTGATAGAGAAGAACCTACTGCCACTTCATTATTTGTTTCCCAGTTGTTTTTGTAGTTCTCCTATGTTCATTTCTTCTTCTTTCTGTTTCTTTCCTTGTGGTTTGATGATTTCCCTTAGCAGAATGTTTGTGTTCCTTTCTTCCTAGTTTTTATGTTCTATTGTAGATTTTTTGTTTTGTGGTTACCATGCGTTTCATAGATGTTGATCTATAATTATATCTACTTGTTTTAAATAAGATAGTCATTTAAGTTCAATCATATGCTAAATAAGCTACATTTTAACTGCACTCCCCTCCATTTGTTTTTTTATGTTATACTTTACATCTTTCTTGCTTATCTTTTATCCGTTTATTACAGTTATAGCTGTTTTTGCCAGTTGATCCTCAGTCCTTACTACATATTTGCCTTTGCTCCTGGGTTTTTCCTTTTCCTGTAGATTCTTACTTCTTTTCTCAATTTTTAACATTCTTTTCCACCAAACCCCCCAAACCCCCCACAAAAACCAACCAACACACTTATGTGATTGCAGGTACTTTCTTTTGTCAGGACACAGACCTTATTTCCCCCCAGAGTTAACATACTAAGTTCAGGAATTAGATCTAAAAGTAAAGGACACTGCTGCTGCTAATATCGTCATTAGCCTGTGCAGTTTGATAATTGGCTTTTTCACTGTTGAGATTATGTGGGTGTCTCCATTTCTGCTTCTGAGAGGCCCAGGCAGCTGGGGACCCCTGACAGTGAACTCCTGCTCATCATAGTGTCTTTGAGAAAAGCTACATAGAGGGCATTTTTTTCCTTCAAATCACAGTTTTCCTTTTTAGAAGGAGCAAAAAATGCAGGCAGAGAATCTCTTTACAAAGTAATCTGTTTATTTTGATGGGAATGATGTTTCCAAATTTGGGACACTTGGAAAACACTCTCATTACATTCTCGCCTAGCCAGCAGCTTAGGAGTCCTCAGACCCAGAAGTGTTGACCTGGGCCGCCCCTGTTATAGCTCATCACCAAGCCACCTGCTCCTGAACCTGCCCCCCTCCCAGCTGTGCAGCCCCGGGAGATGCTGTCTCTCCTGGGCTCAGCCTGATGGCACAGGGGTCTTTGTTATCCTCCAAGCATCAGTCTAAGAAAGTCAGCAGTCTTGTTTTTCATCTCCTGAGTTTATGTAGGAGTGGAAAAACTCCAGACAAAATATTCAAATCTAGGCTCTATCCTGGCCCCGAGATGGGTCCTCTTGGCTTACAGGGGCATGTGACCTGCCTGAGTAAGTAACCTTAGACTAAACTGGGAGAAGACATGGAGGCAGGATGAATGGTCCTCAACTGGCTACAGCATCACTAAACAATGAGTCCAGCAAACAAGAGGGATAGTAAGGGAACTGGTGTGATCCTCCAGGCTTCAAAAGAGGGGGGGTCTCTGTTCTCTGTGCGAGTCTGAGGAGGAGACTTGGGAGGTGGGGGCAGGTAGCAGAGATAAGAAGCCAGCAGCTGGGTGTCACATTACAAAGTTGAAAGGAAGTAGAGAAACCATAAACAGGCAGAAGAAAGATCAGAGTAAGCTATTATTATGCAGTATGCCCATTGCAGTCAGACAGGCGGCCCCTGCCCTTCATTTTTCATTCAACAAACATCGGAGTGCCTAAAGTACATGAAGGATTATGCCAATCACTGGTACACATAAATGAAAGGTCTTCAAGTAATTCACATTCTTGTGGTTCATGACCACATGCTTGTTCTGACTACTGGATAATGTAACAAGGCTCTCAGATTTCCGACTTGAATGAATGGCTGGTGGAGTCACTGCCCACAGAAGAAACACTGGGGGAGTAATGCATTTGACTGGACAGTTTAGAAGGGGTGATGTATTTTGAATGCATTGTCCAATAAAAGCAAATGTTGAAATTGTAACTCTTGGTGTTCATTTCTTTTTGCCCGTGCTCTCCCCTCTTTATTTTAAGATGAAAGCGTATTTACTACTGAATTGCTTTTTACTTAATGTCTCCCCAGCAGCTGGGGGGGGGGGGGAGCGGAATGAGCGTAAAGTTTCCCAGAAACTTAGAAGAGAGAGGGTAAAAACAGCATGAAAAAAGAAAGATGAAAAACAAGCGAACAAAGGTTCAGTTTCCTTCCCCTGCTCTACTTGGTAGAAAGAAATCAGAGTCTTTCAAGATAACGTGTTGGTTGCCCAGCCCAAATAAAACACATTCAGCTTTATCTAAAGATATTCCCTAGCGGAAGAATCGGTTTTAAAACAGATTGAAAGTCAAGTCCCACAATCTCTTACCTATAACCCTGGTGGTTGTTTCAAAGAAACACAAACAAACCTTAGAAGAAAGTAAATTACAGAAAAAAATTAATTTTTTGTAATGTGTTAGCACATGGGGAGCTGTTACAGGCCAGTAATGGAAGATACTATATAGATCTTTCTAGAATATATTATCACTTAAAAAATCTACACCTCCCACTGAAATTCAAAAGTGCTTCTCCAAGCAATGAGTTCATCTACAACAATTCCATGTTATTTAATCCCAACAAAGAGCAGATGTGTAATACCTTATATGCAAATATAAAATTTGGTACCATGTTAAAAAACAGGAATGCTTAAATAAACACATGAAAGTAAATAAAAACAGAAAACTCCACTGGCTTGCAAAATGTTTTAAAAGTAACAGAATCATTTTACTCACTTACTTCGCAATGAAATAACACAAATATTAAACTATTAGTTTGCCTTGAAAAATATCCAGAAATCTCTGCACAATACACAGGACAAAACATACCCCATCAAGTTCTGGGAACAACATTACTACAGTATTTTATAACCATGTCAAGTGTTACATATTTAAAAGGAAACAAAGAATGTAATTATTATTGTTGTAGGTCTTACTACATGATGACTAAAGTACAAGAAAAATTAAAGGACAAGCTGTAGGCAAGACAAGAAATAGTAACATCCACACAACTAATAGCAATTATTTTTTGTCACCTGTGTTCTTTCATGCCCACTACATTTTTACAACACAAGGAGTTCAGGTGCTTTAAGATTCGTATTTGTTCCCTCTTTGAAGTTCCTGATCTACTGACTATAGATTATATCCAATGATGGTACTCTAATAACTTTCAAAAGGAATCCAATTTATATACTTTAAGTCTTTTGTGTAAATTACGAGGTTAGCTTTTTGAATGTGTGGCTTCCCATAATGTCTATGAGCCATTAGTGCTCCCAGTTATGTGATTTAAAACCACATTTGCAACCCCCATTAACTGAAAGAACCACAAAACTACAGTATATACCTGAATACTGGCAATTCTCACTATGTTCCAGCCACACCATCCTTTTAAAGGTGTTCCTCAGATGTGCCAAGCTCACCACTGCACCTCAAAACCTTTGCCTAGAAAGCAGATCATTCAGGTCTCAGCGTCAATGTCACTCCAGACAGGCCTTCCCAAACCAACCTAAGAAAAATGCCCTTCCCTTTTCCTCTCTGCAGAGCCAGAGCCAAGGTCTTGAGCTGGAAAGACAGATGCTTTGACTGGCTATGAGAAAGAACTTTTAATTCAGATAAACCAATACTTTTTAAAAAGACCAGAAAGCTATGGGATCTGGCTGAAATGTCATCAAGTAGCAGGGAAGGAAAATTCAACAGAACACAGCTGAAAGCTATAAAAAATTATTTTCTATTGTAAATAAGTAAGTAAAATAGTGGCGTCACCCTCTAAGAACTCTTGATTATATTGTTTTCATCAGAGACTTCACTACTATAAAAATTACCCAGTGTGTTACTGACTTCTTTGGTGTCAGTGTTTACATACTACAATGTAGGATCCAGAGACCAGGCACCTCGCCTGTCCTCTCACTGCTGTACCACTGACACGCAGGACGGCATCCAGCAGACAGGAGACTCGTGTACTTGTGGAATGAACAAGCCCAGGTACACACATCAAATGTCCCTGAAATTATTACCTGCATGTACTCCATGTATTGTGTCCAGTGTTTTAACCTGAGCTGTAACTTGTTCGCCTGCTCACAGAGCCCAGCAGGCACCAGCTTTCTCCATCTGCTATACCAAGGCCAGAGCCTGATGACTTTCAGCATCACAACTCGGTTCACTAGGACCCTAGCAAAATACCTAATAAGAAACGCCTGTCTCTGTCTTTCTCCACCCTTCTCTGCCCACCAAACAGAGGCTTAGTGTCCTCTAGAAACCCTACTGCAGTCTAAAACTCTTCCCTTCTAATCCAGGGATAAATTGACAAATCTCTCAAAGTTTATCTTCCACTGTCACTTCCTGTTAGCAGCTTTAATTAACTTATATCACCTGCAGATTATGGCAACTGCTCACTCACTCATTTTCACAGAACATGAAAGATTTTCACATTTTTTGTTGTTTTCTGGTTTTCTTATTTTTCATTTTTACAGATTTATATTTATCACACAATTTCACAGTGAATGATTTAGTCCACTACTCCCACTCCCACCCCTACCCATGGCCAACATACTTTCCCCTGAACTGCTTCTTATCCTCAGCTCTGAGGGTCAAATGTAACCATGTCTCAGAGAGGCCACTGGAATGAGGGAAGGTGGCCCTAAAGATCATGATCCCCTTAGTCTGCCCACTCAAGAGGGCAATTTTCATCAACCCAGTGAAAACTGACAAGTTAGGTTCTAAATAAGGCTCTCAATTATGTTTAAATAAACATTAAAAAGAAATATCTAGTCTTGGCCACATTCACTGACAATATTTACATCTTGGTTATCACAACACCCATAATCCTTGAGAAGCATGTTCCTGATTCAATGCCTTCACACTGCCTGCTCCTGTTCCATTCACCTGGGCATTTTCTCCTAAAAATGTATATGGCTTGCTCCCTTGCTTCATTCAGGTCTAACTTCAAATGTCATCTCCTTAGAAGCCTTCCCTGATCATTCCTCAAAAATAACACCTATGACTACTCTTTACCATGACTGTTTTTATTCATAACATTTATTACAACCTGACCTGTAGTGCATATACTTATATGTTTATCATCTCTTCCCCTACAAAATGTTAAGTTACATTTAAGGGCAGGAATTTGCTTGGATCACCGTTATCTAGTTGGACTTAGAAAATGTTAAAATACTTGTTGAATTGATGAATTTATTTTCCATATTTAATGACTCCTGCTATAATTTCAATGAACATGGTGTCGTTAGCGCAAATGCCCCTCATCCATGGCCACTCCACAAATCAGATTTTGAATACACACAGGATAGAAGTAATAATGAATAGGTTTTATGCATAAGATCCAAGAATTAGACTGAGGGCTTAACCGTATCTCTGCTCATATATTTTTCAAATATTCCTCATCATCTATGGAACTTTATTCTAAACTCCTGTATCTAGCATTGAAGACCTTTTATAATCTGACCCTGACTTTCCTTTGTACTCCTATCTTCTACTGTTTCCTGTATTTTGGGCTACTATGCCACAACAATTTCAAGGAGCACCACTGACACAGAATGCAACCCAGCATGCAGCCCTGCTTTTACCGCAGCCATACAGATCTAGACTCCATTTCTATCCAGTTTTCTCCTAATCATCACCTACAAAAAGCCTACCCACTCTTCAAAATCCAGCACCAGTGCTTTCTCTATAAAAACTTCCTTGATCATCCCACCAGAAATGATCTCCTCTGTCTGTGAAAGACCAACACAACACATGGAAACACTCCTGAAGTTCTAGCTAATCATTTGTACTTTTTAATCTCCTTTAGTATACAGTAAACCCCCAAAGAGCATGGACATTGTTGTACATATCTTCATGGTGCCATGCACACGTGTCCAATAAAATTATTTTAATAATGAATAAATTCTGCACACACTTTGAACCACTCCTTTGTATTTCCTTTTTCTTTCCTCTCAAAGGATAAAAAAGTTTCCACTGAAGAAAGGGTGCTTCCACTGAAAGTTTGGATTGTCTTGTAAGTTGGTTTTACACCTCTACTCCTTCTGTCTCTTTCTCTAGATCTAATTAGAAGGGAATAAACCCAGAAATTCCTCCTTTTAACCAATCAGCACTCATTTACTGAACATCTTTAACAATGCATGGATACCACATTAGACTTCCCTTTTCAATCAATTATCACTCATTTATGGAGTACCTCCCATAAGTAATCATCACACTAAATGGTTAAAGCATCAACAGGTTATAAAGTCCCTAAACTGCTGGTACTTACAATCTAGAAAGGGAGTTAGACATGTAAACAGACGCTGTAACTAACACGGAAGGTACGATGTAAGTGCTAGAGGGAATGTGCAGTGCTGCGGCTGCGCAGAGTAGGCAACAATTAACTCCAAGCGAGGGTGCTGAGAAGAAGCAGGGCTCTGGGCTGGGTTTCCACGACTAAGGAGGACTGTCACAGGCCAACACTGAGGGGAGGGGGCATTTCTGACAGAAGGCACAGCAAACATCGAGTCTTGAAGACTCTGATATGCCAGTGAACCAAGAAGTAACCAGCAAAGTAGAGGAAGGGGTGTGTGTGTGTGTGTGTAAGAGTGTGTGTGTGAGAGAGAGAGAGGACATTATTAGGAGAAGACCCAGCTGGAAAGCTCTCAAAGAATTTGAACTATCAAAGGTATCTGACAGGAAAGCGATACGGTCAGCCCTGTGTTTTGGTCTAGCGCTCAGGTCAGAGTTAAGAGATAAAAATAGTGAAATCATGGGAGTTAAGACTGCCCCAGGAAAAAAAGTATTAAAGACAGAAAAAGGATGAAGATTAAATCCTGAGAAATAATTATACTGAGGAGAGGAGGGAGGTCAGTGAAAAACACTAGTAACTTGAGAGAGAGGAGACCAAGGAGAGAATGGCATAAAACCAAAAGGGAAGCAGAGGCAGCAATCAACAATATCAGAAGACAGAATGACTGTATCAGAGGAGAACCTCCTCTGGCAATCAGGAGGTCGCCAGTGCTCCTGAGACTAACAGTTGCAATCTAACTGGGTGGGGGGTAAGGAGAGAGCCAAGTCGTAGTAAGTTAAGGGAAAAGGTTGAAGAATTATAAAGACAGCAAGTAGGGGCTGCTTTTCTAAGAGCTGTGACAGTGAAGGGAAAAAAGAGAAAAAGGGCAAAGGTTTGAGGGCAAAGCAGAGTACAGGTCAAGTTTATATGACGAGAGAGAATACATGAACTTTCTTATCCTCAGAGAAGTGAGATCGATGAAGAAAAACAAAATAAGGGGGACGCACTGCTAAGTCCTGGGGGTAGGGGTGGGGAATGAAGGCTGAACAAACGGAAGGAGGCAGTGTAACAGGTGCCTTGAGAAGAGAATATTCAGCAAACCAGAGAAAGTTGTAGTACTGGCCAAGGAACTTAAGAGCATTTAAATAGCGCGATTAAGTAATATGCTAAGAATTAGTCTGAACAATTTGTTAGGCTTAAAAAAGTAAGATTTAAACAACTGCTATTTGGAATAGGATAGTCAGCTGGAAATGAAGAAAATGAGCCTAGATAGCAACAGCAAAAGTAAAGGAACAAGTAGAATCACATGTTAAAACAACAAACTTAAAGTAGTAAGACTGAAAGGTTTTGGGAGCTATAAACCCACCAAGCAACTGATCACTGAGTATCTCAAAACGTACAACCCAAGTCTTTGTATACCCAACAGATTTCCAAAATCCAGCAACAGTCCACTTGCTTTAAGTAGTGAATACAATTATTATTACAATCAAATTCCAGTATTAAAAAAAAAGTAGGTGGTTTTTATTGCATTGGATTTATTGGTTTATACGCAACTTGTAAGTCTCAGATCACAGGCATGAATCTTGTTCTCTCTCATAACATACTAGCTACCCCTCCAAACTCTCCATTCACAAACTCAATAAACTCAACTTCAACCAAGCGCCTGGTGAACAAGAAGGAGACGTATTTTTTCAGCAGGACAGGAAAGGCCTCCCTTCAGGGCTGATGATGGCTTATTATTCATCATTCTTCAGGTTCAGTTGTTTAACTGACAACCCAATCCTAAACGCATTCTCATCTGGCCCCCATTTCTCCATGCTTACCATATGACATGATAATTCTGTCAAATACACTCGGGTGAAATCTAATTGCACAATGTGTAAGGCAGGTGGCTAGTGAACCAGTCGATTAGCGATGTCAAGAAAGGAAACGAGGTTCATGTGGCCAGCCCCCAGCCAGCTCTGTCTCTGTTCAAAGTACCACCACACCTGAATTTAAATGATCCTATGAATTCCGTTAAGGGTTTCACTGCAGTTTTCCAAGAAGATAAACTTACCACTTTTTCATTAACTACTTCTAAATATATAAACACAAGGCAATTCTCCCCCAATAAGAAAAGGAAAAAGAGGAAAAAAAAAGTTTTCTGGCCAATATGTAAACTTCTGGTGACACAGATGAAAGAATCAAATGTCTACTCATAATATCCCTTTTATTACATTACACATATTTAAACATCATATACTATACAAAATAGTATTTAGAAATTCTTTTTCCCCCTTTTCAACATTTCATTAAATTTTTCCAGGGTATCTATGGCATCTCTTCATGCTCACTTGAGTGACTGAGTCATTTACCAGTTCTGTCAAAGAATTATCACTTTCCTTTCATTAAGTAGTTTAAGTTACAGAACTTTTTGAATTCTAGTGATCTTTTTAACCCGAGTCCTAAGTGCCTATTTATACACATTCGGGCAGTTTTTTCATTCTGTAGGTAGGTGTGTGTTGTAAACGTTGATTCATAATCTCTACAACATAACCACTCTATAGTATTGACTGAAGTAGCTTCAGACTTATATCTCCCCCAAACAATCCTTTGTATGGAGTAGAATAAAGTGACTCGCTCTTTACTGAGAGAGAAACCTGAGGGGGAAAGAAGACCTTGCTTTATATCCAGGTAATCAACAAGTCAAAAATTCACAAAGAATCAGGAATCCAATTGCTTCTTAAACACATCTCAATTAATAACTTACACTATTGCTTATGTAAATACACGGATCATTAACAGGAGTCTTCAGAAGTTAAGCAAGTTTTCCCTCTGAATTAATATTAGGACTTTGCTATACTGTTATAAAGGAAGAGTAGAGTGGGTTACTCAATTTCCATGAATCTCTTTTCTTAGAGAAACAGCAGTAACTCTAGTAATTTATGTATATTGTGTACTAATTGAGTGCCCGTCGCTGTTTTTAAGATTTGACATATATTAACTCAATCTCCACAATGCTCCTACGAAATAGGTTCCTAATGATAATTTCCTTCTATTGTTGAGGAAACTCAGGCACAGAGAGGTTTAGAAACTTGCCCAAAGTCATACAGCTTCTAAGAGGCAAAAATTCAGTCTAGTTCTAGGTTTCTCCCCTTTTAAAAGAAGATACATTGCCTCTTAAATTAGTAAAATTAGATCTACACTTTATAAGACAGTCCCATCTATTAGACAGTTAATGTCAGTAGTCTAAAGAAGACATGAGCGGGGTTACAGTAAATTTTAATATATTTTCTATTACTCACTCACACTGCCTGAAGGCATCATAGGTTTGAAAGAGTAGTTCATCCGCTGTGTTTACGTTTCTTGAGCTAATCACTGTCCCCATTTCAGTTAACACTTTTAAAGGCAAAAGGTTCCTACTACAAACACAGCACAGAGGAAACCAGTACCATGTCTTCCTCCTTCTCTTCCAGCCTTTGTAACTGGTGGTAGAGACTCTGCCCCTCTGGGCCTAGACCTTCCTTGGCACCCCAAATATTTAGAACTAACTTGGACCGTCTCCTTTGATAAGGCAACTTTCCTAAGCCCTGAAACGACAGAGGTGCTTCCCCAGGAGTCTGGCTGTGTGCTCTAATGGGGTGGAGGGACCGTTTCCTAAGGGGAAAAACGGGTAAAATATGAACTCCAAAAAAGGCGAATAGGGGGGAAGGTATAGCATGCAGAAAACGGAGGGAGTGGGGCGGAAGGCACCGCTGTCTGACTCGGAATTTCGAGCAGACAGAACGAGGAGAACAGACATGGGGGCGGGGGGGTTATTAAAACCTGTTAGGCAGCATTTGCCTGGATTTTCCTTCCACGCTTCTTAGACTGTCTCTTCAGAAGAAACGGGGACCCTGAGAAGGCTAACGGCCCGGCGGCCCGGCGCCCAGACGTCCCCTCTCCGCGGCCCCCGCCGGCGCCGGCCCCGGGGAAGCCCCGCTCCCCGCCAGCCCCCGGCCGGGCCTCGAGCCCGCCGGCCCAGCGGCCTCCCGACCCCAAGGCCGGAGACCCGCGCGCTCCGGCCCGCGGCGGCAGCCTCCCCGGCTCCCCTTCCGGCAGACAAGCCCCGAGCGCTCCCACACTACGCCGCTGAACCTAACCCGAGCCTTTCCCTAAGGGCCGAACCCAGGCGGCCCCGGAGCAGAAAGCAAGCCGGACCGAGGGGCTTACCTTTAACAGATTAGACGTCGCCATGTTCCTTCAACTTAGACTCTCGCGAGACGCCGCGAGATTTCGTGGCGCTGCAGGCCAGGCCGCCGCTGCAGGCCAGGCCGCCGCTGCAGGCCAGGCCGCCGCTGCAGGCCAGGCCGCCGCTGCAGGCCAGGCCGCCGCTGCAGGCCAGGCCGCCGCTGCAGGCCAGGCCGCCGCTGCAGGCCGGAGTCCCCACCTGGGCCGCTCCGGGGATGTGCGGGCGCCGGGACGGCGTGCCCGCGGCGCTGACCTCGTCCCAGGCACCTGGCGCGTCCTGGCCCTTTCCCCCTACATGGTCAGCGGAGCTTCCCCACGCGAAAGAGCTCACGCAAACGCTCGGGGAGACTGCAGCGGCGAATGGTGAGGAGGTAACGGGAGCCGACCCGAACGGGAAGAGGAAGCATCGACTCCAGCACGGGCCTCCCCACTGCTTCGGACTAGTCTGTGCGGCTGCGCCCGCGGAGGCCGCCGGCAACGAATTGAGCTCGGCTTCGGGCCCGGCGGCTCGGGGTCGGCGGCCGCGTCACGTGACGCGGCAGGCGGGGGCGCGCTCGGGAGCGAGCGTGGGAGCCGGGCCGCTTCGGGGGGCCGGGCGGCTGCGGAGAGGGCGGGAGCGCGCCCTCTGCTGGCGGGCCTGGCCGTCTTCCCTCGTCCCCCGCCTGGGGGTGCAGGGAAATGCCTTAGCCGGAGTGAAATGCTTGTTACAAAAAAGGAGCCTTCAGTAAGAGCTGGCACAGAAGGCACCCACTAAATACTTGCTGCAGGAATGGATGAATGCACAGAGGTGTCAGCTATTACTGTTTCTACTCAAGACTGCCTGGCCCGTGAGTGAATCTTACAGTAACGATGGTAAGTGGAAGAACTCAGACAAAAAAAAAAAGATTACTGTTCTATGATTCAATTATGTAAGGTTCTTGGAATTGCAAGGCAGTCTATATGACAAAATTTTTTTAACTTTTTTTATTGACTTATATTCATTTTACAGTGTTGTGTCAAATTCCAGTGTAGAGCACAATTTTTCAGTTATTCATGAACATACATATATTCATTGTCAATTTTTTTTTGCTGTGAGCCACAAGATCCTATATATATTTCCCTGTGCTATATAGTATAATCTTCTTTATCTATTCTACATATGCCTGTCAATATCTACAAATTTTGAACTCCCTATCTCTTCCCACCCCCCTGCCCCTTGGCAACCACAAGTTTGTATTCTATGTCTATGAGTCTATTTCTGTTTTGTATTTTTTTTTTTTAGATTCCACATATGAGTGATCTCATATGGTATTTTTCTTTCTCTTTCTGGCTTACTTCACTTAGAATGACATTCTCCAGGAGCATCCATGTTACTGCAAATGGCGTTATGTTGTCAGTTTTTATGGCTGAATAGTATTCCACTGTATAAATATACCACATCTTCTGTATCCAGTCATCTGTTGATGGACATTTAGGCTGTTTCCATGTCTTGGCTATTGTAAATAGTGCTGCTAGGAACATTGGGGTGCAGGTGTCTTTTTGAATAGGGTTCCTTCTGGGAACTTTTTGAAGTGGGATTCCTGGGTCATTTGGTAAGTCTATTCCTAGTCTTTTGAGGAATCTCCATACTGTTTTCCACAGTGGCTGCACCAAACTGCATTCCCACCAGCAGTGAAGGAGGGTTCCCCATTCTCCACAGCCTCTCTAGCATTTGTATATGACAAAAAGTTTGTCAGTGGTTGCCTATCAGGTGATGGGCAGTATGGAGAGATCATAAGGGACACAAGGAAACTTGAGGTTGGTGGGTATGTTCATTATCTTGGTTGTTGTGATGGTTTCATGGGAGTAAACACATGTCAAATCTTACCAAATTTCCTAGTTTAATGTGTACCTTATTGTATTGTGTATTACACCTCTGTGATGCTGTTATTAAAAGCTATAAGTAAACTAAAATGTAATTGTAGATATGGGGAAAAAGAGTGCCTGGCCCTGAAATAATCTGTAAGAGGTTGTTCAGGTAATGAGTATCAATCTTGGATTACCTGAACGTACATTATCCTACAAAAACCTAAACCACAAGCCCCTAAACTTTAATCCCTTTAGACCCCAAACCACTGGCCAAAGAAAGAGAATATAATTTATATGTAGAACCCACAGTATACTTGATGTTGTATTATACATGTTTCCAAACAATATTCATTCACACATTCATAATATGGCAGAAATAAATAAGAGCTACAGAGTAAAGCAGGGAAGGGGGATGAAGTTTGCAATTTTAAATAGAGGGATCGAAGTAGATCTCACTGAGAAGATGGCATTTGAGCAAAGGCTTCAAGGAAGCGAGGGAGGCGGTCAGGACATATGTGGGAGGAGAGCATTCCAGGTATGGGGGCATTACAGGTGGGGAGTCGCCCACGGGTCAGAGGAGCAGTGGGAAGTTGGTGTGTTCAGAGCAAAGAGAATAAGGCCAGCATAAGGCCATATAGGGCCTTGTGGACCACTGGAAAGACTGGCTTTTATTCTAAGTGAGATGGGCAATCATTGCAGGCTTTTGAATAGGGGAATGGAGTGATCAGACTCCCATTTCAACGTGATCATTCTGACTGCTGTGTGGAGAATAGAAGGAGAGAGGTAATTTATAGAAGGTTTTTGTATTGCCTCATTAAATCAACCCAGTCATACCACGTAGGTGCCCCATAGTTTACCGTGATTTCTTGGAGAGTAATCTAGGCATGATTAAACAGTGACTCCATGGTAGGACAAGGATTCAGAGCCACTAGGCCTGTCATGTCCTGGCAGAATGTCCACATAGGCATGACTCTTAGAGGTCACCTTTGTTCTTCAGATGAGAAAATGGAGGCTTCTCTCTGGCTAAGGTCACAGCTAGGTCAAGGAAAGGTCCTTGTCCAGAACAAACTTTGTATATAATTACAGTTCCCTTTTCCAGTGAAACTGGGGTGTCTTCAACCCTAGTCCGACTCTGCTGCTTAAAGTGTAAGTTGATTGAATTATAGCCAACCTTCTGTACTGTAAAAAGAGTTAGGTGACAAACTGTGATGTAACGATTGAATCCGTAAATTAATCATCCAGCTTAAAGAATCCAATTAAGTATTTAATACCTGTTTGAGTATCTAGTATGTACGAGGCACTGGAAATACAGGATTAAGTGAGACAGACAAGACCTCTGCCCTCTTGGAGTTTATGGTCTAGTAAGAGAGCCGGATATTAAGCCTAGTTACCCCGATCACACGTTGCCTGATTGGAGTTGTGATCAATACTGCGAGGGAAAGGCACAGTGTGCCTTTCAGAGTGTACGGTTTGGAGGGGGACTACTATCTTATGATAGTGCTATTCCTATGAGCATGCTCTGAACCTTATGACTACTTCTGAAAACTGGGTTTAAAATATCCCACTGTTTAACAAGACAGTCCATTCTCCTAACTCGCTTGTTCTGGCAACATCACTGCTCACAAAAGTCTGACTCAAATGAATTCTCCGTTTCATTGACCCCCACCAATTCCTTATGATCTCTCATCCCCTCCTGTTTTCACTTTCTTCCTCATCCAGTTTAGATTCAATGACCCATCATCATTGAAATATTTAAAAATTTAAAATGCTTACATATTTATTTAAAGATAGAGAACACAAGCTCACGATACAAAATCCAGAAGGTGCTAAAAGGGATACAGTTAAAAGTAGGCCTCCCCTCCCCCTTTCTGGGGTAATGTGATGTTCTGCATTGGGGTAGGGATTTGGCTTATTCAGGTGTATGCATTTGCCAGAACTCAGCCAGTGTACCCTTAAGGTTTTTGCATCTCATTCAAAAGAAAAAAATAGTAAACAAAATCTGAATGTAGCTAATGATCTTCATGCTGAAGAATTTAGGGATAAATGAAGTTATGATTATTATTTTGCTTTGAAATGTATCAAAAGATGGATTGATGGTTGCAAAGCAAATATAGTAAATTATTAATAACAGAGTCTAGGGGTGGGTTTACTAGTGTTCTCTATGTAAAATCTTTCAACTTGTCTATATGTTTGAAATTTTCATAATTAAATGCTGTGGGCATTTTTTTGATAGTCCCCCTTCCTCCACTTTCCCCCAGGCACCCATTGTCTCTTACGCAGAGACAACTACGATTACAAAGTCCTTGCGCATCCTGAGGACATTCTGTGCGTAGATGCCCTATTTATGTGTGTATTTTTTTCTCTCCCCACAAATGATGGCACACTGCTTATGCTCTTTAACATCTTTTTTTCCACTCAGCTGTATGATGTAAATCACTGAAAAATATATTTGTGCTTATTTTTTTTCACACTTTCTTATAGAAATCCAATTACTGGCAGGCCCTAAAGCACCTGAGGCTTCCAGGATGTTTGGGATAGTTGCTTCCAAAATTGTGTGCTCTGAAAGGCCCATTTTAAACACGATAGCTGTAAAGCTAACGTTTTTCATTTGTAAGAAGCAAGAAACCGAAGCTTTTGTGCATATGAAGGGAGTATGTAAAATTTAATCAATAAACTGTTAATTAAAGAACTGATGAAAAACCAGTGGGGCATCAGGGGTTTTCAAGATTTTGGAGTGGGAGAGGGAGGAGGATGGCTCTCAGGGCTTCCTAGACTTCTGGAAGAAAAAAGAGCTCCCCTTGAAAGACGGCACCGCTGCCTGGCACCGGGAAGACAGCCCCACAGAGCCAGCCCTGAGCCTAACCGTTCCTGGAGTCTAGCTGTGTCCCTATAGCAATTTCTATCCTATTCCTCAACCAGAAGACTCCCCTTTGCTGGGCTGGAGGTGCCACCCACTGCCGGTGCTGATGGGTGTGTTAGCTGTCTTCCTTGGGAGAGGGTATCTCGGAGGTACATTGTCTTCTGTAAGGCAGTCCCCTGTACCTTACGTCTGCTCAGCCTGCCAGACCACTCTATTCGGGTGGCTCCCTCCTCCAGGGCCCCAAACACTCTTAACCTCCACTCCCATCTCCAGCAAGTGGGGCCCTGGACAAGATGCGGGGGCTGAGAGATGGAGAGGTAAGGCAGTGAGATCCCCACCAGAGAACCTAAGATTTCCATCCAGGGGTCAAGATCAGGAGTGAAGCTCCCACAGTCCAATTTGGACATGTTCCATAATCACTCTCTTGGAAATACCTGCGACAGCCTACCCTTTTTCTCCTCCATCATTTGTAAGTAAAATCACAGCCTTAAATAGACCCTCTTTATCTTCTTTGTACCCACACCCGAGTAGCTGAACGCTGCTAGAGAAAAGCGCAAAACCAGGTTGAGTGGTTTCTCCCTAAACTCACACCAGACCTCACGTGGGAACCTGACGCTACCCCACAGTCCTGTCCTGCTTCCCTCTGGTGGGCCTGCCCTTCCGCTCCTTCCCTAGTGCACCTGCTTCATCTCATAATCACTTACTCCCCTCCCCGCACCTCAGTGGGGTACTCCATCCATACTTCATCACAGAAATAAATGGCATCTTTCTTTTCTTCTCCCATGAAATCTTCAAACTTCTGTCCCTCCCTCTTTTAATCCCTCTGTCTTATTGTACTGTTGGCCAGGCCCCTCCTCCAGCCCAGTACTTCCACTTGTGTTCTGGATCCCATCTCAAAACTTCCTTCCTTCAGCCATTCCCCACCTCTTTTGTATCATCGTTTCCCCTCCTCTCCTATTTTATTCCCATCCGCATAAAAAACGTGTTCACAAGTGTGGAGCTGGCTGGCGCTCTCTGAAGCTGCTCCCAAGTTCATAAAAAAGCCCACTGCTGGGCTCTCCATGTGCCTGGAGCCGACTGACACCTTAACCCCAACTCCCCACTGCAGGACCCTTCGCACACCTGCATTTCTGCAAGATAAAAACATCTTCCCTTGATTTGTGTTTTCACCCTAACAGAACTAACCACCCTAGGAAATAGCCTGACTATACCCTCGTTGGACAGGTCTCACAGCACATCCTGCCCTCATTGTTCAGAGTGCTCCTGACAGATCTTACAACCAATCAGGTGCCTGTGCAGGAGTTGATCATGCAGCCCCTGCTCCTCGTGTGCACACCCCCTCCCCCCAGTAAAAGCCCCTGCACGTTCACCCTGGGTGCTCACCCAGGCACCTCTATCTGTGTGTTCTGCTGTTGCCTGTAACAGTGTATCTAGTAAACCTCCCTGTGTTCTTAAACCCCCTCGGTCTTTGGTAAATCCTTTACCGCCCACACCCACTGGCCCACCTTGTGTCCCGCAACAAAAAGCATCTTTCATGTTAAAAAGTATCCTTGCTTTAACTCCATCATCAGTTTTTACTTCAGGGCCCCAAGCAAGGAGTCCAAGACAGCTAGTGCTCCAAAAACCTGAACTCCTAGATGGGTTTCAGCAAAGCATTTTCAACAAGGTGAGGGAGGGCCATCCCAGGGTAAGCGATCAGCTTGTGCACAGTTCTCTGGTTGGTTGATGGTGAGATAATAGGGCAGTGTCCCAGGGGTTAACATTATCAGTCCTTAGGTTCCAATAAGCCTGGGGGCTGTGTGCTCATGCTCATCAAATTCCATTTGTTGGGGGATTTTCATATCTGTAAAACAACTCAGGAAATGTGCATCGGACACTGTTGTCTGGGTCCTTCAGAGAGGAGCTACAGCAGAGGACGTAGGGGAGGGGTCTGTCCCGGGAAGGCCCATGGGGTCCTGCTTAGTTACAGAACCACCCCGCCTGTAACTTGGTCGTTCTTCCAGACAGAATCACCTAAGGACCTACCTCTGGTGTTTGGATTTGGGGTGCTGTCCCCATTGCAATCGCCTGGGTAAAATCAGCTTCCTGACTTGGTGTTTTACCTTTGACAATGTGTAAAGCATGACTTCTGATCTTCTCTCTTCTTTAACAGCCATTTCCACGCCTTTCCCTGGTCCAAATGTATTTCTCTCTCACCTTCCCGAGGCTTCTCATCCCAGTTTTAAACCACTCTCCACCCAGCTGTTGACGTCCAAAACCTTTCTCCTTTCCCCTACTTCCCACAACCAATGCATCAGCAAATCCCCTCCATTCTGTTTCCAAAACATAATTTGACTCTGTCCATTTCTCTCTGTAATCACTGCCATCACCTTATTACAAGCAAAGGTAACTTCGATGGATCCCTAAATACGCTTCTTTAGTTCATTCCCTATGCAGTAGATTTGGGTTGGGGCAGGTGGAAGAATTAGTGTCCATGTGCTGTTGTAATGTTACCAAATGATACATTAGAGAGAATAGACCTAATTTGAGGAAATGAAAGATTATTCTTTCCAATAATTACTTTATTATTTTAAAATCAAGTTCTATATATTCCTTGTGAGAAAAATGTTTATCTCCACTTATCATGACTATCTTCTGTGTAAATCGTATAAATCAGTTAGTGCTTTGCTAATTTGGGCTTTTTAAAAAAATCATTATTGAATTTCATTTTTATTCATCAGAGAAAAGAAATTCACAGCTATCTTTTTGGGGTGTCTATCTTAAAGTATTGACCAATCCCTTTGATCAGAGGAGTTAATTTTATTTTTAAGTTTCAGAGAAAGATTAATCCACAACCTTATTGAAATTGTTTTGTTCATTTTTTAGGGGGAAGTGATTAGATTCATTTTTTTTTTTAATTTTTAATGGAGGCAATGGGGATTGAACCTAGGAAATTGTGCATGCTAAGCACACACTCTACTACTGAGCCATATCCTCCCCTGCTGAAAATGTTTATACATACTAATGGTTGAGAACCCTTGTATACTGCTAAGTGCATGTGCTTCACCAGAAAGAGAAAGAAAAATATCATATGATATCGCTTATATGTGGAATCTTAAAAATAGACACAAATGAACTCACAAAACAGAAACAGACTTACAGACATAGAGAACAAATTTATGGTTACCAGGGGGAAAAAGGGCTAGGAAGGGATAAATTGGGAGTTTGAAATTTGCAGATACTAACTACTATATATAACATAGACAACACATTTCTACTGTGTAGCACAGGGAATTATAGTCAATATCTTGTGCATTACTAACCCTGCTGAGTCTTAGTTGCCTTGTCTGTAATATTAGGATAAAAACAGCATCTCCATTATAGTTATTGTAAGGATTAAATATGACAGTGTATATAAGGTGCAGTGTAGTATAGTGTGTTACACGTGTGAGCCCTCAATAAATGTAATAAGACCTAATACATGTAAACTGCTTACTACATGCCAGGCACCGTTCTATGCACTTTACATAGATGAATATATTAAATGCTGGAGTTTAATCCCTCCTTGTGGAGACTTTAAGCATCACTTAAACTTTACATCTTTGGAGAGAAATCATCAAAAGTAGCTGATGGGAATGATGCAGTTACAAAAACAATGCAGAAGATAGAAGGGGGAAATTTTCAGAATCATTTTCTTGATGAGGAGAGCAGATGGCACGTAGTGCACAAATGGAGAGACGGGAGTCACACGTAGCAGCAGGATGGATGCAAAACAGTGGACGGGCTGTTGGAAGTGAGAGTTCTCTTCTGACTGCTTCTCCTCTCTGGCTGAAGTTGGAAGCCAGCTGATAGGATGTTGTGAGGTTTAAGAAGAAAAGAGAATAGGAAATAATTATTTTCAGTGGAGAAGGTGAAGGGCTAGGGAAATGCATTAGGATTTCTAGGTAGCCCCAAGGACCCACTAGAGAGCAGTGGTCCTGAATTTTGGTTGAGACCACTCCGCATAGCTAAGGAAATTAAGACTCAGCAGGGTTAGGCAATGTGCTGAAGGTTTCACGGCTCATGAGTGGCAAGACCTGTTTGGTTCTAAAGCCACATTCAGCTGCTCAGGCACAGACACTGAATAGGTACAGAATAAGCTGTAACCTAGGCTGGAGTGAGCATAGATGTAAAGGAGTATGATGGTTGACCATGGGATTAAACCTGAATCTGGAGGGTGAAGAACAGTGGAAAGATAAGAGGATCAAAGTACTGAGGTCTGGGTAAGCATGTGAGGATTGTTGGCGTCAAGATACAGGAGGGACCAAGCTGAGAGGAGGAGGTGGCTGAGGGTGAAACTGAGCTTAGGCTGTTATTGGTTGCAGTTATTGGCAATGAAAAGGGCTCACCTATGATCATGGGAGAGAATGGTTGGAGTAGGGTAGAGGACGGGGCCGCTGGAGAGCTAGAGGTCAGCGGAGCCAAGAAGCCAGGCACCCCAGGTGCTTTTTCGATGTCCTAGTCATATCTCCTTGACCTACTTCTGGTTTCAGCAGCAGCTATGGTAGAAGACCTTTCAGACTTCCCCTGACATCTTCCCACCTGAAAAGGGCCCCCTCCTTCTGCTTCCGACTCAAGGTCTTCTCTTAAAGCCCAGGAGCCCGCTAGGTTCACAAACAAGTACAAAGTACAGCAAGGATGGGGAAGGTAAGCTTCAGGGAACCACCTCCAACCAGCAGGGTTGGAAGCCTGTGAGTAAGCACCCCAGCCTCCAGTCCTTAGACGGACGCTTTTGTGGGACACTCAGGATGCTTCCCAGAGGTCTCATTGGACTTGAGTCCCCCCTCCCTTTTTTTTTTCACGGTAGTGACCTTGAAGCCACACCTTTACAGAGGCTTTTCCTCTTTCCCTATATCCTATTCTCCTTGCTCCCTGGTTCCTGCTTCCCGGGTTATCTCCCAAGCCCTTATTTCAGGGTCTACCTTCCGAAGAAACCTTACTAAAACACTAGGTTACTAATAAATCTTCTGTGGATATTGAAATCGCCAAGAATTATGAGAGGAGTCATGTTGGAGAGAATGATAGTGAGTCAGGATGTAAATTAAGGAATGAAGGAGAATGACCGGGGGACAGGGGTCAGTACACAATTGTGACAAGGAGGGTGACTGGATGGAGATAGTCCACTGACACCGGACTTAAAGCTGAGTGCTTTTAGGGCACAGGGGAAGAGGAGGATTTGGAAGCAGCAGTGGGGAGCAAAGAAGACCAGCACATGAACTCCAGGCCCAGTGGTACATCAGAAGGCAAGTCAGAGGTTTTAACTCCGGGATCCTTAACCTTGCGCTCTGGTACCCTCCAGCGACCACTGTTGGGCTTGCGGCCACTGCGGTGGAAAAGTGTTCAAAACTGCATCTCACTAGCTCCCCCCGTGGTACGTCAGTTAGCTACAGTGGCAGGAGCGGCCATCCGGGGTCCCATTGACTTTTTGGCTCAAGGGCGATTTAAAAGACCCTGAAAGGAACACACATAATTGCACCCCAACACTTGTAACATCTGTTTTATTGTCTATAATTACACATTCACTTTTCCAATAATAGAAACAAAAAAGCCTTTATCTTGCCTGATTAGTGCTAAGCAGCAAAAAGGTTGTTGGCCAATTGTTAACACGTCATTCATGCGATCACTTGCAAACTTCAACTAATTAGAGTTTCACTTTTAAATCCTACAGTACTTTTAGTTCAAGCTACTGTCTTTTAAAATCCTTATTTTAAAATTCTCAGTTTAGACAATTTACAAGATGAGGAGAGACTATGAAAGTAACACTGTAGTAATGGAATTTAGAAGGTTATCTTCTACATGAAACTCAGTTTTTTAATTTAATTAAATCTGAAGTGAATTGTCACAATATTTTTGCTGTGTCAAAGCAACCTAGTAATTATAGGACAACAGATGCGTCCTGCTGTATTTTTGCTTAGTAACTTAGTACTTATAAAAAGAACATATCCCCAGGCATCACAAATCTAGGCAATGAGATCATATCAATATTAATAATAATAATAATTAATTAATCAATATTAATACTAATTTTGCCACTTCTTCCATCAGCCTTCACTTCTGCCCCCTCACTTTTTTTTGTTTTATTTTGTTAGTCTCCAGGGCTTGCTTCAAAATGTTCATATCAACTCCGCTTGGAATCTTCAGCTCCATCACTTAGTTGAGAACCTACAGCAACGTATTAGTGATTTCAGAGAATACATGTACTTAGAGATGCTAATTAGGGGCCAGTTGAGAACATAAGGGGACAAACGGGGCTTAAAATATTTAAATCATGGTGGTAAAGCTATCCTGGAGAATACGTCTCTCTCGAAAGGGAGAGCGAGAGTTGTTTTTTCTTCTCTTCCCTCTGAATAGAACTTCCCTACTTAGTTGTAGGTGGAGCAGCTAGAGAACTACAAACCTCCTTCAACTCTTGCAGCCTAGAAGGGACCAGAGCCTGGAATCTACCCACTAGAATGCACAAGAATCAGCTTGCACTAGCAGGGACATCCTGTGACAGTTCTCTTTGATACGATTTTCCCCAAATTGATTTGTATATTCAGTAAAATTACAGCAAAATATATAATCTTTTTAAATAAAAACTTGACAAGCCAATTAAAAATGTATCTGAGACAAAAATGTGGAAGAACACCAAAAAATAATTTAAAGAAAAGAGGGCTTGTGCAACTACACATCAACCCACAGTACTTTTTCAATGCTGGGTGTTTTTTTTAACTTTTTATTAAAGAAAGTTTCATAAAAGTAGAAAAAACAGCACAATGAAACTCCATACACATAATGTATTAGATTCCTGTTGCTGCTGTAACAAGTTCCCATAAATTTAGTGGCTTCAAACAAGGCAAATTAATTTTCTTACCGTTCTGGAGATCAGAAGTCTACAATCGAGGTGTTGGAAGGGCTGGCATTTCTTCTGAGGTTTTCAGGAAAGAATCTGTTTCTTACCTTTTCCATCATCTGGTGGCTGCCAGCTTTCCTAGCTGGCGGCTGTCTCCTCCAACTTCTAAGCCAGCAGCATAGCGTCTTCTCTCTCCGACTCTGCTTCTGTTGTCACCGAGTCTTCTTTGTTTGACTTGGACCCTCTTGCCTCCCTCTTATAAGGATTCTTGTGATTACAGTGGGGCCCACCTGGGTAATGCAGGGTGCTCTTTCCTTCTCAAGCTCCTTAACTTAATCACACCTGCAAAATTCTTTTTGCCACGTAAGGTAACATATTCACAGGTTGTGGAGATTAGGGCATGAACATCTGAGGGGTGGCGGAGGCATTCCTTTGTCTTCCATCCATAGAAACAACTCATAATCACTCCAATTTACTTCTAATCTATCATTTTGAAGCAAATCTCTGATGCCCTATCATTTCATCCATAATCACTTCAGTGTGTATCTCTAAAACATAAGGGCTCATTTAAAAACCAGGCTATAATACCATTATCACACCTAAAAATCAACATTAAGGCAGTGATGTCTTAATCTCATTGTTTACTATTCAGGTTTCCCTGATTGTCACCAAATTCTTTTTTACGGTTAAACCAGGATCATATGGTCAATGTAATACATTTGGTTGATATATCCCTGAAGTCTCTTTTAACTTACAGATTTCTGTGGTGGACACTGAGATGCCCCATCCTGACCCCCTTCTGTGAAGGGCTTATTGCCTCAGCTCTGCTATCCACGGGCAACATCCAGCTGTCAGTTCTCTCCGGACTTGTCCCAGCCGCAGAGCCACCTCACCCAAAGCCACACCCCAGGCCACACCTCTTCTGGAAGGCCCCGTCTCTGGCAACTTATCAACAAAACAGGAATAAAGGCTCAACATCTCACCCTAACTGTCTCAGAGTCAGCTTCCTAGGAAACCCATCCTATGACAGCTGTTACCAGGAGGCTTTCAATAAAAGAGCAACCAAAATGAAGTTTTGTTTTTTGTTGTTTTTGGTTTTTGGGGGGGTTGGTAATTAGAGTTATTTGTTTGTTTATTTAATGGAGGTCCTGGGGATTGAACCCAGGACCTCGTGCACCAAGCACGTG
Organism: Vicugna pacos; assembly: GCF_048564905.1. Classification (NCBI taxonomy): domain Eukaryota; kingdom Metazoa; phylum Chordata; class Mammalia; order Artiodactyla; family Camelidae; genus Vicugna; species Vicugna pacos. The sequence goes on from NC_133019.1 coordinate 20,031,192, forward strand.
CTCTACCACTTGAGCCATACCCTCCCCCCAGTAAAATGAGGTTTTGGAACTGAATCACTTCTTACTAGTATGACAAGGAGACCATCAAAGGTTAAAACTTGCCCCAGCAGTGAAGTGTCTGCGTTATGGCAGAAGAGAATGCGTTAGCTGGTGCGATACGTAAGGCATCTGAGGAACGTGTGCTCACCACATGGGGTCACCACAGTAAGTACAAGGACAGTGGTCCTGGGTGGCTATCACTTAGTACGAGAAAAAGATAATGAAAACCTGTGAGCAGTAACTGGCCAACTGGAAACAGTGTGACATCCAGAAGGCTCCCTGATAACTTACGAGGCTTTCGTCTCCTCCAGTGGGAGGACAGGGACAGCCAAGGACCGGGCCCAGGACTTAATCCTCAGAGGAAAGGAGTCTCAAAGAGAGTTAACCCCCCTACAAGACAGGCCTTCTACCCCAAGGTCAGGGCCGCAACTGAGAAAGGATGGACACATGGAGTGAAGTCACCTAGGCTGATGACCCAGAAAATCATAATTACCAGGTTCCCCTGGGCCCTCTGAGCCGAAAGTTCCACCCCCTCCCTATCTCCCTTGGCTTGTTGATGACATGGATTTTTTTTTCCCACAAGGCAACACGTGCCCTTTCTTGGCCTTAACTCAGGTTGAGTCACAGTATAACCCAGTCAACAATGTACTGGGCCTGACAAGGCAGGAAAAAGCCTGCATCCCAAAAGACTGCCAAGTATGAGCCGGCAGGGGCTGGGGGATTACGCGTGCTGTTGGTTCCTGAAGGTGCTTGACGAGCAGCCCAGAATATAAGGTTGGGTTGGGGAAATTTTATTGATCTGGGAGCATTTTCACAGGATACCGGATTTAAAACTCCGGCAAGGACCCCGGTGATGGTGCCAACTTTTCCCAGGATGCCTTCTAGAAACAGAAAATGTAACAGCCACACTAAATGACGTTCTAAATGCTAGAACTCTCATGACATAGTAGAAAAAAGGGTTAAAAGTCTCAGAGACGAGAGCACGTGGAAGTGGATATACTAGGTAAAGTGGAACGTTCTCCAGGTGAACGTCCTGTTAAGACGGGCACCTGTGTCGCTCACTAAGCAGCTCAGGTGTAGCTCCTCTCTGCAGGCCAGAGCTGATGGTAAGGGAGGCCATTCCAGAACTGGGCTTCCCAGTCAGAATGGGGTGATAGCTCTCTAAAACAAAGAGGCCAGGTCACAACACGACCTTTTGAAACCATGTGGACACAATTTCATAATATATGTGAAGATCAGATCTGCAGACAGTTATAGAGATGATTAATAGGACACAGTGTTTACAATGGTTGATTTTATGCATCAGCTTGGCTGAGCCACCGAGTGCCCAGATATCTGATCAAATATTATTCTGGGTGTTTCTGTGAGGGTTATTTTTGGATGAGATTAACATTGAAATTGGTGGACATTGAATAAAGCAGATTGCCCTCCGTAATGTGAGTGGGACCGATTGAATCAGTTGAAGGCCTGAAGAGAATAAAAAGACCAGCTTTCCTTGAGCAAGGGAGAATTCTCCTGCAGACCACCTTTGGATTTCGTCTGCAACATGGACTCTTCCTGGTTCTGTAGCAGGTGGCCTTTGGACTTGAACTGGAAATTGGCTCCCACGGGCCTCCAGCCTCCCGGCCCAACCTGCAGAGGCTGGACTTGTCAAGTGAGAATCTGTTCCTCACCTTTTCCAGCTGCTAGAGGCCACCTGCTTTCCTCGGCTCGTGGCCCTATTCCAACATTGGCATCACTCCTCTGCTTCCATTGTCACAGCTCCTTCTCTGACTCTGACTCTCCTGTATCCTTCTTTCCCTGCAATTCTATTGGGCCCATCTGGATAATCCAGGATAATCTCCCCATCTGACAATCTTTAACTCAATTACATATCTGCTGGGGGACTCTGCAAAGTCCCTTTGGCTATTTTGACTATATAAGGTAACACAGTCACGGGTCGTCTGGGGCTTAGGACGTAGGTGCCACCAGGGGCCAGGGTCTGTATTAAACCACAGACACATGAGTGAAACCAGCAGAGACACTAGATGTGGATGAGGGAGTCCAGAATGGATGGCTGAGAAAGAAAACAGCGAGTTATCAGTTGTGGCCTTGCAACCAGTTGCAGAAACTTCTTATCTTTTGTTCCAGTAGCTTCCCCTTCTAAGGGGGAAGGAGAGGTACACAGGAATCCTGGAGGAGCTGCCCCCAGACATTTATGGAAGTGGACTGGAGCAGCTTTGCCACTTGCCAATTTATGGCTTCCAGCACCAAATCCAACTTCCTTTGCCCTGCTTTGTGCTTGGACCCAACAGCATGGACTCCCATTTACTAAGGCTGATCCAGCTACTGCTACCAATAGATGTCCAACCAAAGACACGAACAGGGAGCCCTTGACATGTCACTAACTCCCCGTGGTGAGGCGGGTGGTGTGTGCAGAAAAGAGTTAACATAGCAGGCTTGACTGCTACGCTTTGGGAAACCTGCCCTTGGTTGGCATCTGGAAACTTAGATTTCAGGAAGCCTCTGAAACCAGGAGTGGCTTGTTATGCTTAAGCTGTACAAATAATATGGTTTATGCAGAAAATCTGCTTTCCTTCGGGGATTCTGGAATACTTGCCAGGCAGAGGCTGCCTATGTGTTCAGCCCCAGTAAACACCCTGGGGGCTGAGTCTCACTGAGCTTTCATCATAGACATTTCACATATGTTGTCACGACTTGTTGCTGGGGGATTACGCTCGATTCCACCTGGAGAGGACCCTTGGAGTCTCGTGACTGTTTGCCCCCAGACTTTGCCCCATGCACCTTTCCCCTTGGCTGAGTTTGCTCTGTCTCCCTCGCTGTAATAAATCATAGCTGAGTAGGTCTGCTGAGTCCTGTGAATCCCGTGACTCACTGAGAGTGGGTGTGGTCTCGGAGGGGCCCTAGACCGGGGCCCCATCAGCCGCTCATTGCAGGGCAATCACATCGGACTTTTTCCATCATGAAAGGGACAGAGATTTGTCCTCGCTGGAACAGATCCATCTTCTGGGCGTGGTTTGGCTTCACTGTCATACTTGAACTCACAGGATGCCTTATCCGGGGGTGCCCGCAGAGCACTGGGTCTGATCAAGGAGTTCCACAGCAAAGGGAATGCAGCAGTGGGTTCATGCTTGTGGAATTATTTGGTCTTACCATGTACCGCGTCACCCAGAAGCAGCTGGCCTAATTGAAAACGGCTTACTAAAGACTCAGCTGCAGAGCCGTAGAGGAGACAAAACCTGTAAGGGTGGGGTTCAGTCTTAAAGAATGCAGTATACGCTTTGAATGAGAGACCATTATATGCTGTAGTCTCCCCTGTATCCTAAATCACAGGTCTGGGAATCATGGGATAGGAGTATGAGTGGCTCTTTTACTATTTATTTTGAGTTTTTCTTCCTGTAACTTTGAACTCATTGATTTTTAAATATTTAATGTTATTTTGCTACACTGTTACCCGTTGTGATGCTCACATTTTCCCAGCTTTGGCGTCTTCAGATGTGCGTCTAAGTCCTTTGGCTGCGTTCATAGTATTCTTTGACAGTTTGTTTTTTTTTTTTACCGTCTGGTGTGACAAGGTACCCAGGCTCCTTTTGTTCATTTCCCACCCCAGACCAAGAATCAGCCATTTCACCAAAGAGCCCTGGTTCTATTCAGTGGGAAACAGTATTTACAGACCACTGTCTGGGTGCTGGTGAATGTGGGAGCTACTTATAGCAACTGGTTTAGCCATTGTGACACCATCTTTTAAAACTTCAGTAAATGAAAATGTGGTATTAGCTCATCAATAGACTAATAATCAGTGGAACTGAAGTTGGAAACAGATTCTGTATAGACACAGACAGTCCCAAAACACAGAACTGTAAATCTGTCATAAAGAGAGCCATTGGAATGCTTGAAGAAAAGAAGAAATGACATTGGAAAAACGGGCTACTTACTCAGAAAGAACCCCCACATCATGGCATGTGTAAGTAAGTTCCGAAACATAAAAATGTCAACGGAAAAAGCAAAATATGTGAGAATGTTTTATAACTTTTGGCTAGGGAAGAAATTTCTAATCAAGATGGAAATCCTAAAAACCACAAAGGGAAATGAAAATTTTACAACGAAAGATAACATAAGCAAGTTGGAACAAGCTAGAAGAAAATAATTTTAACATGTAAGACAAATAATTTCTAGCCATACTATAGAAAGTTCTCCTAAAAAATAGTAAGAAAAATTCTAACAGTCCAATTGGAAAAGGATACTAGTAGGCAATTCACCAAAGAAAAAACAAATGATCTATAAATTTATGAAAGCTGCTCAGCCTCAGAAGAACAGAAACATGCAAATTAAAATGAGAAAAAATTTTGCCCATTTTATGTCAAAATTTTGCCATTATTTGGTATTAATGGGGATCTGAGGGAAACAAGTGTTTTATTTACTCTTTTTGAGAATACCGTTAAGAGCTATTATTTTATTTTTTTTAACCAGACCGAGAATTCTTTGTTATTGTTGTTTATTTGGGGATGGTTCGGTTTACTATTTTCTTTATTTAATTTTTTTAGAGGGGGTCCTGGGGATTGAGCCTGGGGCCTCTGTCATGCTAAACATGAACTAGACCACTTGAGCTATACCGTTCCCCTCCCCCCACTGACCTCTTTTAAAATAAAATTTGGCAACAGCTACTGAAAAATGTGCAATTTTGCCTTTTGACCCAGCAAACACACTCTGAGGAATCCATCACACAAAATTACACATTCGTGCCAAAATACGTTCACTAATATGTTCATTGTAACATTATTTATAGTAGCAAAAAATTGGAAACAATACAAATTATTACTGAAAGTGGTTCTGATATTTCCCTCTATATTATGGCACTCTTTGAAGATGTCAAAGAGAAAATATTTGTCAATATGGAAGTGATTTCCAAGAACCTTATTATGTGCAAAAAACAAGTTACAGAATAATATCATAAACTGATCTTATTTGTGTAGTCCCTCCTGCAGTATATAAAGTGTGCATTGTATGTGTAAAACACGTAAGAAAAAGGCGTGAAGGATACATATATAATTGTGAACAGTGACTTTTCTCTCCAAGAAGAATGAAATTGGGACAAGGTAAAAGGAGGCTCTCACTTTTTACTTTATGTATCTCTATTATTAGATTTTTTTCTTTTGACACGATTACTAAGAGGAAATATATTAAATATTGAAATAGTTGTTTTCAGGTGATGGGTCTAAAATGATTTTTCTCTCATCTTTCTATTTTTCTGTATTTTCCAAATTTTATACAATGAGCTAGTATTTATTACATAATTGGGACACTTTTATTAAAATGATGATACTACCTTAGAAACATGCTAATTGGAAGAAGCCAATCATACAAGACATATATTATAGGATTCCATTTGTATGAAATGTCCAGCATAGGCAAATACACAAAATAGATGAGAAGTTGTTTAGGGCTCCGGTGGTGTGGAGTGGGGAGGTACATTGAGAGTAACTGCTACAGGGTACAGGAATTTCTTTTTTGAGGTGACAAAAATATTCTAAAACTGACTTTGGTGATGGTTGCACTTTGAGTACACTAAAAACTATTTAACTGTGTGTCTTAAATGAGTATTTTATGGTATATGAAGTGTATGTCAATAAAGCTGTTGCCAAAAAATCTTTTAAAAAACAATGCTGATGGTCATTTTATATATAAGTGACTAAGAAGTCCAGTCCTTTGACCTACAGTCCTTACCGCACAGGCACGAGCACTCACTGTTCCTGGTGCCAACATCCCAGTGCTGCTGTGCAGACATGATGGCCTGTGCTGATTTGAGCCCCTGTCCATCTGCTCAGAGGCTGCTGGTGACTGCCAGCAATCGCCAAGAGCTGTGTCATCTTCTGATTGTCCTACTAAAGCATTCTTCCCTGGCTCTTAAGAATCAGACCATTTCAACAAATGCTGGAGAGGCTGTGGAGAAAAGGGAACTCTCCTTCACTGCTCGTGGGAATGCAGTTTGGTGCAGCCCCTGTGGAAAACAGTATGGAGATTCCTCAAAAGACTAGGAATAGTCTTACCATATGACCCAGGAATCCCACTCCTGGGCTTATATCCAGAAGGAACCCTACTTCACAATGACACCTGCACCCCAATGTTCATAGCAGCACTATTTACAATAGCCAAGACATGGAAACAGCCTAAATGTCCATCAACAGATGACTGGATAAAAGATGGTATATTTATGCAATGGAATACTACTCAGCCATAAAAACCGACAACATAACGCCATTTGCAGCAACATGGATGCTCCTGGAGAATGTCATTCTAAGTGAAGTAAGGCGGAAAGAGAAGAAATAATACATATGTGGAATCTAAAAACAAAGCATAAATACAAAACAGAAATAGTCTCATAGACATAGAATACAAACTTGTGGTTGCCAAGGGGGTGGGGTGTGGGAAGGGATAGACTGGGATTTCAAAATTGTAGAGAAATAAACAAGATTATACTGTATAGCACAGGGAAATATATACAAGATCTTATGGTAGCTCACAGAGAAAACAATGTGACAATGAATATATTTATGTTCAAGTATAACTGAAAAATTGTGCTCTACACTGGAATTTGACACAACATTGTAAAATGATTATAAATAAATAAGAAATGTTAAAAAAAATAAAGGAAATGGATAAAAAAAAGGTACAGGATGGTACCTGTTTAATACGCAAAAAAAAAAAAAGAATCAGACCATTTCAAAGACTCATGAACACTTTCAGGGACCTAGTGAGATAGCCATTATCAACAATTAGTTGCTGGCACACCATGGGGATTAAAACTGGCTTCTTGGATTAAAACTCAGCAGCTCAAAGAAAACAAAAATAAGAAGTGACATTTGTCAGGTGCTTACTATGTGCTGATCACTGTGGTAAATATTTCACATGTGTAACGGGTTATATACACAGAAGTAAAGAAAATTGTGTGTGGTTTAACAGCTCAATTCAAAATTTGATAAGCTCCTACTACGTGCAAGGCTGAAGCATGACAAAGATGAACCAACTACAAAAAAGTAAATAAATTCTGAAGTATCTGTTAAGGCATAGTAGATATCCATGATCCCTTTTCTGCAATTCTGAAGCCCCCACAGCTCTGAAAATCTAAAATTCTTCTGATAACTCATTTGGCAGCAAAAATCTGACCTGATCTGGTTATTTGTAACCTTGTCTTTCTAGTGTGAATATTCATACATTTTGCTGCCTGTATGTTAATGTTTGATTCTGGTGTTCTGCCCCGCGCGCCACCAGAGTATTATGTAATATATAAGCAACTTCAGATCTTGTATTGATTCTTATTTGTACTTCACCTGTGAATACACACACATTGTCAGCTAATAGTTGCTGCAGTTTTAAAAGCACCACTAAAAATGCATCACTAAAAATGGATAATGTAACAATCCTGTGACAAGAGTTCTCATTCTCATTCTTTTTATTCATTATTATTTAAAATCAAATAACACTAATAACATACTTCAAAATGTTTAGACCATATCTTTCTTCCATTGGCTGTCATTCTAAAAAAAATGACAAGAGATGACTGTAGTAAAACATGTTTGTTCCTCTATGGAATGTATAAATTAAAATTAAATATATGGAACCGACATTTAATAGGATTAATTCAACATAATAACCATCAATTAGTAGTCACTGAATGTCACATTGATAAGACAATGTTTTAGGCAATATTTAAAAAAAAGACAAAAAATTTACCCAGAGAGACAGCAACAAGGAACACCATTTTTTAAAATATCTTTAAATTTTTTCTTTCCCCTTCATTCATTCTATACCATGATTATGTGTAGTAAGTGAACTAGATGATGCAATAATTGGTTAGATTGTCACAGCTCATCATTCAGGTGCTTTTAAGATTTTGGGAATACCAAGTCATGCAGCAGTTCATTCAGATTCAGGAGAACAGTTTAATAGTTATTTTAAAGATCAGTTGCTCAGTAAAGTTTAGTGAAAACACTGGAATTTAGAAAGATTTTGAAGCAGAGATGGCTATTTATCAGCTATGGAATATCCACGAGTTAGTTTCTAATTGGGAATGCATTCTGCCATTTTAAACTACCAAGGATCTAACTTTAAAGCCTTTATAGTTTTTCATTAATTTTTTCTTAGTGATTACACGTTTCCTTTGCATTTCCAACTAAATCTCTCCAGGCAGTTACTGGGGAACGAATGAGTTTGCTTATCAAATGGGTCATTAGTCCTTTGAATCCTTCTCACTATGTCACAACTAAGGAAATTATTCAAGTATAGTGCACTCTTTTAAGTCAAAAGAAGCTTTGTTCTTAACTGAATCAAGGGCAATATAAAATCTGACAAAAGCACTCCTAATATGATTTATTAATCCATAGATTCAGGTTTTCAGTGATGTAAAGTTGGGTGAAAAGATTGCCAAAGTTATCTTAACAATAATAGAAAGGACTGCTTTTGTTGCCACCAAAAAATAAAAAAATCAAAACAAACAGATAAACAAACAAACAAAAATACAGTGCTTTGCGCCTGCTGGAAACCCAGAGTAAATTCTCAAGTTTCCAGGCTCAAAAAAATCTTGTTTGCTACTGTTAATGTACATAAAGGCCACATTTAAAAGCACTCTGATTACATCATCATTTTGTCTTAAGCTTACCATCAAATGAAACTTCACGTCACGACATGCACTGAAAGTGTTTTTGCAACTCAAAATGAACAGTTTCTGTCAGGGACAAGTTTATTATCTGATTGGATGGTTCTTTAATTTCTTTTTAATCACATTTAAACTATTCAGTAATTACATCATTCATTAGTTCTAAGTTTTAAAAATTTTAAATAATGTTTAAATTTAAATTAAATTTTAAATGAAAGAATTTTCATGTAAAATCAAGCATATCTGACTTCTAAGAACCTAAGTCAAAATGTTTTGCCTGGAGCAGATATTTTTACTACATTGGCATTATTAGCCGTATTCTCTATAATGATGTGTAAGAAAATAGGTCAGCTATTTATTTATACACAGAGATAGGTAAATTGATAAAGACGTCTGGCTAAGATTACACAGACATTTGGCAATCTGGTATAAGAACTCATATTTCTGTAGTCACCGCACATTTTAGTACTGTTTTGCCACAAGTAGCTCCTCCGACACCGTAATGATTTAGCCCAATTTCAGTGCTTTGTGGATGCCGTCAGATAACATTTCCCCTTATCTTCAACACACACACATACATGCGCTGACGCAGCATGGTAATGAAAAAGGATACCAATCATGTAATCATGGACAGCTAGAGGTCTAGGCTTGCTTCTGCTCACATGTGATCTTGGTAAGTATCGGCTTTTTGGGGCCCTGCTCTCCCATTTGTTTCTTTGACCCTCAATTTTATTCTGAATCTTGGAACACATCATACCCTTTGACTGAAGATGAGTCCTACCCCAACATTATTATTAATAAAGGGCGTCCACCGAAGGTTAAATCACATTTTATGCTTTAGCTATTTAACTTCACAAGTAGCCACAGGTAACTGCACTCCAAACAATAGATTGTTAAGTGTTCAGTATTTGAGTTTATGCCACTTCCGACTGATGGAAAATTGTAATATAAAATTTAAAATTGCAAAAGTAAAACTAGAAAATTAGGCTACGTCACATCTGAGGGGACAGTATTTTCTTATGTAGCCGATTACAGGTTAAACTCACTCAAGTGAAATTAATCTGAGGATATCAAGAAAATGTTGACAATACATTCACAAATTTTATCGTGATGGTATAATTTATATTCTCGCCACAAGCACTATAAAAATACTTACATTAACCTAGGTAAGGTGTAACTATTTAAAAATACAATTAAACATCTACTTCAAAGAGGCACAAGAACCACATTCAAACATGACTTTTGATTGAAACAAGTCTCCTGGGATTTCCTTCCCCATCATTTCCACTTTGGAGGAGCGGGGTTTCAGGGTAAGAGGGCAGAGAAATACATCAAACCAAGAACTGCCCCAGATCCATGGAAGCATGCACTTTCTTTTCTCCTCCTATGTGAGAATGAAGGAGAAGAATAGGAGAACAAATTCTCATACGTTTGTAAATATAGTGTGCCCGTGAGCAGCTGCTCGTGAGCTCACATTTGTGTATTACTTGCTTGATTTACAAAGCTTTTCTACATAATTCGCTGGACTTTCAAAATAATTCCATGAAATAAAATAAATGGGGTTATTAATCTTGTTTTACAGATAAGAAAGCTAGTGTTTAGAGAGAGGTTAAGTGATTTACACATGTACAAATATTGGAGAGCAAAGGCAAGCTTAGAACCCAGGTTTTCCAATTTCTTCTGCTATACATACCACATTGGTTTTCAGACAAATGAAGGAGCTATAGTTTAACAGTAAAGAACTCATGATTCCAAAAACGCAGCTTCATTTGGTGCTTCTTTGGGATCAGGGATGGTTTACAGACCAGAATAGAAACGTACATTATAAAATATTTGACAATGTGATAAAAATGTCCCTTCAAGGCGGGACATTTTTAATTTACTTAATTTAATCAGTAAGTTAAAAATTAGGAAACATTATCTTACAGCCTTAACTCATTATTCTATCTTTACTTTTACTGGTGAGATTGTAAAAGAAAATCTGAATGCTAAATATATCAAACATCTAGCCAATTTTTCTCACTCAGAAAAATCTTTTCTACATTTTTCCTTGTATTGAAAATGGGGCAATTTGGAAATTTACTTGGACAAAGCAAGCTATTACTAGAAACATTCTATATTTACCTATATTGATAATTCTGATAATAGTTCAAGGTGAATTGAATTTACTTTCTTTGACAATATCAGCATATAAATTTGTTTTTCTTGTCTAAATAAGGACAGTCTACTGTAACAACAGAACATTTCCTGACAGTGGTCCTTCATTTTTATTTTCACAAATATTTGCAGCAAAACATTTTGCTTGGATCCTTAGACACCTTTATAAAACATAAAAATTTTAGGAGAAATAAAATCAGAGAACAAAAATGAGTAAAAAACTTATCTTCTTATGTCCAGGCAAAATTAAGAGAGGATAAATGTTTCAGAGGATGGTTTAAAACCTGGTACCTTTAACAAGGAACTGTTCCTTTAGGCCTAGTTGATAACTCTGAGATTGTTTATTTTGTAAGTGAACAGTGCACTTTAAAATCCACTTTACTATTTAATATTAATTAATTAACTCAAGAGAATTTTATTCCTGATAAAATCTTTTCAATCAGACTATATATGTGCACAAAACACCCATTTCAAACTGTCAAGAAAGATGAGTAATATTGACATATTTGGACGTTAAGGTCAGTTATATGCTAGCAAAGTGAGAGTGGAGGTAATTATGTAGACACTCCAGTTTCAAGAGCAAGTTGTCTGCTTTGCCTGATAATTTAGCCGAATACCAATCTGGTACTTTAACAAGTAAGCGCACTGCTCTGAATCAAATACCTTACAAAATAGTGTTAGCATGGGTTTATGACTTTTTTCAACGCTTTTGTCACATCATTCTGTGCTTAATGTTGGTATTTATCCTGAAATGACACCCAGTTTGTTCTTGGTTCTTCGGCGTGTTTGAAGTCAACAGAAGCACTCTTTCCGGGGCTTTACTGCTTCCTCAGAAGAATGCACGGTATTTGGAACAAAACCGCTTTTAACCCCTTCCCAGCCATCCTGAATACAAATTTCCCCCCGTTTAATAAGCTCGTAGATGTCTCTTGTCAAGATGGTGAAGGATTCCTCTACATTTGTAGCATCTTTTGCCGAGGTTTCTATATACTTCATCCCACAGTCTGCGGACAGTCTTTCGGCTTCTTCCCTTGTGACTTGACGCTGCGAGGCTAAGTCACATTTATGTCCCACCAGCAGAAACACAATCCGAAATGGCTGTACATACATTTTTGCTTCTTCTAGCCAGTCTTTCACATGCTCAAAAGATCGTCGGTTGGTAATGTCAAATACCAAAAATCCACCAACCGAGTTGCGGTAATAAGATCGAGTTATTGACCTGAAAAATAAATAGGAAAAAAAAAGGGTTGTAAAAGGACAAATTGTTCTTTTCTCCCTCCTTCAAACAATGCAGCACCATAATACAATTTAAAGATAGCTTAATGTGATTTAACTGGAGTTTATAAGTCAAATATGGGATGTCGTTAAGTACAAAAAAAATTCTATGAAACGAATATGCGAGCCAGTTTCATCCACTTGACAATGTTAAAGGAGTTGTTTTTAGAAAGACAATTACAACGTATGTCATCACACACTCAGGAGTACTTGTTTTCATTTTAAAATATCTGATAGAATAATTATCACATTATTGAGGTTAAAAGTAGAAAGATCTGGTGCGGGGCAGAGGTTACACAACAAACTGGACTTTAATGACCTCTCCTTGTCATTTAAGCCAATGAGCTTCCCTCTCTGTCAGAAGAAACAAGAGCAAACTTTTCTAACGTGAGTTACAGGTTTAGTCCTGGGCTGCACCAATTCAAGGAGGAGGAAACTGTTCAGGCGTGGGATGTGAATCGGTTGTGCTAAGGGACTGTTTGCCTCTCCGGGTCTAGTCTCTGCTCTCTGGGCCTCAGGAAGCGACCTTTACAGAAAGCCTTCCCCAACTCCTTTCCCCTCTGGCTGCGGTGGGGTTCAGCCGGTGGGAGGGGCCTGCTGGAGACTGGAGGCCAGTGAGGTATTTCTACCCCTCCCCTAGTCTCTGCCAGGCTGTGGCTCTTAGGTGGTGGTGTCCTCGGCTTCTGGTTGTGGTTCCTGTTGGGCAGCCCCTCTTCCATGGCCATGGCTTCCACCAGGTTCTGGCAGTCTCATTCCCTTTCCTTGTCCCTGCTCACCAGGTCTTTAATGACTTCCCACCGTTGCTGTCCTTGAATGCTTCACCATCCTTTGTTGTTGCCCCTGACCTAGCCTGCATTTCTGGAAATAATCACTTCATTAAACTCTTTCCAGTTACCCTTCCAAGGGTGCCCTTTGTTTCCTGACTGGATCAGGAGGCAAGGTGGCAAGGCCATATTGTTTTATATTTCTTGTCTTGACATATGTTTTCTCTACTGAGAACGTCTTCTACCCCTTTTTGCCTAGAAAATTCCTATTTCTCTCTTAAAAGTCAGTTCAAAAATCCTATCATATAAGAAGACTTCCCTGTCACTGAACTCTCCCCCTTTACCTCTCTTAGATGCTTCTCTCTCAAATTCCATTGAACCTCTGGCATACTGCCATTATAATTATATCCATTTTTACAATGTACTGATTGGATTTGCTGGTATGTCTCCTCAATTCAAAGCTCTTTGAGGGTCAAACATGGTTTGCCTATGACAATACTGTAGAGCTACAGTAATCAGAAGAGCATGGTATTGGTACAAAAACAGACACATGGACCAATGGGACAGAATAGAGAGCCCAGAAATGAACCCACAAACTTTTGGTCAACTAATCTTCAACAAAGGAGGCAAGAATATACAATGGAATAAAGACAGTCTCTTCAGCAAATGGTGTTGGGAAAACTGGACAGCAGCATGTAGAACAATGAAGCTAGAACACTCCCTTACACTGTACACAAAAATAAACTCAAAATGGATCAAAGGCTTAAACATAAGACAAGATACAATAAACCTCCTAGAGGAAAACATAGGCAAAACATTATCTCACATACATCTCAGAAATGTTCTCCTAGGGCAGTTTACCCAAGCAATAGAAATAAAGCAAAAATAAACAAATGGGACCTAATTAAGCTTACAAACTTCTGCACAGCAAAGGAAACCATAAGTAGAACAAAACAACCTACAGAATGGGAGAAAATTTTTGCAAATGAAACTGACAAAGGTTTGATCTCCAGAATATATAAGCAGCTCATATAACTTAATAAGAAAAAAACAAACAACCCAATCCAAAAATGGACAGAAGACATAAACAAGCAACTCTCCAAGGAAGAAATACAAATGATTAATAGGGACATGAAAAAATGCTCAATACCACTAATTATCAGAGAAATGTATATCAAAACTATGATGAGGTGTCACCTCACACCAGCCAGAATGGCCATTATTCAAAAGTCCACAAATGACAAATGCTGGAGAGGCTGTGGAGAAAATGGAACCCTCCTACACTGCTGGTGGGAGTGTAGTTTGGTGCAGCCATTGTGGAAAATCGTATGGAGAGTCCTCAAAAGACTAGGAATAGACTTACTGTATGACCCAGTCATCCTGCTCCTGGGCATATATCCAGAAGGAACTCTTCTTCAAAAAGATACCTGCACTCCAATATTCATAGCAACACTATTTACCATAGCCAAGACATGGAAACAGCCTAAATGTGCATCAACAGATGACTGGATAAAGAAGAAGTGGTATATTTATACAATGGAATACTATTCAGCCAGAAAAATGACAACATAACGCCATCTGCAGCAACATAGATGTCCCTGGAGAATGTCATTCTAAGTGAAGTAAGCCAGAAAGAGAAAGAAAAATACCGTATGAGGTCACTCATATGTGGAATCTAAAAAAAAAAAAAAAAAAAGAACATAAATACAAAACAGAAACAGACTCATAGACATAGAACACAAACTTTTTGTTGCCAAGGGGGAGGGAGGTGGGAAGGGATAGACTGGGAGTTCAAAATTTGTAGATACTGACAGGCATATGCAGAATAGATAAACAAGATTATACTGTATAGCACAGGGAAATATATACAAGGTCTTGTGGTAGCTCACAGCGAAAAACAATGTGACAATGAATATATGTATGTTCATGTATGATTGAAAACTTGTGCTCTACACTGGAATTTGACACAACATTGTAAACTGACTATAACTCAATAACAAATGTTTAAAAAATAAAAAAATAACAAATAAAATGCACCAAACAAACAACATGGTTTGTCTATGTATCCAACAATCATATCGCCTGGCAAATGAAGGATGTAATTTAATACTTGTTATAGTGCATTAATTAATCTTATTGGAGACGGAAATTGTTAAAAGTTGTGTGAGCCAGAAATCGTATATGTGTCTCAGTTTCCAAGTTAACAGTGGTCTGAAGCATTGAGGTCATCCTTAAGCAAGGTCTTCTGTTACTTGCCTGAGGCATGAAAGATCTCTGCGGAGGGCCAGTGGGTTATATGGTGTTCTCCAACTTTTACAGACCTTCATTATCCTTATTGCTGAAATCACAGCTCAGTTCAGTGACTCGATACCACAAGTACCATTTGTTGAAGAAAGTTTACCTCCCCTTTCCGTTTCTTCTGTTTCCCCTTCTCAGAATATCTAGTAGAGTGATTGTCAAGTGACTACTTACAGAAACTTCTCTCAGGGACTAGAAAAACCTCCCACTATCACTGGCAGGCTGGAAGTAATGCAGTTCATTTACGTTGTTGCTGTTTTTTTTTTTTAAATTTTGAGGGATAATTAATTTGTTATTATTCTGCTACTCATCTACATGTGAATTTAGGCAGATGTGCAGTGCCCTAAGAGCAACCTAATAAGGCTGTTATTAGACTGAAAGCTTTAATTTACTCAGCACCAAGTCTGCATTACTCCCTCCCCGCCCAATTAATTTACCATTAGTGCAATTTAAAACAACATGCTTCTGTGGTTAAAAACTCAACATTGAAATGCTTGTCTATTGGGCAAAGGCATGTCTTGTATACTGTAGGAAATGCCATGGGTTTTTTTAGCACCTTTTATTCAATTTTGAAAATATATTTGGAAAACAGTTAGCAAATCATTCTATAGAATAAAATTATAGCAAAATATATGCAATATATTTATTAATAACTAGTTGGAATGAGAGGTCTCAATAGGACACCTGCCATTTTCTATACAGTAACTCGATCTCCAGTTTGTGTCTGGATATTGGGTTTAGATTTCCGATGTGGTTAAGCTTCAGATGCAGAATTAGTTGTCCTAGGAGGTAGAGTTTTCCCTAAACCAATTGGGTATCCCTGCTGTCAATTATTTAGGGGAAGACAGGCCTTCAAGACTGAAGAATGAAAATTGAGAGGCAGGTCTTACAGAGGTGATGAGGGAGCATCTGTCTTCTCTGGAACTTCCTCTCTTGGGTTGGGACACTTAGTTCTCTGGAGGTCTTGAAGGTTTTATAGGAAAGCAGGAAATAGACCCTGAAAGAACTAGGTAGGTAAGCCCCCCTGTAAAAGATTCAAGAATTGTAAAGAACTATATTCAATATCTTGTAATAACCTTTAATGAAAAAGAATATGAAAATGAATATATGTATATTTATGCATGACTGGGACATTGTGCTGCACACCAGAAATTGACACATTGTAACTGATTATATTTCAATTAAAAAAAAGTTGTAAAGAATGATGAGTAACAATTCTTTATAAGCAACAATATCTTGTTGCATGTTATGTCATATCTATTTTTTTTCTGGGCTTTGAAAGTCTCACTGAATGAATGGACGATTTAAGGAAAGGAAAAACATTAAGGTAGAGGGAGATGAAGGGAAGGGAAGAAGAGAAGGGAGAAATAAGTCAATGGATTCCAATATGGTCTCAGGTGTGTTACTGGAGCATTAAGAGTTATGAGACTACCCTCTGACAAAACTGGTACAGAGGATACAGCAAGCACTCCCTAAATCCAGCATGATGGCGGTGTGATGGAAGGTGAATTACAGAGGACAGGGATCGGGGTCACAAGCTCTTAGCAACCCCTTGTCCCTCCTAAATGGAAGACCTGATTTTGATTATAAAACTGCTGGTTCTTTTAGACCTTGAAAGCTATGCGATCAGAAACTCCTACCCCATTTTCAAAGAGTCTTCTCTCAAATTGTTTTCTCTAACTCATTGTCTTAACTGAAACGTGCTGGTCCCTGAGAATATAGCTTCCCCTGAAGCAAACCCGTGTTGTTCACTCTGTAAGATCAGAAGGAAGGGGCTAATACTTCCCCCGTGCCACTTCCAGATAATCGTTCTCTCCCAACTCTTGATGTCAAAAAATCCCCTGTTCCTCTGAGGCTTGTGCCATCTGGCTCCATGATCTGTTGTCATCTGCCAACTTCTTGGTCCTTCTCAGTATACTTAAGATTTTAGTACTTCGCTTTTTCTATCTCAATTCCTATCATTCTGCTCACTGATTTCAACATCATTTGAATGAGCTGTCTGATGTCATCTGTTTCTTGACTTCCTCAACTCAGATGAACTTGCCCTGCCACTCTGCTTTTCTCATCCACTTCCTTTTTTTTTTTTTAAATTATCAGAGACATTTACTACCTCCCAAACTACAAATTTACAGCCCACTTTTTGATCAAAATCTCACAACCCAAAGGGCTATTTTTACTGTGATAATTCTTTAATTTCATGAAGATTTGTAATCCAATGACCAACGCTATCACTTTCTACCCATTAATACCCTTCCATATTTACCCCCTTCCATATCTTGGTTCTGTAAGAATCGTTATGACTGTTCTCTTGGAAATATCTCAATCCCCAGCTCCTCTCCCTTCTGTCATATTCACTCTATCTCTGTATCAGTCCAACATCCAGTGTTTCTGGGGCTAATCACTCAACTAGGGAGGCTGGTGTCACTACAAATTAATTATATATAATCTCATGTTATATTTGGCACTGCCAAAGAATACTGCTGGTAATCATGAGAAATTCTTCTCCCTTTATCTTCATATTTAGGCTTCTACCTTGGAAAGAAATGGAACTTTCATTCAACCTTCCTCTCCCCACAAGAAAAATGGAGGAACATTTCAGCCCTCTTACTTGATTCCTCCACAGAAGGAGACATGGTTGCTCTGTCTGGTTAGAGTCTGTTTCTCAGGTTGGGTATTATCACTGTTCAAGGTTAGAACTCTTGCATGGCAGCCTTTCCTCCTCCTTTCCTCCTTTGTGGATTCATCAACTTGGCTTGCTAACTGTGAGAGGTAGGCAGCTACCATGTCTACGCTCATCACTGAATACCCAGTGGTTAAGTCTCAGTGAGTAAATGAATAGTTGATCTGTTAAGAGCCAAGGACACAGCTGTTGGGGAAATATGAGAAATGGCCAAGAGAGTGAGGAAATTTGCAAAAAAGGAAAGGTGCTCGATATTAGATGTACTAGTAGTGTGTCCTTATGTTCTCATACCAAGGTCACTGAGTTGCTATGAGCATGTCAGTGCTGGAGGAGAGTGGATAAACTAAACATACCTGTATGCATCCTAGAGATACATCCCATGAAAACACTGGCTAATGCCAGTGATGTCTGTGAAGTGTCTTGGGGGAGGAAGGTCCTTTAACCACGGGCATGCAGATGAAAACTCTCAAGAGACAACAAGGTAGATTACGTTCCCAAACGAAAAGTAAGCCTAATACTTGGTGGGTCTTTTTGGGTTTTGAAGGTAATGTATTCTATTTAGATGTGCTTCTCTGACCCATTTAGTGGAAGTCCCCAAAGCTTCCAGCTTTAATAGGGCTGAAAGAAAGAGAAATCCCCTCAGCTGGTCCCAGCTCAACGCAAGAAGCTTTGCCACCTGGGTCATCAGATCAAATGGTGCCTGCCTGAAGTGCCTTGAGCAGACTGGGATGCCCTATCAAGCCTGGGGAAGGCTCCACTGGACAATTACAGGTGTGCCATCTTATAATAAAGACATGCCCTCTTTGTCAAGAGCTATTACCCTTGGAGAAATAGTTCTTGGCTTAAAACTTGGCTTTGATAGAGAGACCAAATGCCAGAACACCAGGTGACTGTGAAATCTGAGAGCTCCTCAAGAGCTAGGTGTCCTCTGACTCACCAGGCTGGGACTTTGTCATCAAGCAGAAGTGATTACATATAGGCAGATGGGACCGGAGGGCACCTGGAGTAACAAGGCTCACACACCCAGCATGTCTACTTCTGCAGCACCCGCTCAACCTATGGCCTTATGTGGATTTCCCTATAATCAAAGAGGAAAAAAATTCAAGTCTGCCTCACAGATGGCTCTAAATAATACACTGGCATCAGTCAGCCCCCACTCAGTGGTGGAAAAGAGAAACCTTTCCATTTGTGGAACTTCTAGTGATGCTTTTTCCAGAGGAAGAGATGAAGAGACATAGGTAAGGGTCTACACAATTCGTGAGCAGAGGCTAAGGGTTGGGCATGTTGGAAGAAACAAGATCAGAAGACTGACAGTAAGGAGGTTCGGGATGTGCGGATGGGTCTAGAGCATGTGAATACTGTATCCTACGTGCATACTCACTTAAACCCCCTCTGAAGGAGCTCCTAATAATTGCTGGAGCAAAATGTCCTGTCCTATACCCCAGTCTGGACTCAAAATGGTCATGTAGGAGGCTGGGAGAGGGCTCAACAGAGACTTTCTCTTACCTCAACTGTCACTGGCTAATACCCAGTTTTTCAGCAGTTACTGGCACCTTGCTCTGGGAGAATCATCACAGAGGGGACACTGATATGCCCTCTCTATAACAGACATTTAATGTGGACTCAGGTTCACCATCATCCATGAACTTACGGAATGCCTTACACAAAGTCACGGTATCCCACACTTTGCTACAGACCAAAGGTTTCACTTAACAGAGGAACAGACAAGGAAATGGGCTGACGCCATAGGATTCATTGATCTTATGATGTCACTACCTAGAGGTATAGTCCTACAAAACTGTGGAATGGGTTACTAAGATTCAATTATATTAACTGATACACACTAACATGTATAAAATAAATAAACAGCAAGGATCTATTGTATAGCAAAGGTGACTACAGCCAATATTTTGTAATAACTTATAATGGAAAAGAATCTAAAAAATATACGTATATACATACATATGAATTACCTTTGTACACCTGAAACTAACACAGCCTTGTAACTTGGCTATACATCAATTAAAAATGCAAAAGATTCAGTTGTGCCCATGTCCAGGAGTTGACACCCTGTAAGATTTTAACATGAACCTTCAGAATGTACACATTCTAAGCTGGTGAGGAACAGAGTAGGTGGTGTTTCCCCCCCCCTGTAAGATTTTAACATGAACCTTCAGAATGTACACATTCTAAGCTGGTGAGGAACAGAGTAGGTGGTGTTTCCCCCCCCCCCATAAATAGATGCTGTGTTATGGGAAACAAAGGGTGAAAGTCAGGTGATGGTGCTTCTCACAATTACACTTAATGAGTCACTAAAATTTTTTGTTGCTTCTAATCCCTGTGACTCTGAACTCTGCTGATGTAAAGGTTTTAGTATCCAAGGGAGAAATGCTTTCACTAGAGAACTTCATGAGGCTTCTACTGAATTAGTAGCTAAGACGGCCAACTGTCCGTGTGGGGCTTCTTTTGGCAGTGGATGAACAGTCAAAAAAGGGGCAACAGTGTCGTGGGGACCACACCGGTCTCCAGTGGTTCTTGCAGCCCAGGACTCCCAGAACTTTTGATTTATTACAAGCTTGCTCCCTTCCAGCTCTCCTGTCAGGTCTCTGTGACTCAGACATGCTGCCAGTAACTTTTGTTTTTGATTAACATCCTCAAGCTTGGTTCTGGCAACCCAAGACCTAATTGATGAGGCTATATGTATTCTGCAGGAAAAGAATGATACAAAACAAAGTCACAAATCTTTCATAACTTTCAACGTAGTTTCATGAAGCCAAAACTCATCCATTAAAAAAAACTTTGTGGTAAAAAACACATGAGATTTACCTTCTTAGCAACTTTTATTATTAGAGTATTATTTTGTTAGCGTATTATTAACTCTAAGCACGATGTTGCACAGTGGATCTCTGGAACGTCTCCATCCTGCATGACTGAAACTCCACTCCCATTAAATAGCAACTCCTCAACTCCTCCCCCTTCAGCCCCTAGCAACCACCCTTCTACTCTCTGCTTCTGTGAGTGTGATGACTGTAGACACCTCATATAAATGGAGCCATGCAGTATTTATCCTTCTGTGACTGGCTTACTTAACTTAGCATAATGTCCCCAAGATTCACCCACGTTGCAGCATATGACAGGATTTCCTTCTTTTTTATGGCTGAATATATTCAATTGTATGTATATCCCCCTTTTTCTTTACCCATTCATCTCAAAGTTTATTCATATATATATATGCTTCAGAATAGAAAAAAAATGGTAGCCTTGTTTATGTAAGTATTTTAAACTGTTTAGTTTTCCTCTTTAATTTTTTTCCCAAAACAATATGCAGACGAGTGAAATGTAAAGCACTGGAGTTTGCTGACATTTACAAAGAATTACTTAACAAATGGGCAATGCAATCAAGTGTGAGTGAGATCTTATATGCTATTACTATGTTCCTTAGAAGATGTGTACTGGCATCTTAAAAAAGCAACAAAATACAGAGCACTTTTGGACTTAACCTGGGTAAAATGAGCCAGATGTTCCATTCTGGAAATGCCCTTCTAGTGGCTTTGCCAATTGCCAAATAGGCACTTAGAAGAGACAAGTGCTTTATGCCAAAGGTTGTTGGCAGCAAGCAGCCTATGAATGCATTAGCCTTCTCAGTGCTTTTTTTCACCATGACATTATATTCCCACCGCCCTTCTGGGAATAGTCAAGCTATTCCCAAAAAAAAAACCCGTGTTGATGGTTTATTTACCTGCTTTATTTGCCTTGTAATCCAGGCCCTTAGGACTTTCAAGACACTAAAACACAAGTCTCCCCCTCCTTTTATTATTATTGACACTAACAGTCCCTGACCTGCCTTCTGAAACCGAGGCTTATAACTTAGGATATCTTTCTTCATACATATAAACATTAAAATTTTTTTTCTTTGTGTAACTCCAAGGTCTTTCCATCAAAAACCTACAGATTTAATGCAATCCCTATCAAATTACCCAGGACATATTTCACAGAACTAGAACAAATCATAATAAAATTTATATGGAACCACAAAAGACCTATAATTGCCAAAGATTTACTGAAGAAAAAGAAAGAGGCTGGAGGAATAACTCTCCCAGACTTCAGACAATACTATAGAGCTAAAGTAATCAAAACAGCATGGTATTGGTACAAAAACAGACATATGGACCAATGGAACAGAATAGAGAGCCCAGAAATGAACCTACAAACTATGGTCAACTAATCTTTGACAAAGGAGGCAAGAATATACAGTGGAATAAAGATAGTCTCTTCAGCAAATGGTGTTGGGAAAACTGGACAGCAGCATGTAAAGCAATGAAGCTAGAACACTCCCTTACACCATACACAAAAATCAACTCAAAATGGATCAAAGGCTTAAACATAAGACAAGACACAATAAACCTCCTAGAAGAAAACATAGGCAAAACATTATCTCACATACATCTCAAAAATGTTCTCCTAGGGCAGTCTACCCATGCAATAGAAATAAAAGAATAAACAAATGGGACCTAATGAAACTTAGAAGCTTCTGCACAGAAAAGGAAACCATAAGCAAAACAAAATGACAACCTATGGAATGGGAGAAAATGTTTGCAAAAGATGAAACCAACAAAGGCTTGATCTCCAGAATATAGAAGCAGCATATGACTTAATGAGAAAAAAACAAACAACCCAATCCAAAAACGGACAGAAGACCTAAACAAGCAATTCTCCAAGGAAGAAATACAAATGATCAATAGGCACATGAAAAATGCTCAATATCACTAATTATTAGAGAAATGCAAATCAAAACTACAATGAGTTATCACCTCACACCAGCCAGAATGGCCATTATTCAAAAGTCCACAAATGACAAATGCTGGAGAGGCTGTGGAGAAAGGGGAACCCTCCTACACTGCTGGTGGGAATGCAGGTTGGTGCAGCCACTGTGGAAAAGTGTATGGAGATTCCTCAAAAGACTAGGAATAGGGGGAGGGTATAGCTCAGTGGTAGAGTGTGTGCCTAACATGTACGAGGTCCTAGGTTCAATTCCCAGTACCTCCATTAAAATAAATAAACAAACCTAATTACCTTCCCCACAATAAATAAATACATTTAAAACTAGGAATAGACTTACCATGTGACCCAGTAATCCCACTCCTTGGCATATATCCAGAAGGAACCCTACTTCAGGATGACACCTGCACCCCAGTGTTCATAGCAGCACTATTTACAATAGCCAAGACATGGAAACAGCCTAAATGTCCATCAACAGATGACTGGATAAAGAAGAAGTGGTATATTTATACAATGGAATACTATTCAGTCATAAAAATGACAACATAACACCATTTCCAGCAACATGGATGTCCCTGGAGAATGTCATTCTAAGTGAAGTAAGCCAGAAAGAGAAAGAAAAATACCGTATGAGATCACTTATATGTGGAATCTAAAAAGAAAAAAAAAAAAAGAACATAAATACAAAACAGAAACAGACTCAAAGACATAGAATACAAACTTGTGGTTGCCAAGGGAGTGGGGGCTGGGAAGGGACAGGTTGGGATTCTGAAATGTAGAATAGAAAAACAAGATTATACTGTGTAGCACAGGGAAATATATACAAGATCTTATGGTAGCTCACAGCGAAAAAAAAATGTGACAATGAATATATATATGTTCATGCACAACTGAAAAATTGTGCTCTGCACTGGAAATTGACACAGCATTGTAAAATGACTATAACTCAATAAAAAAAAATCAAGTCTGTGGTTGTGGAGGCTACATGTAATACTGACAAGACCTAATATTAGGCCATATTCTTTCTTTGAATATGCAAATCAATTCCCCTTTTATTTTTCTTTTACCACAGATCATCATGTTATGATAGGCTTTCTTATCACCCGCCCTAGCACGTCCCAATTACGTTTTATCCTCTATTTTGCTCGATAGTAGTAATTATCACTCTAATATCCTGTATAGTTTTTCCAACTTATTTGCTTATAGCCTGTCTCCCGCATTAGAAGATAAGCTTCAAGAGAGCAAGGATTTTTGCCATTTTTTTTTTTTGGAACGCTGTATCCCTGGCGTCTAAGACAGAACTGGGCACTCATGAGGCCCATCAACAGTTGTAAATAAATAAACAACTGAATTAATAAGTTCAGACTGTCAGACTATGCCCTGGTAGCAGGCAAATGCTAAGCAAATGGGAGAATAACAGAAGGAAGTACAAAAAAGTTTACCTCCTTTTGATATTTTTGGTGAGAATCAGGAAGTCAAAAGAGGAGAAATGTGCTGAGTAACAGCACACACTACACACACGGGTGAAACCACCCACCTACTGTATATACGTTGGTAGTAATTCAAATTATACTTTGCAGTGGATTCTGGAAGGCAGAGCCAGTTATGTGAAAATCCAAATAATTTATTTGGAAATTAATGAGACCTGGTTCTAGCTTCACTAATTGTCTGTGAGGTGATAATGAAAGGACATTTGCTTTCTATCTGGTGTTGTACTAGAAAAGTGCGTGAAAGATTTCAGCACTAATTCCCACACTTTCTGGCCTCCTTTTGCAGAACAAGAGATGATGGCCAGCTTCTCCTGATTATTTTATTTTCCATATAACACAGTACATTATGTGATCTAAACTAATCACACAACATTTCTTCTTGAGTTATAATTCTCCCACCACTTTTTTGACTTCTGTTTCTATACAACTTTCTCACTATTGCTTCATTTCATGTGCTGTTATCTCTCCACATTTTAAAATTTTTATTGGTGTTTATCATTTTCTCACTTCATCTTATATCTGAAATTTTGTAGCTTTTGTTTTCAAGTCATTTTGCCTTTCTTTTTTTGTGGGAGGTAATTAGGTTTGTTCATTTATTATTTTTCTAATGGAGGTACTGGGGATTGAGCCCAGATGTCACGCCTGCTAGGCAGGCACTATTTTCAAGTCATTTGAACAGGCTGTTCTTTTCCTTCTTTCTTTTTCTAAGTTTGTGTTTTCATCAAAGTTACCTATGCACTTACCACACATCCTTATTGATTCTGTTGCCCAAACTTGCCAGGATTGCTTTATCATAATTTTAGAAAGATTATTTCTTGGCATTTGTGTCATTCTGACTGTGTAGATACTTTTTAGTGCTAAGCCCTGGTACAAACTATGATCTCTTACCACTTACGTTGTATATTAGTCAAGATAGACCAGGATATGCTACAGCAACAAACAATCCACCTCTTGATAGGAAGAATGTTAAAAAAAATCTGGGCTGTATTTTAAAACCACCACATGTGAAGTCTGCTCAAATCCACTGGCCAGAATTAGTTGTAAGTGACTCTAAATGCAAGAGGGAAGGGAAATATATATTCCTCCTGTGTCCAGAAGAAAAGAAGCATCAGCTGTGAGTGAGCACTAAGTCTCTATCACATATTTTTCTTCCTTTCTTTTCCTTTTTGCTGTTTTCCATGTAGTCCTCAATAATCCAACCCCAAACTCTCTGCCAGTTGCCTCCTTTTAAAAAGTTCATTCCTGTTAGCTTTTCTGTCAATTTCATCTTCCTGCGGTCTCTCTACAATCTTCCGCCCTGCTCCAATCTGGCCTGGTTGTCCTTGGTATCTGTGGCAGGGATACCATCCTAGGATCTCCCTTCACTGTCTCTTTGGGCACTTCCTTTGCTTTTCTTCAGAGGCAGAGCCCCGTTCCTTACATCCCACGTGTTCTTCATTCCTGGTTGACTCTTTTAAGTGCATGCATGTGTCTGCAGGGCACATCCCCAAGTAGCTTCCTAAAAGAGATGCATGAGGTAATAATGTTCTGAAGTCTTGCATGTTTGATTTATTCTGCACTCACAGTTGAATGACAGTTTGGCCAGATGTGGAATTTTTAGAATTCTGAAGTCCCTCCATTGCCCTCTAACTTCAGCTGTCGTTTTCAGGAAGTTTGAAGTCACTCTGATTCCTCATTTTTTTTTACGTGACCTGTTACGCATGCTGCCACCCTTGCCCTGGAAGTTTGTGGGAAGTTCTCCGTGGCCCCAGTGTTCTAGAATTTCATGACGATGTTTCTTAGAATGTGTCTTCTTTCATCTATGTGCTGGATCCTTCCAATCTGAAAACTCAGGTCCCTACATCTTGGAAAATTTTCTTGAATTGCTTCACTGATGATTTCTCCCCTCTATTTTTTCTCTGTTCCATTTTTCTGGAATGCCTGTTGCTTATTTATTGAAACTTTTGGACTAGTCCTCTAACAAAAATTTTTCCCCTATTTTCTATGTCTTTGTCTTTTTGCCCTACTTTTGGAGAAATTTCCCCAACTTTATTATTTATTTGGGGAGGTTGTAATTAGGTTTACTTATTTATTTATTTTTAGAGGAGACACTGGGGATTGAACCTAGGACCTCGTGTATGCTAAACATAAACTCTACCTCTTGAGCCATACCCTCCCCCACTTCTGAACTTTGTATTGTTTTATTTTTCCTACTGTGTTTCCAAAAACTCTGTTGTTCTCAGAATATTTTTTTAAAAAATAGTCTCCTGTTCTTTT
Organism: Vicugna pacos; assembly: GCF_048564905.1. Classification (NCBI taxonomy): domain Eukaryota; kingdom Metazoa; phylum Chordata; class Mammalia; order Artiodactyla; family Camelidae; genus Vicugna; species Vicugna pacos. The sequence goes on from NC_133019.1 coordinate 20,057,583, forward strand.
ACGACTGCAATATTTTCCTTTTATCCCTCTGAGAAGATTAAAGATAGGGGTTTTTTTTAATATTCCTTTCTCCCTTATTAAGTTTGTTTTTCTGATTGCTTTTGGTTTCTGTTTATTTTGGTCTCTAAGTTTCATATTACATTTTTCTTAGTATTTCTTGTAATCTTTCATTGAGACTAAAAGTCTCACTTGTAAGATGATCAGGCTCGATCATTTAGTTAAGAAAACGGTAATGTTGGTACCTTAACTCTTTCCTCTTGGCCTGGTTAGTTTTATTAGAAATGATTTCACCAATGTCTTGTTTGAAGAGTCAAGGTCTGATTGCCAGCACTCTGGGAGCTAACACGGGCCAGAAGGCTGGACAGTCTAAGCATATAATATGCATACATTCACCAAAAGCCTTTTCTTTTTTTAAGGGACTCCAAACTCAATGATGCCTGATGCTTCCAGTAAGGGACTTGATGTTTAATTCTTTTCAAAGAATCAATTTCTAGCTTCTTTGCCAACGTTGGGGGAGAGGAGTCACTTGGTGTGCAGAGTGCTGGAGGGGGTTTGAGACTTCAGTCTTTCTTAAACCGACTGATAACCAAGGATCCTGATTTTAGCATTCCCACTTCAGAAGAATTTGGCATCACCATTTCTTGAGTCTTTATGGGATTCAATGATATATCCTGGGTTGGTTTTTAGCTTTTCCCGCCACCAGCTTAGAAGCTCGTTTTCTTTAATCTGCTAATCCATTTCCCATTCCTCCATCTGCTTTCTTACTTCCAAAACTTCGTTGCTATGGTCTTCTGATCTATTCTCCTTGTGAGGACTTATGGTTAAAACATGAAACTATTGTCACTTTAGCGAAGTTTCAGGATAAAAAAGCTAACACAGGCACAGGTGTTCAATCTGCTATTATCACTGGAAGCCACTTCTCTGTCTGTGGTTACTGTTTCCTATTGTTATTCCTAACTACCAACACATCCTTCATGTCCCTGCATCAAGAACCACAAGCTTTCAGATACATCCTCTGAAACTAGCCCTCACCCTACACACAGATGACAATCCCTCCCTTTGTTTTGCAGCTGGAACTTATTTCAGTACCTACCAGCCTGTATTGCAATTATTTGATTCTTAACATTCTTTGCTAGGAGTCTGTGAGACACCTCTAAATGTCCCCCCGGGTCTATTCTCCTCGTCTTTAGTAACAGAACTCCACAAGTTTTAGCTTGCATACAGCAACTTAAATAGAGACTATATTCCCCAGCACCTCTTGCAGTTAGTTGTGGTCATGTCACTAAGTTTAGATCAATGGGACATGATGAGTTTTGTGCGCAGTCTGAGGTTCATTTGCTTGAAGAAGCCATCTGCCTGAGACTTACTCTTTTTTCTGGCTTGCTAGGAAATGGCATAACTGGAGAACCCTAGAAACTGATGCTGAGGCAAAGCCACCCAGATAGTTCAGAACTGCTCATCCTGGACTATTCACACAGGGGAGAGAGAAACAAAGTTCTATATTATTTAAGGTACCATTTGGGCGCAATCTCTTGGTTATAGTGGTGTAGTCTGACTCCACCCTGCATAAAGACAGCGTGGACCTTGAATGTGAGACTATATCATTTATTTTTCTACCTAGTACCTGTTGTACAGTTAATCTAATCAAATGCACAGATTTCCATACATCAGTCATCACCCTGATTGATTTCAGTTGTCCTAGGAAAAACGGAAAGCTACTTCATAGTATTTTTTAAAACATTTTATTTTTTATTTATTGTATTATTTATTTTTTTGGTAATATTTAAGTATTTAGAAAATTTTGGTAGGAGATGGTAATTAGGCTTATTTATTTTTAGAGGAGGTACTGGGGATTGAACCCAGGACCTCGTGCATGCCAAGCATGTGCTCTACTACTTAAGCTATACCCTCCCCCAGCTACTTCATCGTATACTTCTGAAACTTTAGGACACTGGGGCCAGTATTTGCTTGTAGCTTTACTTAATATTCAACAGCTCTCCTTGTCTAACAAGGCAAAAGGCTTCATATAAATTCCTCCGCTGCAGGGGCAGGGTTCATTCCAGTTACTAAGAGTAGCAGTGTAGTCACTGAGTTCTGCATGGAGGGGAGGGTTTGCATTGTTCCCTTCATGAAGGGGAGGTAATTGGGGATCGAACCCCTGACCTCTTGGGTGCTGAGCATGTGCTCTACCACTTGAGCTCCACCCTTCCCCCCGGAGGGGAGTGTTGTCATTGCAGCCACACACGTGCCTGCTGCCAGTTTTCAGCATCACTTCTCTTGTGTAAAGCTATTTCTCCTTTTGTTTCTGAATTTAGCAGTAAAATAATGATTTGAATAGACATAGTAATTAACTGGGTCTACAGAGATGACAGTGGGGGTGGGGTTGTATGCAAGCAGAATATTTTTCAGGGTAGAAACTATGCAATGTGCCAATAAAAGTCTTTTCCACCATGCCAGGAGGCCTGGTGCAGCAGAAAGAGCACTGAACAGAGGTGTTTAGAGAACTGGGCAAACCCACTAACAAATTACAAGGCCTGGGGCAAGTCAAAGCCTCTCTGGACACTAGTTCTATTACTTTAAAAATGAGACTGTTGTATCAGATCATCTGTCTGTTCCTTCCCAGTCCTACGGTTGTACCAAAATGGCCAAAATTTTGACCAGTGTGGCTGATCTCTGTGGCTTCTTTCACGTGTCTTCCCCCCCTCACTTTTTTGGATTTCGTTTTCAATTCATCTCTCACTAATTTTCCTTGCATCCAATAGTTCTCTCTTATACAATTACACCTCTCCTCCACCTTTAATTCTCTTTTCCGTCTGTCCACCTAGTCTATTGAATCTGTCTTAAATTTCACCTCGTGTTTGCTTCATTCACGTTTGCTTTCCTAATCCCATTGCCTTTCTGCAGCCCTTTCACACCTAAGAAATCTAAAATTATGAGGTTTCATCAGTTTGCCCCTTTGTCAATCTTCCAGTTTTCCTAGTGTTCTAGGTGGAAGATCCTGCGGGTGAAACAAGCACGCGGTCCGTGTAAAAGTGTGACAGATGGCTAGAAGTCAGGCAAGAAGAGAAACCTTTTAATTTTGAATGAGGGGACGAAAATCAAGGGGCTCTCTAGAGTTTACAGCTCTGACTAGATCTCGCCCTAAAATACAATAATCAAGTGTTTTAAAAGGGAGATCTAATGAAGTCGTCCAGCAGCAGCAGCAAGAAGCATAGAGAATCATATAGAGAAACTGTGAGGGGGGCTCAAATATACTCCTAAAATTTAAGGAACTGTCTATACTTTTTCTTTGAAGTCCTGGCCCCCAAAGTGCTCTGATCTCTCTCTCTACTGGTTCCTAAAATACTTCTATGTAAAAGGACCCTGGGTTTGGAAACACCATGTCTGTCTTGGGCATTTACAGAGTATATTAGGATATTAGTATACTAAAAGCCCTGAGTAATTTTGCAACAACACAGCATTTCCAAAACTGTTGGATCAAGGAACGCTTTACTCAGATCACACCTATTACTATCAGTTTGAAAAATGCTGCTCTGAAGAAAAATGATAGGCGATGCCTGGAATTTGAGACTCTGTATGTAACCTTTCTCCATATGCCTTCTCCTACAGCCAGGACGCACTGCGTATCTGCCCAAATGCCCCCTGCAGCTCTGCCCCTGGTCTGTGCTCAGAGGAGGGGGTTCAGTCTGGGCCACACACCACCCTGTTGTGTTTGAGGCAGGAGTCTGTAATTTAGGCTGCCTTCAGTCTCGTCTATTCCAGGCCATATCACACAAAGTCCTGTGATAAGGAAATACATTTGGAAAGGCTGAAAAATCAGAAGAAAAACCACTTTTAACATTCCCAGTAGAGGAAGATAATTTTTAACAGAGATTATGACCAATTATACAAAAGCAGGGGGGAAAAAAAAGCGTTAGAGAAGGGCAACATTTTGCCAAGACAAGTCACTGATGACTTTTGAGGCATGGCTTGATAAAGACCTTCCTCAGCTGACTTCTGATGCACCCGCCACACCAGTGAAGTAGAAATAAATTTAAGAGAAGTCTCTGTTCCCTCACCTCAATATTTTTTTGGCTTTGAGATATTTTTGGTGGCTTCTTTATGGCCTAACTGTTGACATCAGTGGATGGTCTTAAAGACTTACTGTCAGTAGTAAAATAATTTTATTTAGTATGGTGTTCCTAAATTAAAAATGAATCATTACCATAGGAAGGAAATAGAAAAAAACTTCAGAACATTTAACAAGAGAACACTGCTGAGATTTTAAACCAAGCTAAAATAATATGCCAGCTAGCCATCAACATTTACTCAGTCACGCTTACATACAGAATTACTATCGGTATTTTCAAACTTTTTTCCAGCTTAAACTAAAAATATACCTTTATGTTTAAAACACACTGGACCTCTGTTTCACATTTTTTTCTGGAACTCATATAGGTCAGAACAGTGCTTTATTACATAAAGTGATTCCTTTTAGAAAACAGTGGGGTTTATCATAGCATCTGTTTCATGGTAAGCTAGGTAGATTGTGTGCAGTGGCAATTTTTAAATAAACCTCCCTGGAATTATATATTATCAGAAGTGATTAAAGATTACTGACATTTGGAGGCAGATTTATTAATATCAGAAAGTACAGGCTTTGTAGGTATTTCGCCTTAGAAAGAACAAAAGTATCTTATTAAAGGAAATCTGATGCTCCCCGGGACACGTGTGTGCACCTCAGCAGTATCTGCGTGGTCATCTTCCTTTCCCACTGCTTGACAGGGCAGACTGGAAGCATGCAGATGCCCTCTAACTCAGCTAGGGTAAGAGTAACCTGCTCATAAAATACCAAAGTAAATATTCTTACACCATTCCCAGAAGTTGCTCTTTAAACTTTAAAGTACCATGGCTATGGAGGGTAAGTTGTTTAGAAATCTTTCTATGCTAACCAAACTGACGGACAATGACTAGAAGTTCCTTCTCTCTCTCTTTCTTTCAGACCGAGCAAAGCATTTTTGTATTTTTCATGTGAAAACTTTACTATAGTGATCCATGTACTCACAACATTACCTCTAATTTTTTTTTTCCTAGCCCTTTCTTTGAAAGCTAAATGTGGGGCCAACGTGTCAGAATACACGGTCATCAATGAAGCATGATGAGAAGAAACTCCAGCATCCTTCAGCCACAGATCCACGACTCTGCCAACAGGGAAACGTTACTTCGAGATGAGATATTACCTCTTTAGGTGGTCATCCTCTCTTTAGAATGTAAATACTCCTGGCAGAACCCTTATTAAGTTTTAATAATTTTTCAAAGTTTTTAAAAAAGTTTTAATAATTTTATGTCTCTTCATCTGCCAGCTACTTCTTCTCTCTGAAGCTAAGATGGTGTAAAAAGCCACTAGGGATGGCTTTCTAATTGAGATGTGAGGGAAAACAGAAGGCGAGGACAGGTCAAGGTCTTACTATTCAAAAACAGAAGGAAAGAAACGCAGGAAAGCCCCAGAGGCCCAAGAATGAGCTTTATCGACTTCACAATTCTGCCGACTGCTGGCCTAGGGACCTCAAACGTTTGGAGTACAGTATTTAGTTTACTATGTTTACAATATTCAGTTACTAAATAGAATGTATAATCATCTTCATATACCAATATATCACTGAGGTTGTGGTTACACATGCTAAATCAATTGATTCATTGAAGAAAAAAGAAATCAAGAAAAATTATCACAGATTTTTGAAACTACTGTTTAGCTTCTTAACTGCAGTCACTCAAAATGGTCTGAACGCTCTGAGTGGACAGTAAGAATAACGTTTAGTGTATAAAGATACATGCTGCTACACAGGTCCTCTTTCCACATTCTGCTACACTTGTTAGGAACCATGCTGGCTCCTTCTTACATACTATTTTACTCTGAAACACCATAAAGTAGATACTTTTTGGGGTAACTGCTCACTTCTTTCTTCTGTGAATTTCTCTTTCCCAAAAAAGTAGACCCTGACAGATGCATCTGCATTATATGACCTATAATACATACCTGGGATATTTGTATTAAAATTCCTTTGTATCTTATGTATATATTATCTTAATAACCTTTCAGGGGGTGGGGAGCTGATTCACTGGCAGGTCAAGTAGCTAATGAGATTTTTTTCTTTCAAGAATTTGAGGAAAAGGCTCAGAGACTGAGACACAGCTGGGCGACAGCATTGGAGAATGGAAATAAACTAGAGAGAAAATCCATAAACTCTTGTTATGAGAGTTTCCGTACTTTCAGACACCTGTATGTTCAGCGAGCTTCTGTCTCTCATGAGATCTGTATCATTTATAATTTATTTCCTATATCTACACTAATTTGACTAGATTTCTGTTACTTATGACACAAATTATTTTAACTAAGTCATTTTATTATCTGACTACTCAATACAAATATAGCCTAGCTTTCTATTGTTTCTAATAATTTGGAACTGCAATGATTGTGGCACTTAATTGTGGACAATCTCTGCTCTGTTACCTATGCAGTTACGAACCGGCTAATCCACTATCAGCAAATCTTTTTGTATTGAAGACCATGAACCACAGTAAGGAGCATGGGGATCAAGTGAGGGTCCCTAAAAAATAAAAAGCCTATTTAGTTTAGGGGTCTTTAAAGGTATCTTAAGGAGAAATATAAAATGTTCATGTTGTTTACTTTAAAAATTATGAATGGAGAACATAAATTAAGCCACTTTGAAACATTAACGTCATATGGATGTTTTGAAGGGGCAAAGGAGATAATGGAGACATAAGGGAGGCAGAGGGATAAATAAGGAAAAATAAGTTCAAAAGAAATGAGAGCATAAAAGACACATTAAAATAAAAGGAAGGAGAGGAAAAGATGGAAGGTGGGAGGAAACTATGAGTAGGGACAGACAGATGAAAGGGGTAAAGGAAAAATAAAAATAGAAGCCTAAGGAAGGGTAAGTTACAGGGAAGAGAAGGATACACAGAGGAACAGGAGCTGGAGGGAAAGAGGAAGAGGCAGGCAGACAGCTGGGGAGAGGCCCAGGAGGCTAATGATATTAGAGGTCCCCCTCAGAGTTTTGGGGGGGCAGAGGACGCTGTCCCTTATAGAGCAGTTACTGCCTACAGCCCTTTGCTAGGAGAACTAGCTGGGTAACTAATGCCTTCAGGCATTCCCTTGCTCCAGACCTCCAAAAGTTTAGTGGTCCTGCCCAAAGGATGTGACTGGAGCAACTCATCAAGGGAGCTTAACCCCAAAACTATACTCCTTGGAACACTAATTATCACCAATTTTCAGATTTTAAGAGTAGCCTCTCAAATAAATGTGGGAAATGCTAGTTTAGTCAAAGTTCAGCATGTTTCTTTGCTCGACACTTCCTAGAGCCTTTGATGTGAATTTCGAAGGGAGAAATGGAATATAGGGATTTCCAAATTTATTGGATTACAGACCCCATCCTTTAAAAAAAAAAATCACAAGGGCTGAGCGTTCTGCAGAAGAGCCTTTGCGAAGCACTGCACCAGGAGCACATTATTTTCTAAGCTTTACAACCAGTGGCTGCAACTGGAATACCCCGAAGGCCAGACGACGTGAAATAAAAGGCTGAATCCAGCTTGAAACCTCAGGTTTTCTGTCCCTGCAATGTTGCTATTTCTTTATCTCATTTTATCTTCATGTCGCTTGAAATGCATTTCCTAGAAAAAAATTCAGAATTTATATTCTTACGTTTGGTGCTCTCTACACTTCTAGCCTTATTCACACTTACTTAGCCTTATTCATACTGTGTTAAGCAATATTCTTGTTTTCTTTTCTGATAAACTTCTTCCACTATGGTGATTAAAAGATAACAGTGGTGCCTGCTGGCTTCCCCTCAATGCCCTCAAACCCCTCTTTTCTTCTTCCTGGGCACGTGGTAGCCCCATCCAAGTGTGGCCTTGTAACTAATTTCTCCTCAGTGAACTGAGAGCTTAGGTGATCTGTACCACATTGGCTTCACTTGCTTTAAAGAAACATCGCTTGTTTAGATCTTTTCTTCCCCCCACCCTGAGCTGGCGCATAGTGTGCCTGAAACCCAGCTTGGCCCACACAGATGAGGATAATGTCCTAGGGATGGCAGGAAAGCAGGAGGGAAGGTACCTGAACGATGGCCTGGAGCGGGCCACTCCGACAACTTGGACCACTTACCTTGAGACTGTTACACAAGAGAGAAATCAACTCATTAATGAAGGCACTGTAATTTTAAGTATCCTTAATACAGCAATTTAACATTCATCCTGAGTAAAACACAGAGTTAATAATAGAACTTAACAATCCAGTGCTATGTTACAATTTATAGATGCTCACATATTCATTATTTTTCTAACCCTTTGATTTTGTTCCGTTTTATTTTTTGCAAGAGGTTACTGACTACTAGCATATATTAATCAGAACATTGAAAACCAAAGCTTTATTTGTCAATTATACCTCAATGAAGGTGGGTGAAGGAAAAATCTAAGGTTATTTATGGTCATAATTATCAGCTTACTATTTTGCTGTTCTGTAACATATTTGTTTATGCTTTCAGGCTATACCCCAAGCTGTCTAAAGTAGGCTCCTTTTTGTTAGTTTATATCTAACCACCAATAAACCTCCAAATAGACTATTTCCCACAAATTCCTAATGGTATGATTATAACCAATGACAGGACTATATATTCATGAACTACATAGCACCTTCTTATGAAATCAATGTGCTTATTCAAAATAAGTATTTACATTTTCATAGAGGAAGGTACAGAATGATTTAACAATAATTGTTTAAAATGCAATTTTATGGAGAAACATTCTGTTAAATGAGAGAAAAGCAAGTATAGCTACTGAAATCTCTATGTCTTTAGGAATACATCTTTGGTAAAGAGCCAAACAAAATAAAGTATGACTCATTGTCAGTAAACATTCCCTGAATGTCCTTGCATTATTATGAGAGAGTTACTGTCTGGTTTTAATAATGTATATAAAATGAATTACTATTTATTTTCTTCTTAAAGGCAATAAAAATAGTGATGTATTTAGCAGAAAGGTCTCTAAAAAATCTAACAAATTAATCATCCCTTACTTTCCTGTCAATTTGTTTAAGAGCTACTTTTAAGGAAAGAATTTTAGACACAAGATTTGTTTCTTGTAGCTGCAAATGATAGTAGCTGCTAGAAGTTTAAGGTATAAGGAACATGTTTTTATTATATTCACTTTAGAGGATAGAGCAAGAGCAATTAGTAAACACTTTTTTCTGACCATGAAATATCTTAAAGTTCACCTCTGACTGAGATCACACGGGAAGGAATTTGTAATCAACTCAGAATGGTAAAATTGTCACGAATCTTAGAGATTATGATGACTCCATTTTACAGAGGAGGAATCAGAAGTTTGAAAAATTATTTTAAAGGAGGCATCTTGAAAAAAACTTCTTCATGGATTCTTGTACAATTCAAACCACTAACCTTTAACATCTCTCTGAAAGGCTGGTCTTACCATCTTTCCACTTCACAAATGGGAATACTGAAGTATAAGCAAGCTAAGGAGTCACTTATCTCTGTGAATCAGTGTCATAGCTGGGAAGGGAAGCCAAAACTTTCAATGTTGGAACATTCTCACAGAGGCAGGCTGCTCTCACTCAGAACGGATGCTGGCTCGTGTAAGGGGAAGCCATGTTTGGGAAGTCCCCTCATGGACTACTCTCTCTCACAAGCAGAGTTCTTGCTGAAGACTACATAATGCTTGCTGTAATGAGTTCCAAATGATAAAGCAATCTTTGAAAAACCCCAGACTCTACCCTAGAGGCCCTACCTTCCTCAAAAAAAAAAAAAAAGTCCTTGAATTCTAGAAATTTAAAATGTGTTTCATAACTGGTTCAATCTTAAGTATCTGGGAAATGCACAGAATTTACATTTAGTTTTAATTTACATGTTGCCTTTGTGAAATCCTTCAGTGTTTCAATGAGAATTTAGACTGAGACTATTCATTTGGGTCCCTCCTTCTCTATTTAGAAATGTATTTTCTGATCTATTAGCACCCTGAGATCTATTAGCACCACGTTGATAACCAATTATAAATAAAATAAAGGAAAAGTTCCTAACAAATCTCAGTATGTATATCTCTTTTCTCCACCAAAGCCCCAATGATGACAAACTTCTAAAGACAACTCAACCCTTAAAAAACAAAACAAAAAACTCCTCAGCTGTGCCTCTGCCCCTGATGTTACATCCGGTTGCTGCACAATGTACGTTCCCACGGGTCCCGGCCCAGTATTTCTGATGACCACATTCGGTGCTGTGAGGTGTTCAAACCATTACCGCATTCATCTCCCTGTGAACCATGCCCAGTGAGCTCATGCAGTAATCTGGGCTGGAGCACTGCTTGCTGTGAAGCTAAAGGGATCAATCGTGAATCTGGGGGCCCTTGGCTGCTGTTCTCCAGAGCAGCAGAGATGGAAAGCCGCTGGGTCAGGGGAAGGAAAGGGGAACTTGGGGGAGGGTGGCCGGGTCAGGGTGTGCGCAGCGAGGGACCCTGAGTTTGGGGAGAAAGCAGCAGGAGAGCCTTAGAGTTGGGGATAAAAACACCAGCAGGGGCGGAGAGACTGGGGCTGGTGAGGGGGCTCTGGGTTCAGGCGGGAAAGGTAACACGCTAAGGGAGCGCAGGAAATGGGCGCCAAAGAAAGAAGTGAGAAATTGCGGAGGAGGAAGTCGTCCCTGGAAGAGGAGGGGCAAAGGGGAAGCGAGAATGGAGTGTTTGCACTTTCGAGAGAGGGGAGGGCCGGAGCCTCTCCCGACCGGGGTCGGAGCGGCCGACGCTGGGGGAAGGGGGGGCCCAGGCGGACGGAGGGGCCAGCGCGGTGCCCGGGGTCCCCAGGGTCCCGGCGCCGGCGGCCCTACCTGAACCGCTCCTGTCCCGCTGTATCCCAGAGCTGCAGCTTGATCCTCTTGCCCGGCTCGATCTCCAGCAGGCGGGAGAAGAAGTCCACGCCGACGGTGGGGTCGCAGGCGGGGGAGCGCAGCCCAGGAAAGCGGCCCTGAGTGAAGCGGTGCAGGAGGCACGACTTGCCCACGGTGGAGTCCCCGATCACGATGAGGCGGAACTGGTAGATCCAGATGGTCTCCATCGCTCACGTGCCCGCGGGTTCCAGGGCCGCCCCACCCGCCCACCCGCCGCGGGCCAAGTTCGGCGGCGGGAACTGTCCCTTCAGCACCTCCCGGGCACCCGCCCGCTACCTTCCAGCATATTCCTGCGGCTGCGGCCGCCGCCTGGTCCCCGCCCTCTCTGGAAGAAGAGGCGGGCCCGGCAGTGACGGAGGCGGGGCCTCGGGCCAGGGGGCGGGCCGGGCCGTGGCGCGGGGTGGGGGAGACAGTCTAGCAACGTGCGGACTCCCGCCCTCGACCTCTGTAAATCACTTTCCCGCAAAGCTCACTGGGCGCCGAGGGGGAAGTGGGTGTGGCGAAAGGACGTGACAGCAGCAACAACCAATGAAAATGAAGCAAGGTCTCAACTCAGGAAGGGTCAGCCAATGAAAAGTGAGAATCATTTTCTTGCAGGCGTCAGGGCGGACTTGTCAGATTCCGGCTCTGATTTTGGAAATGGGGGTGGCGTCCCCTGGGTCACCACTGTAGTTTCCTCTTTTATCGATTTGACCAGCTCTGTGACCACAGTTACCTTGCAAATTTATGAGCTTTGCATTTGCGGCTTTCTGCTCTCTAGCCTTGTGGATTGCCACCTCCGAGGCGTTCTAAGGTGGAGCTGAGACCAGAAAAGAAAGAAATTTTCAGAGCAAGTTCTGGGTGCCCCTAGGAAGGGCTTTGGCCATTGCTCCTGCCACCACCATCTCTTTCTCACTGCAGAAGAGGGAGAAAAATACCAAGAATCAACTCCATACTCTTTAGGGCCCTTCAGCTAAGGAAAGGAGAAGAGAAAAAAATAAAATATTCATATATTCATTAAAAAAACCCTCCCATTCTTCTCGGTCTCTGCTCTGTATGTCGGAAAAAATACTTAAGTGGTCCCTTCTTAGCTTATGTCTGGTCGAGGACCTAAATAAACAAAGCACACCTGAATTCTGGTGAGATCGTACTACTTTCCCATGCCTTCCTTCAAACTGGTTAATAAGTGAATTCAAGATTTATCTTTTAAAACTTAAACAGTTTTAAAGTGTGTTTTTAACTTATGGTTACCAAAGGGGGGAGCAATAAATTTGGAATTTGTGATTAACAGATACACATACTACTATATATAAAACAGGTAAACAAGGATCTACTGTATAGAAAGGGGAACTATATTCAATATCTTACAATAATCTATGAAGGAAAAAAACCTGAAAAAGAATCGATATGCGTGTATAACAGAATCACTTTGCTGTACATCTGAAACATTGTAAATCAACTATGCTTCAATTAAACAAATAAAAATTTAAAAAGTGTGTTTTTTGCCAAAATAGAATTTTAACAATTCCACTTTTTTTCATGCCACATCCAAACTTAAACTTTTTGTTACTCATCCTTACTTCCTTTCTTGTTTTGGAGGAAGAAGTACTGTTTTCAAGGATGTGCTTAATACGCTGCCACCCATCTTTTTAAAACATTTCTTTCCAACAGTTGATCTTTAGTTTGTACCATTTATACCTCAAATCTCTCCCTTTCCAATTGTTTATACTGTTCAGCCAATAGACATATTCAGGTATCCACGATCCTGAAACCAAGCAGAAGATCTTTCCATGATGCCCTCTCCTTTCGATTTTTGCTTTCTCCATTATTCTCCTTCTCAAACATTAAAAAAAGAACGACATATTCTCATTTTTCACCCACCAGTTTGCCTTCATCCCTCTCCATGTCTAATATGCCCCTGAAAACTTCTTTTGATAAGGTTGCCAGGGGCCTTCTAACTGCCAGATCTACCCCTCCCCACCCCATCATTCATCTTTATTTATTCTTCTTGACCTCACAATAGCTTTTGTTGATTATACTCTGTTGCTAAACTGACTGGCTGACCCAACTGTTAACCACAGTCTTTCTGCTAGTCCTCCTCCAGTTAGGGATGGCCAAGTGACAGAGTTCTGATCAATGAGACGTAAGTGGTGCTTCTTGTAAGGCCTTTATTTTTCTGATGGGGGCTGGCACCACTAATGCCCATCACCCTGTCTCCTTTCCTTTTCCTTCCTACCTGGAAGGTGTAACAGCCATCTTGTGACCATAAAGGTGAAGGCTGGATGCTAAAAATGGTGGTAGAAGTGAGAGGAAGAGACCGGGTCCCAGATGGACCTGTTGATCAGTGGTACCATCTCTAGACATCTTGTTGTTTGGGATAAATAAATCAGTATTTGTTTAAAACACTGGTGACTGTATTTTCTATAAGTAGAATCTAAATAATCTTATTTCTTGGTTTCTGTGAATGCATTCTCTCCTAGTTTCCTGTTCTTTTTAACCACCTTCACTGATTCCTTTCTGTGATCCATATCTTATATATTAAAATTCTTAACAGATCCATCTTTCCTTTTTTCGCCCTCTCCCCCTCTTTCCCTTCACTTTGAGCTGTTTCTTGTAACATCATCTACTCCGGTGACTTCAGTTTCCCCCTTACCCAAATCATATGTCCACCCCTCCGCAAACCTCTGCTTTATATTCAGACTCATGTTTCCAATTATCTCTTCTCTCAGATGTTAAATACACATTTCAGACTTGATACATCTGTGTTGGTTAGGATTCTTCGAGAAAAACTTTAGTTAGGGTGATATAAAAAGGTTAGTGCACTTAACATAAGGATACAGAGGTATTTTTACAGAATCCACAGGCAGGAATGCAGCCGGTTTCAGAAAACTGCTGGAACCAGGAAAGGGAATGCTCTAAGGGACCCAGGCAGCATGGGTCTCTGTATCTGTCACATTCACTTTCTTCTAACATCTGCTTAATTTTCTTACCTCTCTGCAATCCAGCTTTCTCTGTTTAGTCCATATGGAAGATTATACTTGCTGCAGTTTCTAAGTTAGATCTAGACACTTATGGAAACCGATTTCCATTTTTTCTGTAGAGACAATCTAGCTGGCCCAGTTCAGAGGTGTTCCTATCAAAGAGATATGGTCAAGGAAACAGGAGCATGAGGCAGACCAATGCCTTTGGAGGTGGTATGTGGACTATTAGCAGCCCTGGAGAAAGGAGGGGTCAATGAATTTCCTTCATGTCAAAAATATATTCTCTGTAATGTCCAATGGTCAATTCAGTGGCTTTCTTGCCATGTTTTCGTTTCCTATGTTTTACAGTTTGGTCAGTGGTGTTAGTATCTGTTCTAGCTCCCTAGACAAGTGAAAGCTTGTGGTGCTGAATCTGGATGCTAGCGGTTTGTGCTGTGTATTCGGGAGGGATGGAACTGGGCTAGAAGTGGCAGAATGTAAAGCTAATGATAACCTAATAGCATCCAGGGCAAAACTAAAATGGAAAGGAACTTAGACAGGTCAACTGAAGCCTCTTAAAAGAACTGGGTGGAAGGAGCAGATACAGCTATAAGCCAACAGAATGGAAACTGGGGGATCCAGCCCAGAGAAAGGTCTGAATGAGAAATCAGCAGAACAGCTAGGCTAGACACCACCAGCCAGAGGAAAAGGCATGGGGCTTTTTACAAGGTCCTTGACCTCGGGAGAGATCTAATGAGGACACTAAGGAACTTGAGCCACTACATTCAAGTTGATTAAGATCGAATAAAATCTTTGTTCACCTTAGACTTCATCCCTCCTTGGCATATTCTTCCAATCATTAAATCTTGTTGCTTTTTACTTTAGCAATATCTTGTGCATTTATGACATTTTTGAACTTCCCACTATCACTATTTTTGTTCGTTCTCTTATCACTTTATCATTTCTTGTTTTTAAATTAATTTTTTTTGGGGGGAGGGTAGATTCATTTATTTGTTTTAAGTGGAGGTATGGGGGATTGAACCCAGGACCTCATGAGTGATAAGCACACACTGCCACTGAGCTATACACCCCTCCCCACCCCGCTGCCCACCATTCTCTTATCATTTTAGACTACGCTGCTCTGTATTAGTTTCCTAGGGCTGCTGTAAAAAAAAGTGCCACAAAAGGAGTGACTTAAAATAACGCAAATTTATGAATGGACCTAGAGATTATCATGTTAAGTGAAGTAAGTCAGACAGAGAAAGGCAAATACAATATGATATCACTTGTATGTGGAATCTAAAATACGATACAAATTTTGTTTACAAACCAAAAACAGACTCATAGACATAGAAAACAAACGATGGGAGAAAGAGTGGGGAGAGATAAATTGGAGTTTGGGATTAACAGATACCCATTTCTATATACAAAACAGGGAACTCTATTAAATTTCTTGTAATAAGCTATAATGGAAAAGAATGAAAATATATGTGTGTGTATATATATATATATATATATATATATATATATATATAACTGAATTGCTGTGCTGTACATCTGAAACTAACATTGTAAATCAACTACCCTTCAATAAAAAATAAAATTTAAAAAAATAACATAAATTTATTGGCCCAGAGTTCTGGAGGCTAGAAGTCCAAAAAATCAAGGTATCAGCAGGGTTGGTTCCTTCTGAGGGCTGTGAGGAAGAACATGTTCCATGCCTTCTTCCTAGCTTGTGGTTCACTGGCAATCTTTGGCATTACGTGGACCGTAGACATATTATTCCAGTTGTCCACCTTTGTAAGGCATTTTTCCTGTGTCTCTTCATATTGTCTTCCAGCTGTACATGTCTGTGTCCAGATTTCCCCCTTTTCATAAGGACACCAGTCATATTGAATTAAGGCTCACCTGAATGACCTCCCCTCAATTAGATCGTCTGCAAAGACTATTCTCAAATAAGGCACATTATAAAGTACTGGAAGTTAGGACTTCAAAACTTACCTTTTTGGAGGCACACAATTCGACTGAAAGCAGACTCCTGTTTTGTTTCTACAGTGCTTCCAAAATTACTTTATTAAACACTTTTGATGACTCATTCACCCTTGGATGAACTCTAAATACCTAATCATGTCATGGATGACCAATCATAATGTGGCACCCATAATCCGGTCAGTAATTCTTCTACATGACACGCTCGCTATTCATGCTATACTGTTTTTTTTTTTCATGCTATTATCTCCTCTCTTTTTACCTTTTTCACCACATGAAAATCTGGTCAATGAATTTGTATTCACCTTCCAAGGCCCAGAACAAATATAACCTTCCCTTTGTAGTCTTTCTAAACCATCTACACCCCCACGGAGAATCAGTTTCTCCCTGATCTGTGATCCTAAAGCTGTTATGCAAAGTGTACTCTGTACTTGGATGACATCTCTTGTATCTTCTGTAAAATATCTCATTGAATTTTGGCTATTGGTCTGACTATCTCTTGCTAGATTGTAAGACAGAGGGATTTAGTCATTCTTTGTTAGTTCCCCAGCACACATACAATGAGCACATAGTGGTACTAGCACATAGGGGTGCTGTACAGATCCTCACTGAGTGGAAGTGAACTGTCAACCATAGTTTTCATGAACCGGAACTTCTATACATGTGCAGTGTGCACATGTGATGAGTTTCGTGATGAACTAAAATTGATTAATTTTATGACTACTAAAATTTGCCTTTGACTAATCCATGAATAACCTTAATTTCAAGTACACTTGAATTATGCAAGCTGCGCACAAATAATTTAATACTTTGATAAAAAACCATCATGTTGTGTTTGTGTTTGTAGAAGTTTAAGCTTAGAAGATAAGGCAGGGAGGTAGGGCATATGTAATTTAAGAAAGGTACTTAAACTGCTACTGAGGTCATGCTGCTTTAATAAATTTTTTAAAAGAAAGAGAAAATATAGGAAGGGATAGAAAGGATATCTAGCCTCTGTTTGTTGTTTATCAACCAGAAGTCAAGGGACCTGTGCTCTGGTCCCAGCATTGCCACTAAGTTTGGGGGACTTTTTATAAACCACTTACTCTCTCTGGGTCTTTGTTTCCTCAACTGGCCCCTAAAGGTGTTAAGCAACATCAGTGTTCTTCAAACTAGGAGTTGTAAAATCAGTTTGGTGGGGAAACTATCAAAATTCAAAACAAAACAAAACACCCGAGTACATCATACATAATAAGGATGTTTGTTTCATGCAAATTTTCTTTCAGTGACATGTGTGTATGCATGAGAGTGTCTATGTTCGTGTGTGTGTGTGTGTGTGTGTGTGTGTGTGTGTGTGTGTCGTGTTCATACTGGTGTCTGCTGGGTCAACATGTAAAATTTATTTCGTTCGGTTCAAAGTAAAAAGTTCAAAAGAGCTAGATAATCTTTAATGCATCTTCTGGCTTTGAGATTCTCCTAAAATGCTCAGAAATTCTCCATGTGATCTTTGTGTTCACTACGTTAAACCTATATAGGGAAACTATGATTTACAAGTAAGAAAACAAAAGCAAAAAATTTTCCTCCTCTTTCAGTCTTCACCACCTAAGTCAATGGAAGCATCATTCTTTTAGTTGCTCAGGTCAAAAATCTCAGCCTGATTCCACTCTTTCTTATTTCGCCATAAGTATTCCACTGGCAAATTCTGTAAGGCTGTACATTCAAAATCTACCCAGATTCTAACCATTTCTCACTACCTCCACCTCTGCCAACTAGGATTCAAGCTACCATCATCTCTAGTCTGGATTATTGTAATAGTCTTTACCTAGGCCTTGCCCTGCTATTACTGTTGCTACTTTCAACCTAGCGCCTGGAATGATCTTGTAAAAATTTGTCTCATCATGTCACTTCTTTGCTCAAGCACCTCTAATGGCTTTTTATCTCACAGCAAAAGTCAAAGTCCTTGATCGTTCCTTACCTCTTGGCTCTCATCTTCTATCTTCTTTTTATGCTTCTACAACAAACATCCTGGCTTCCTTGGTATTTCTCAAACATGCAAAGCAGGCTGCCCACCTCAGGGCCTTTGCACTTGCTATTCTGTCTTGAACAGCTCTTCCCCTTTGTCTTTGTATGGCTTGCTCCCTCACCTCATTCAATTTTCACTAAAATATCTCCATGAAATTTTCCTTCCCTCTATATGTGAAACTACCCCACTCCTTTGCTCTGTTTTATTTTTCTCCATAGCACTTACGACTGTGTAACATAATATGGAATTATTTATTTTGTTTATTGTCTCCCTCCCTAAAGAGAATGTAAATGTGAGTGTGGGAATTTTGTTTTGTTTTTATCTTTTTTTCTTTTCAGTGTTTTTTTGGAGGATGGGGGTGGGGGTAGATAATTAGGTTTATTTATTTAATGGAGGTGCTGGGGATTGAACCCAGGACATTGTGCATGCTAGGCATGTGCTCTGACACTGAGCTACATCCTCCCCTCCTTGGTTTGTTTCATGCATAGCAATATCCCAGTGCCTGGCACAGTACCTGGAATATAATAGACAGTCAATAAATAATTGTTAATAAATTTAAGGTTTCCATGAAGTTCCCTCTAAAAGACAAAATCGGGATAACTGATAATGGATCTTTAAATAGAAAATGATATTTGATTTCAGACATGAAGATTGAAAACTTTGGATGGGAATTAAAGAAAAAAATTCTAGTTATGAAGAGTAGACACAGGGAGATATCAGTTACAACCTTGTATTTATGAATTGAGTGCTTCATAATCTTTTCCTACCAAGGATTAATTTGATAAACAATTAAATTTGATGTCAAACTGGATATTGTCCCAGTGGTTTCACTAGGAAGTCATGAGATAGACTATTGAATGGTCCATATGAGGTGATTAAGATCTATAATACCTTCTGTATCCTGAGCCTCACAATCAGGGACAGATTGAACTGGAACCAAAGTTCTGATTTGAACTGGTTACCTAGTCTCATTTAACTATCTAATGAGACTGTTTGAGTTAATAGTTTTTCCAGAATATGAATAATGTGGACAGAAATAATTGCATACAATTAGAAGTCAGCTTGGAATATTTGTTCATGCCATTCTCAATACTTAAAAAATTATCATTTGATCACTTATATGTGGAATCTAAAAAAGGACACAAATGAACTACTTATTTATAGCTTAGATGATTGATTTCTTGAATATGTGTAAGCACATTTGACTGTCCTTTATGATTGGATTACTGCATTCTGTTGATTCTTATTTTGTGGTTGGCTTTATTCCTTTGATAACTATGTAAGTTTAAAAAGCTAAAGCTCTAAATGTTCTTAGAAACAATGAACAATACATATTTATAAATTTAAAAATATGTGCAGTATATTGTATATATGTATTTACATGCAATATATTGTATATGTGCAGTCAAATTGTAACAATTCTACCTAATAAAGCTAAAAAATGAAAAAAAAATCATTTGTGTCTTCACGGTTCTTTTCTGAATAAGACAGTCCATTCAAAGTGAATCAGAAGTCAATTCACACTTTAAAATATAGTAATAATGTCTTAACTTGTGTAGGCACTATTTTAATTTTTATTTTGTTATATTTGCAGTGAGGGGCATCTGAGTGGTAGAATTTCCTCTATATATGGCTCCGTCCTTAAAAGATAAGACTATAGTCATTACATTAGTGAAGACTTTTGTCGTCTCTCAGTTAACCAAATTCCTCTCCCCACTTCCAGCACAATGAGCTTATATAAACTTTTAGGAGTTTAAGTGAACTGAATTAACATGTGGAGGGAGAAAAAAAATCCTGAATTGACAAGAGTTTAAACCTGCAATGGTTGGGGAAAAAAATCCTAAGTAACTACATTAGGTTATTAGGTGGAATGAAGGCTCAAGAGAAAGACTAAGTTGAGTTGTAGAAAGATAAAGTTACGGTTCATTTGCACACCTGAGGCAGGAGATTGAAGACATCTTGCTTGTTAAAAGAGGAAGGATTGATTCAAATAATAACTGACATGTAACAGTGATTTAAACACGTGTACACTCCAATGCACATTCATTTGTGACTTTTGTGAGTGGTGAATACGTGAGAGGTGAATGAGGAATCGACAACGATTTGCTTTTTTTCATGTCAGCTCTCTGGAAGGCTCATGTTGAACCTCTAACATCAGCTGGCTGTGGTCTTGTAACAGTGCCTACTTGCCTCCAGTGCTTCAGAAGTCATTCAGGTTGACTAAATTCTGGTCAATTCTGCCTTGTATGTATTTTTCAAATCTTTCTCCTCTTTGCCATCCCCAATGTTGTTGCCCTGATTTTGATCCTTACCTCTTGCTAGAGTTGCCACAAACTCAATTCCTCTGATCTTGCCCACCTCTAAAATGTTCATCATATCACTTGAAGAATTTTTCTAACATATAGAATAATCAAATCATATTATGCCTAGCTTGAACTATTTCAAATTCCCTCTGTATGTATACACACATACATACAACCACACACACACACACACAAATGCTTAAAGAGCAAAGTTTAAGTTTATTAGGATAATATAAAATAGACGTTTTGATCACCATTGGATTTTCCTTCACTTCCTACTTCTTTATATTTGCTCTTACATTATGATACTATATGTGGCCCTTCAAATGCCGTGGTCTATCTTAGCACCATACACTTGGCATGGATGAGGATTGGATTAGGCTGTGAGTGACAGATGAAAGAAAATTAACAAAATAACAGTGGCATAACTATGATGGAAATTTATTTCTCTTTCACGTCAGAGAAGTATATAGTTGGGTTGACCAGGACCAGCAGGGCAGCTTTGCAAAGGTGAGGACCCAGGCTCTGTCTATACTGCTGCACTGCCACACTCCACGTTTTGCCTTTCACCTCCAAAATGGCTGCTTAAGCACTAGCCATCATATCCAAAGTCTAGCCAGAAGAGGGAGGGGTGCAGTGTGCATCCTCTGAGGGAATCTTAGTGAATCCCCGGACTTTAGTGAAAGTTATTAATAAAGAGAATCTCTGTTTCAGTTGAACGTGGAGTTTTGAGGCTAGTGAATGCAGCCTCCTTGCCATCATGGGAGCAGGGCCTGCCTGGGAGCAGAATCAACCTTGAGGAAGCAGAGGCTTTTAAACTCAGAAAATATACAGTTCTTTTGTCGTTGTCTTGTCCCCAGCATCAAGCTATAGCTAAAACAAGACATGCCCTTGGATTTTTAATTACATGAGTGATCATACATCTAGGCTATGGTGCCTAAGGTGGATAAGGGAGAAAGTGAAGACAAGAAAATCTTGATAGATTGAAAGTGGTGGCAGTGGTGGCAGTGGCTAGGTGTTCTTAATGAGACACAGAGTGTGGCAGTGTGCCACTTGTGTGAAGGAGCTGGGTGGGCAGCAAAGAGGCTGAGATGTTAGATTTGTGAATTTGGAGATGGTACTTTCTGGTTATGACATCCAGGGTGTGACTTTGGAAAGTGAGGGCCTCAGGTGCTGGTGTGGATTAAAAATGTCAATGGAGATGAGGAGGCCAAGGAACTGAGAGATCAGTGAGTTTGACTGTTTCATATAAATATCCCTCAGTGTGGACCAATGACATCATGTCTGAGCTTAAATCAGCAAGACCAGATGATGAGAGGCTGAGATCCGGCTCTCTTCCGGTTTGGTCTTTCCTGGGATAGATCTTAGCATAAACTAGAGGAATAGGCCTTTCATCAATCTTCCATAAATATTACTTGTCTCACTTTGGACAAATACTACAAATTCAATATTATTTTCAACGCCAGGTACCTGGAGTGCAGTTAAAGTTAGAACTGTAAATATTGATAGTCACCTGGGCTGCAAATAGAATTGACAACCTATTTTTATTTTTTCCTTCCTTCCTTCCTTCCTTCCTTCTTTCCTTCCTTCCTTCCTTCCTTCCTTTCTTTCTTTCTTTCCTCCCTCCCTTCCTTCCTCCCTCCCTTCCTTCCTTCCTTCCTTCCTTCCTTCCTTCCTTCCTTCCTTCCTTCCTTCCTTCCTTCCTTTTTAAAATTTATTGAAGTGACAACCTCTTTTGAAGGCAAAAAAGTCTTAGTAGGGCATGGAGGTAATCCAGGGAAATACTCTTGGACAGAGCCCAGATTTTCCTCAAGAAATAGTTTGGAATTCACTTTAGCACACAGATGGAAGGGTTTTCAAAGCCCCAAGTTCAATAATGGAGCATGATTTTAGGAACATAACCTGAAAAAATTTTAAACCAGATGAAACTAAATGTCTGTGTAAACCATTCAAAGTGAAAATGCAATGAGTTAACTTGCATAAGTTTATAATTAATAAGCAAATTAAACACTGATATCTGTCTTTCAAGGGTAAAATTTTATTTTTAGAGCTGTTAACTTTTTAGAACCATTTCATGCTTGAAAATAGAGAGCACGGCAGTTACAGCAGAAACATCTAAAAGTGAGTCACATTTAAAGATGGAGGTTAGTTTTTTGTTTTGTTTTGTTTTATGGCTAGGGGCCTATAATCTAATCATCCAAGCGCAGTATATCATTAAGATACAAAATTTAAAAAGAGAGGGACCAGAACATAGTTTCTCTACTTTACTGGATATTGCTATCTGATTTATCAAAAGACCAGTTCTACCAATGAACAGGTAATTCAACAAACGAGGAGATATAAATGGCTCTTAAGCACTGAAAGAATGCCCAGACTTACTAGTAATCAAAGAGATGCAAATGAAGTCAATGATGTGGCAATTTTCACCCATCACACTGACGATTTTGCTGAGGGTGACTCATGTGATGATCGATCACTGTAGTCTTTCTTTACTTCACTTTCCCATCACTGGAAATTAAATGACCCAAAAGTCAGGGTATAAATCATCACAAAGAATTTCAAGATCTTTAAGGAAAGTAATTTTGTTGGAATTTCTGAGCTGCGAAAATAGAAGTACATTTTCCTCTAATCCCAAATCTAAAACATTTGACAATTCTACTTTACAAAGATGCTCAGCTCTCTTCCAAGTCTAAGCTTTTGCAGATGCCAGTCATTTCTGACTGGAAGTCTACCAAAGAGCATTCAGGACCTATTCACCTCATCAGAGCTACATGCCTGGGCTCTGATTATTCCGTAAGAAGTGATTTGGCTTTTACTAACATTTTCTATCAAGCAACATTTCATTAGGAATAAGTAACCTGAATGTAGCCTGAATTCTTCAATAATACATTCATGGAATTCCTGTAAAAGAGTACTCATTTAGTTTTATTAAAAACAGAGAGATTCAGTGTATTATTAAAAAGTCACTATTATGATCCTCTCTAAAGTAAAGTATATTGAACTGTTTTTCCCTAAAATTCTACAGTTCTCAAAATGAAGAAGAAAAAAAGTTTCTTTTTCTAAACCACATTCTTCAGGTCCCTTCAAATGATGGTGTCTGGCCAGTAGTTCTTTGAAGTCTTCTGTGGTCCTCCTTTCAGCCTCGACCTCCAAGGCATCCAGGGAGTCAACAGGGAACACTGTTGCTACACCCATCCTTGACCACATCACACCACACCTTTCCTCCTTTTCACGATGCCATCACTGTTAGCATTTCCCTCTTCTCTTCAAATAAACCTCCCACCACCCACACACATACAACTTTTAGAGCTGGAAGACACCTTAAAATTTTTCCCATCTCCATTCCCATGAGGGAGTGAAAGCCCCTCATTTTAATTTTTATTTTTGCCAAAGTATAACACGACATAATGGAAATTTCAAATGAATTCCTTGTATAACAGAGAACATATTCCAAAGTAAGTGATCAGATCAAACTACAAAAATTTCAAGAGACACCCCCAAACTGGCTATTCAACTCATAAACCTCTGCCACATAGAAAGAACACAAAAGTCATGGGGTGAGAGCAGAGTTTTGGGGAGAGCAGAAAGTCTTCTCTGAGCTCCTTCTCCTCCCCCAACATCCCCCCCAAGGATGCCTGACGCTCATCTCAAGTGAAAGAATCTGAGCAGAACCACTCACAGAGCTCAACATGTGCCCCAGGCAGCCTGGGGATGGGTTTAACTTCATCTGAGACGTCTTAAGATTGAGGGCCTTGGTATCCATTCCAAGAGAAGAGCAAAGGAGAGGTTGCTGATATGTTGGGACTAATCTGCATTTCTCTACTTCCCTGAGGCAAAGGATGAGTTTCCTATGGACTGGAAGAAGGAAATCATGCATATGCGAGGGCCAGAGAGAGGCTAAGTGTCTTAGATTTCATCCAAGAGGACTCCTTGGATGCACACCACTGGATGCCTGTGGACTGCAGAAGTAGCAGGCACTCAGCCAGAATACGGATGCATACAGATGCAGGCACGGGACTTGCACGTGAAAGTTTTCTAGTGATAGAGGATTTATGAAGGGCCCACCAAATCTACCAAAGTGCTCCGGAAGAAAAGAGCTGGTGTAAGACCTTTTCTGGGACCGAAGAGCATGACCCTGCATCACCATAACAGTACCAGTTAGGTGTGAATTTTTCTGCTCTCTTTCCTCTTCCTTTTTCTCTTCCCTGAACTCAGACCCTAGAGTGGCCAAAAAACCGGGCCTGGCAAGATGAGGGAGGAGGAGGAGAAGCACCAGGTGGGGTAGAGGCAGAAGCTACCTTTCTTCTCCTCTCCGGTTGCAACCTTCTCACTGCCACAGGCCAGAACTGGGAGCTGGGGAGAAGCCACAACTTTGAATCGTGGGTGGGAGATTTTTATTATTGAATCTAGTGTGCGTTGTGTGACTTGAAGTGACTGAAGTGACTTTTTATTATCTAAGAATGGCCTGAGAAGTCCAAGTACTGGCCTGAATTTTTAATCTAGAGTTGGGGGTGGGGGTAAAATTAATGCCGCAGAGTGGATTTAAAGGGACCCAGGGAAGCAAAAAAAGAACCTGGACCTCTCTCAGCTCTTGTATTCACTACACACATCACACTGTGCTGTAGCTTTTGCTGTTCATCCCACCGAAGCTGTGCCTATCAGAGGCGCTTCATTTCAGTTCACATGGGGGATCACTGAAGTAACATGCCACTGATCGGTATGGATTCTGTGTCCCACCTTCTGATCATAACAGATCGCACTCCTTTCAAATAAATCCAGGTCACATGATCCCCAGTTCCTATCCTTGAAAGTCTATTGCCTGCAGTCCTTTTGCATACAGGTAGACAATGGAAATCACTCCAGCTATTTTAAGCAGAAAATGATTTAACACAGGAATTCAGTGGTGAAAATAATGTCCAAAGGGCAGGAGGAGCAGGCTCTGCGTGGTGACTCCGAAGGATGACTCACAGCACAAGACTGGCTACTGGAGAGCAGTCAGATCTGCCCTAATCAAGATGCTGGGGAATCAGGAAGCCACGCTACAACTACCATCTCCAGGAACTTACCTTCTCGGCTTCGACACCGGAGTCAGGATGCTGCTCCTGCAGGTCTTGGATCTAGATCCATGTGGCTCTCGCCGTCCTCACACCACCAGAGACAGATGCCACACATGTCATGTCCTCATACTCCACCGAACTCGGTTCTCAATTCAAGTCTTACGTGCATACATCTGAAGAACAAAACTGAAGTCTTAGCTTCAAGAAAACTGGGTAAATGTAGTTTTTAGCTTTCCAGCTTCTACACAACCAGAGAAGCACGCTAGGAGGAGGTTATAATAGTTATTTAGTGAGTCAATCCACTGCGTCAGCCACACCATACCTTTCTTTTTTTCTTAAGTTTTTTTAAATTTTTTGTCTTTTTTTTTTTTTGGAGTGGGAGAGGACTAATTAGGTTTGTTTACTTATTTATTTAAAAATGGAGGTACTGAGGATTGAACCCAGGACCTCATGCATGCTAGGCATTCACTCTACCACTGAGCTAAACCCCCTCCCTCTGTAGCTTTCTTTCCTGATAAATTTTTTTGGTTTGGTGGATCACATTCTCCAACAGCATCCCAAAAAAGATGTATAAGAGGAAAACATTTTGAGAACTTCCAAGTCTAAAAATCATTTATTTTACCCTCATATTTGCTTAATAGTTTGCCCAGATATCATATTTTATGGCTGGAAATCATTTTCCATCACAATTTTGAAAACATTTTTGCATTGTCTCCTAGATTCCACTGTTGTGGCTGAGAAGTCCAATACCATTGTCACTCCTAAAATGTTATCTTGAAACTATTTGCTTTTTTCCTGTCTGGAAGCTTTTCAGATCCTTTCTTTATGTCTGGTTTCATAAAACTTTATAATAATGTGACTTTTTCTTTCATTGTGGGCTCTTGCATTGTGAATAATCTTACTTTTCAATTCTAGGATTTTTTTGTTAATTGTTTTTTTCTCTGAGAATTTCCTTTTCTCCATTTCTTTGTTCTCTTCCTGAAATGCCTAAAAATTGGATGCAAGATCTTTTGGATATTTCCTCTGAATTTCTTACTGTTTTTTTCCCATTTTCTACCTTTTTGTGTTTTGGTTTCACTTTTTTTTTAAAAAAATACATTCTTATTGAAGTATAGTCAGTTTGCAATGTTGTGTCAGTTTCTGGTGTACAGCATAATACTTCAGTCATATAGGAACATACATATATTTGTTTTCATATTCTTTTTAACCATAAGTTACTATAAGATATTGAATACAATTCCCTGTGCTATACAGTATAAACTTACTGTTTATGGTTTCACTTCTTGGTTGATTTCCTCAACTTTATTTTTCAATCTTTCTGTTGAATTAAACTTTTTGCTATTATACTTTAATTTCCAAGAGGTTTTTGTTATTGCTTTCTGATTCTTTTCTTTTCTTTCCTTTTTACAGCATACTCTTCTTATTTCATGAATATATGATTGCATTATCTTTCTGATAACATTAATTGGTATTTTCAAAGTTCTCTTTTGGTCTCTGCTTAGTCTGTTTATTTTGACTTCATTTTTTCCCTGGTGACTTGTTTTTGGTCTCTCTCCACACTGAGGTTTCAGCTTCCTCAATCCTGTTAAGTCAGTTACCACTTGTTGAAATACTTTTATCTTGTAAAATTTGGTTGACAGCCTTGTCTGCTCTTGTCTTTTCTTCTGTTCTTTTTGTCCTTGTGGGTTTAAGTCTTTTTGTTTGTTGTTTGGTTAACTGCTTTACTCTATTTCTTGTTGAGGTTTTGGAGAAGAACAAGAATAAACATATATGTTGCATATACTATTTTTTTTGAAATTTTGTTTATCTAATAATTCTACCTAAATAAAACTGAAAAATGAAAAAAAAACCCAAAACAAACGAACAAAAAGTGTGTAAATGTATTTGTGCATGTGTTTTAACTATTGCCATTGATTTTACTCAAAATAGTAATTCCTTTAAAACAAATTATGTAAGCCTTTTAAAATAATGAAAATAAACCTTTGTGTTAATCCAATTTGAAAAAAATTTTTTGTGGGGGTGCAGGTAATTAGGTTTACTTATGTATCTATGTATTTATTTTTAAAAGAGGTACTGGGAATTGAACCCAGGATCTCACACATGCTAAGCATGAGCTCTACCCTCCCCCCATACACTATGTTTTAAAATGACTTTTATTTGATGTGTGAGAACTAAGATCCAGAGGAGAGAGTAGGTTTGCCCAAGGACCAAACACAAGCCTGTGGCAAAGCCAAGCTAACACTTAGTTCTTCTGACTTCAGGTTTAATGTTATTACTAATTTCTGCTTTCCCATTCCTTCCCTCCCACCTCTAGCACTTATAACTACCTGAAGGTCTACCTATGAATAAGCAATTGATTGATTAATTAGTTAATTAATTAAGTCATTTCCCCACCCCATCTTCCATGCTGCATACATGCAATAATAGAACAGTGCTGGCACAGAGTAAGCACTCAGTCTCTAATTATTAAATAAATTAATAGGAAGATAGGCAGCCTGTTTCCTAGATTGCTCCTTATTTAAGGTTATGCCTTTAGGGGAGACAAATTCTTCTCCAGATTGGTGGATGATGAGACATGTTCAGACATTTTCAACTTGGAGTCTTAGAAGCTAAAAGCTAAACATCTTTATTAAAAGGCAAAAACAAGGTGACTTTGAAGACAGAGGTAAGTTTTGTTACTTGGGTTCAAATCCCACCTCCTCACTTACAGTCTGTGCAACTTTCTTTTCAAGAGACTCAGAAGGTAAGAGAATTTGAGTCTTAAAATCCCTGATCAGTGTATTCTTTCAGCTTCTCCCTTTTCCCTCCTCATAGTCTTTCTTCCTTTTTGGAGTTCTATGGTGACTGGTTTTTGTTTTTTGGGTTTTTTTCCTGGGGGGATGGTAATTAGGTTTGTTTGTTTGTTTATTTATTTATTTATTTTTTTATTTTTTGATGGAGGCACTGGGAATGAATCCAGGACCTCATGCATGCTAGGCATGCACTCTTCCACTGAGCTATACCTTCCCCGTCCTATGGTGTCTGTTTTTGAAGAAAGCAGACATTTCTTCCTCTGTCTGCATGGCTAAGTGCTAACAATGCTTGGTAGAACTTGTGTAAATCTATTCCTCCAAAGGTTAGAAAAATCCTCCTTTATTGCATTGGTGTTTTTCCCTAAATCTTCGGTATATGCTGACTGTAATGCTTAGTGATTCTCTCTTTTATTTTTATTAATACTAGACAGAAATTCAGACCTTTAGTGCTTCTGAATGAATACCATAGGAAGGTAGGATAGCAAATAATCACATTTTACTTCTAGTTTTTTTGGAGGGGGTTGAATTACAATGTTCTATTAGTTTCTTTAAAAAAAAAAAACCACCTTCATTGTGGTATAATTCCTGTACAGTAAACTACACATATTTCAGAGGTACAATTTGATGAATTTGGATAGATGCACACACCTATGAAACCACCACTGCACTCAAGATAGCTAACATTTCCATCACTCCCCACGAGGTGTAAATTCAAACTTGTATACATTTCTCTTGTACAGTATAGAGATTCAGTTATCTAGCCTTTATTTCTAATTGGCCTGTTACTTATTGATACATTATTAAAACTAAGAATAAAGTCCTTTCCGATTACTGAGTAACTCTTTTTTAGTCCAACACAGAATTTATTTTTCTTAGTTAGGGATTTTTTTCCTTTTCTGGGAAATACAAGACTATGGTATGGCTCCCAGAGTTTTCCCGAAAGGCCATATAGACTAAGAATCTTTCCCATTGCATTATTTTAGTCTCCGAGTGTCTGAATATTTATAATGTTTCCTAAAACAGTGAAGTAGGTGCTGTAACTCCTCCTGCTATTGCAGCTTGGTACACATGGAGGCAGTGCAGCCCAATGGATGGAATCCAAGGTGAGGTGGCAGACTGGCCTTTACGCCCAGGATATCTTTTGACTGATACTGTAATTGTGGTCACTGGTATAAATCTATACCGTTGTATCTCTATATGTAAAATGATTTTTTAATGCAGAAAAGAATATTGTACTTTTGGAAGGGCTAAATAAATGTGATAGTACTACATATTAAAAAAATCACTTCTGAGTGACTCATCTCCACCTGGATGCCTTAGAGGCACTCCAAGCACAAAAAGTCCAGTGTAAAATTCATTACTTTCCGTTTCAGATCTGCTCCTCTCTCCAGACTCTTCAAGAGGAATAGGCCATTTCTCATGCAGTCGCCATAGCCTGAAGCCAGAAGTTAGCCTGGACTTCTCCATGCCGTTTACCCACGACACCCAATCGTGCTAAACCTTGTTGATACTTCTTCCTAGATTTCTTCAGGCTCTGTTCTCCATCCTTACTGTGGCCACTCATTATCTGTTGCCTGGACAGTTACGGTTGCCTCCTAGTTGGTGTGTCCACCCCCTCCATCACACGTCAGTGACAGAAGGATCATGGCATTCCCATGCTTCCTGGCACCGCACCTCTTCAGTAGGCATCAAGCTCTCTATGGTGTCTCCCTGCTGACCTCTCTGAGCTCTTTTACCACATCCCCACACACCCTCTGTGAGCCAGCCACGCCTAGTGTGATTTCAATTCCTCTTCTTTTTGCCTGTAATGCCCGCCCCACCTTCTTGTTTGTCTAAATCTGCTACTTTTTAAAAGCTGCCTTCGTCACCATCGTAGTAATAATGTCATTCCCAATTCCTTTTCACCCTCTTAGTGCTGTCTTTGGTCTCCCTGCATCAGGAAACTTCTCCTTTCTACCTCCATAACTCCTTCCATTCAAGTCCATCTGGGGACTGTATTCAGTTATCTTTAAGAGCTTACTCTGGAGTCAGCAAATCTGGGTTTGACTGTATCACTTATTAACTGTGTGACACTGGGCAATTTATATACCTCTAGGTCTCAATTTCTGACACATGGTACTCACTTAATAATAATAATAAATGATAACTATCATTGCCTTATTTTACTTTAATTGCTGATTTATGTATCTGGTATCCTCTGCTGCCCATGAGCATCTGAAGCCAGAAGTTCCTTAACTAATTATTCAACAATGTAAGCAGCCTTTGGCAGGGAAAGAACTTTCTGCAGGAAAGAGCTCTCTGCAGGAGGCTCCTTTTGTCTGGTCACTTTAGCAAAGCTATATTGTAACTAAACTTAAACCAGGCACCCCCAATGCTCTACTCATCTCTGGCCCAAGCACAGCTTTCAGATCTTTTGATCACACGATATCTTGCCTAACCTGTTGGTTCTTTCCTTAGATAGGTTCTTTCCTTTCTTTCCCAAAGAAATAGAAATAAAGGATAAGTAATCCAAGAGATGACCAGATCCTGTCCCCAGCTTCTCTTTCAGCAATTTCAAGAGCAAATTGTGTGAACAAGATAGCATCTAAAGAAAGATCATGAGGAGTTGCAAGCCTGCACCCAGTGGGACATGGCAACCAGTCTGGTCCCCTGTCTCAGTGATTGACTGTGATTACTTTCCCTTTTTCCTTTAAAAACTTTCATGGCTGAGCAGCATCTTCAGAGTTGGTTTTGGGACATGAGTCTGCCTTCCCCCCAGATTGCCGGCTTTCTGATTAAAAGCAACATGTTCCATTTCTACAAACACTTACCTCTCGAGTATTGATTTTTGAGCAGTGAGCAGCCAGACCTGAGTTTAGTTCCAACAATATTAACTAAGCACTTTTAATGTACATATATCCACTCACATAATCCTCCCAATATTCTGTCTGGGTCTAAGTTTGATTGACTCCTAAATCCATACTATTTTGCCAAACCATCTCCTGATTTTAGTATTAACCACTTTAAATCCTTCCAATAATTTGTTGGTTCCTGAAAAATTTATCAGCAATAGTCTTATGATTTTACAAGGTAATTATTTCTTAATCTTACTTTCTTACTTGACATAATGTATAAATCCTATCAACCTAGTTATAATTCAGGCACTCTCAGCTGAGTAAGTTTGAGGATTATCTATAAAGTGTTAATGAATAATTAGGATTTAAGCATTTATTTGAATATGTTTGACTTTGTCCATTGGACCATATGATTCTAAAATGATTAATCAAATATATTAATTCAATCAACTTGGTCAATTTATTTTATAAAACCCAGTTTAGTTAATTGATTCAGGTAGCTTGCACAGATGATTTATTTCCTGTACATAAATATATCATTATTATGGATAATTTCATCTTATCCTTTCTAAAAATTTTGCATTCACTATTAACTCAAATATTTGTATACAAACACTTTATTACCCTTCACCTCACTTAAATGAGCAATATACATTTAACTTGAAAATGTTGCAATATTTGCATTAATATAATTTCTATTGGCAATATTCATGAAAAAGGGTTTTGGTGTTATTCTTGTCTTTTCATTATTCTTTAGTACATTTTCAGTATCTTACATTTGCTTGAATGACACTGAGAGATAAACGTCTAAAATAATAATTATTATCATCATTTACGTTATGTATTTCCATTTCTTGCACTGGCACCCAGTAAATGTTGTGGCTTCCACAAATGGCCTTTCTTCCTCTTTCCATCCTTTAAGTGGGGGCATTTGCTAGGTTAGTTCTGTTTGTTTGGTTTTTTTTTCTATTTATATCGCCATCCTCAGAGAATTCAGTTTAGTTTAATTGCTTCAGCCACTGCTTCCAGGCAAAAGAATGCCAAGTCTTTTTCTCTGGTGTTGTCTTTCCCGCTGCGACTCCCCGGAAGCTGAGCTGCTCCTTGAAGTACAACGTGCTTGAAAATCAAACTCATTCTCTTCTTCACAGACTGACTCCTCTGGGCTCCTCTTTCTTTGTTAATAGGACCACCATTCTCTCAGTCCCTCGCGATACCTTCTCGTTATCTCTTCATCACTTCCTCTTCCTTGCTAGGCAGTCACCAAGTTCCATAGATTCTATAGGTGTGGTTTGTTCCGGTTCCTTGTTTTGCATTCCCATCACCAGTTCTCAAGGGGAGCCCGTTACTGAGTGTGGTGCTGCAACGATTACCTCCTAATGGCTCTCCTGCATTCAGAGTCCTGTCTTCCTAATGGATTCTACGTGAGCAACCTTCTCCGTACTCCACTGCTCAAAAAGCCTTTAAATGACTGTCTATAGAATGAAACTGAAACCACTTGACTTAAATTCAAAGCCCTTCACACTTTGGTCCCAATCTACCTTGTTTTCCCCCTTTTCTTATCCCATTTCTTACCATAAAATCACTACTTTCAGCCAGGCCTTCTGCTTATCCTTCCTTGATTATATATAATACTCTACTTTTTACCTTGATTCCAAATTCTCTCTTACTCATTGCCTATTCAAGGTCCTAACCATAATGTAAAGCCTAGAAAAAGAGGTTTTTTTTCAGGAAGTCTTACCTAATTGAGCCTAGAGCTAAGCTTTTAATCTATGTGCTTTGTTTCTCTAATAAATTGCAAATTTCTTGATGCCAAGGATACATATACTTATTAATACATATATTAATATCTTGATCCCAAGGACCATACACATTAAACCAAAAATTAGGACATATATAGTCTGTGAAAATGTGACGGTACCATGCTATTTGAATTTGGGGCACTTATGACTTGTGGCAAATCCACCCAAATTTCAAATTTTATAAGTCCTTTTTTGGATACATTTCAGTTGGTTTTCCCAAAAATGCATTTTGCAGGACAGTGAAGGCAGTATTATTTGGCACATAGGAATTGAACATCTAACTGTTTTTTAATTTTATTTTATCTGATTTAATGAGAAAATAAGTAAATCAAAGCATGCAAATCAAATATATTAAACCTCAGGATATTCTTAGCTGATTTATTTTGACAAGTGTTTAAATTATTTAGCTCTTCCGAATTTATTTGATTTTAATTATTTATAGAAACATGCTGTAGCGCATTAGTAAATGTCTTGAAGAGTGTTTTGTAAAACTAAGCAGCATCTCGGTAATAGTATGACTGTAACTCTGCCATTTAATTTTTGCTGACAAGTGGGTTGAGCCTGTAAGGATAATTGTAAGACACATTAGGGCCCAGTGCTTATGCAGTTTGATACAGGATGATACTGTACTTGTCTTTTTAATTCTTTGGGCTACTATAGCTTTTCAATATTGTTCAAAACTGTCAGCAGTTCAATAAGATTTTTAGTTGATTCTTGAGCTTAAAATATCACTTTTATATTCACTCAATGCTATATGCCCACGTTTCTCAAGTGCTTACCTACTTACTTTTTAACAGCAGCACTTTTAAATGATGTCCCATTACATCCTAAATGTCCAAACATCTTTCTACTTCTGCTTAGAAAATTTTCAAAGCACTTCAGCATTTGAAAATGCAATAATCTGCAATGTAGATTTTACATGGAACAACAGTAGGTAATGAACCTAGCTTCCTTATGCATTTTTTCTGCTTAACTTTTTTTCCCTTTCACATTTTCAATACAGGCTCCTTATTATCCCTCAGTGAGAGTGAGGTTAGTATAAAGAGGACTATAGTAAGTCAGTCCCCAAAGTTTGTTGGTTTTGAGAGCAAAACCAAGGAGAATCAATGCATTATTTAACTCCCTCAGTGGGTACCACCTGTTTTAATTGCTAATAAACACTGTGTTAGTGCTGATAAAGTTGTAACCTTAAGCAGTATCCAAGGTAGAGAGACATTGTATCTCACAGATATAATTACTCCAGTTACTGGATAGATGGAATGCACTGTGGGACAAGAGCTTTATAATTTATGTATCGACTCTTTTGTGTTTCATTTATGCGGTAACATCATGGCTCCCCACTTGATCTCCTTTCTTCCTTAGCACTTGATTCTCTCCAGTGCACCTTCCTGGTGTGCAACGGCTGGAAAGGCAAACATTAGATTTCTCAGGCTCTTTTTTTGGTGGCCATGTGTTTAAAATAAGTCTTTTCAGTATGGACATTTTCAAACATTTACAAAAGTAGAGAGACTAGTAGAGTGACCCATGTGACACATCCATCATTCAGCTTCAACAATCACCAACATTTTGCCAATCTTGTTTCACCTATTCCCCTCCACTTTATTTTTTGTTGTTGAAATTTAAAAAAGAAAAAAAACCTAGGATATCATATCTTTGTACCTGTAAACATTTCAGAAGGCATCACTAACTGATAAGCACATTAAAAAAAAATACCAACAGCAGCGAGGTTCTTGCAAGATGTCTGTGGTCAAGATTTGAAAGGTAGAGGGTGAAGCAGAGGCCATCTGTCTGTTATGTCTGGTGTTAAGCATGAGTAGTGAAGACTTCGGGTTTTTTGACAGTGATCCAGAATCCTCACTGTTGGCAAATAAAGAGTCACTACACTTGGAATGATTGATCTTGATCATCGAGGAGAAATAGGATTGTTGCAATATGGGGGACAAAAGAAAGGAAGTTTTTCTGGAATCTAGTGGACCCTCTGGGTTGCCTCTTATGTGTCAACCCAGTGAAAAAATTAATGGAAAACTGAGCTACCCAATACAGGCAGGACTTCTCAGGAAGTAAACAACAGCTTGTAACTACATGGTATCAACTATGTGTCACATGCTCTTCTAAGCATCTCACATGGATCAATTCAGCTAATTCTCACAATAATCTTATGATGTGGATATTTTCATTATCTCTATTTTACAGATGAGCATACTGAGACACAGAGAGATTAAAATAACTTGACGAAAGGTCACAGAGTTAATAAGTGGCAGAGCTGGGCTTCAAATCCAGATCACGTGATTCCAGAGCCATGCTCTTTATAACTGTATTTTACTCATCTTGGTTTGGATTATCCTACAGGTAAGATCCAAATCAGACCCAAATCAGTTGAGGTGCTAGCTGAGGGTGAAGGGAGCATAGACCGTGTAACAAAGAAGGATTATCGTAAATATCAACATGGTTTTATGACCAGTCACAGAAACGAGACCTGCAGTAGCAGCCCAGATTCCTTCCCGTCTGTGTCATGTATCACAGCAGGCAGCTTCGGCGCTGAATCTGATTTTAGCTGCCGTTATTGTGAGCAGTTCCTCTGGGGACTATTTGTTTGAATGCTGACCGTGTCTTACTTCAGAAGCTTCTCTGTTTTCCTGCTCAGGGCTTTCTCTGAGGTTGTGGGAGTTCGCTCATCCCACGCAAAGGGCCGCCTAGAAGCGAAAAGAAGTTACTACTCGGGAGCAACTCTCCGCCATGATGGGTTGGTGTAATCAGTAATCAGAACAGCATGGTATCGACACAAAAATAGACTTATAGATCAATGAAGCAGAACAGAGAGTCCAGAAATAAACCCATGCACCTACTGTCAATTAATCTCCGAAGAAGGAGGCAAGAATTCACAATGGAGAGGACAGTCTCTTCAACAAGTGATGTTGGGAAACTGGACAGCTACATGCAAATCGATGAAATTACAGCTCCTTCTAACACCATGTACAAAAAAAGCTGAACATAGTTCAAAGACCTAAGTATAAGACATGACACCATAAAACTCCTAGAAGACAACACAGGCAAAACATTCTCTGACATAAATCAAGCAGTGTTCTCCTAGGTCAGCCTTCCAAGGCAAAAGAAATAAAAGCAAAAATAAACAAATGGAACCTAATCAAACTTAAAAGCTTTTTCAAAGCAAAGGAAATCAATAAAACAAAAGGACAACTTACAGGATAGAAAAAATATTTGCAAACGATACCAGTGACAAGAGGTTAATATAAAAAAAATACAAAGAGCTCACACAACTCAATGTCAAAAAAAAAAAACAAACAACCAAATCACAAAGTGATCAGGAGACCTAAGTAGAAATTTTTCCAAAGAAAACATACAGACAGCTAACAGGCACATGAAAAGATGCTCAATGTTACTAGTTATTGGAGAAATACAAACCAAAACCACAATGAGGTATCACCTCACAGGGGTTAGAATGTCTGTCATCAAGAAGTCTACAAATAATACATACTGGAGAGGATGTGTAGAAAAGGGAATTCTCCTACACTGTTGGTGGGAATGTAAATTGGTGCAGCCACTATGGAAAACAGTCTGGAGGTTCCCTAACTAAAAATTGAGCTACCATATGATCCAGCAATCCCACTCCTCTACATATCCAGAGAAAACAAAAACTCTAATTCAGGAAGATACATGTGCCCTAATGTTCATAGCAGTGCTATTTACAGTAGCCAAGACATGGAAACAACCAAAGTGCCCATCAATAGATGATTGGTTTATGAACTTGTGGTATATATATATAGTGGAATATTCCTCAGCCATAAAAAAGAATGAAATAATACCATTTGTAGCAACATGGATGGACCTAGAGATTATCATATTAAATAAATCAGACATCGAAAGACTATAATAACAGTTATATCTGGAATCTAAAAAATAATACAAATGAATCTATATACAAAACAGGAACAGGCTCATGGGCATGGAAAATAAACTTTGGTTACCAAAGTGGAAAGGGGGGCAGGGCTAAATTAGGAGTATGGGATTAATGCATACAAACTACTCTACATAAAATAGATGAGCAACAAGGATCTATTGTATAGCACAGGGAACTGTATTCAAGATATTGAATCACTTTGCTATCCACCTGAAACTAACACAATATTGTAAATCCACTATGATTCAATTGAAAAAATGACTTTATCTTAAACATTGATTCTAGCTTAAGGGAGTCAAGCATTGATACCTGCTTTAGAATTTTTTTTGTCTTTTTGATCCTTTTCAATAAAAAGTTGCATTTCATTATTAATATGATATTTTTAGTATTCAATTATACCTCACAAAAGAACACAACTTTAAATCATAGACACTTAGAACTATAATCTTACGTGTTTTGATTGATGACAATCTTATGATGACACTCTTAAATATCCGTAATGACTTTTATTATGTTGTGTTTGATGAGATTTAAAAGTATGTTTATTTACAATTATTTTTGTAAACAGGGGAAGAAAAGGTAGTGGGAAAGAGGCTCATGCATGCTTGTCAGTTAAATCACAGAGGCAAGCTAGTGACATTGATTTCAGAGCCAGTTACCATTTTGAAGATGATGGGCAAGTTGCTTAATCTTTCTGAACTTTAGGTTACTCATCTCAAAAAATAAGCCTGGCATTTTGGAAAGCATTTGTGGCCGACTCTATTTTTCAAAGTCGGCTGCAACGATGGCTCCCATCCCACACAGTCAGTCCCAGGTGACTGCGACACGTCTCCTATGGAGAGGTGGGGGTTGCCTTGGTCTATTTGAACCGGTTTAACAAATTACCGTAGACTGTGTGCCCAAAACAACAATCCTTTATTTCTCACAGTTCTAGAAACTGGAAGTCCGAGATCTGGCTGCCAGCATGGTTGGGTTCTGCTGAGAGCCATCTTCTGGGTTGCAGACTGCTGACTTCTCCCTGTGTCCTCACATAGTGGGAGAAGAGCAGTCCAGCTCTCTGGTTTCCATGAGCGCTCCAGTCTTATGACCTAATTACCTCCCAGAGTCCCCACTGCCAAATACCAACACATCGGGAATTAGACTTCAACATATGAATTTTGGAGGAAAATAAACAGTCAGTCTATAACAGAGTCTATACTCAATTCTCTTGTATCTGGAGGGGTACGGTGAACACAATGCTGTGTGACTTCCAAGGTTAGGTCATGGAAGAAGACACTGAGAAAGAAAAAAAAAAGGCAGTCTTTAACATTTGGAAGCTGGCCTGCCACTCACAGCTAGGCCATATCTTTCTCTTATTGGACATAAACAATCTCACAGAGCACCACTTTCAGACAAGATTACTCTGAGACCATGATAAAATGAGACAAAACCAGGCCACTTCATAATTTTATCTAAGCACAAAACATGGTCACCTCACTATGGTACCCACAAAATACCAACTCTCCTTCTCTTTTGATCAAAATGTTTGACTGCTACTTCTTTATCAGTTGCAGTTATCCTCGCCCTAGTCTGATTTATTGAGATACCAATCAGAATTCCTTCCAATCTGACAGCATTCAAGCCAGGGTGAATCAATCTGTGCTTCCTTAAGCCACTAAACCAAAGCCTGAATCCTAGAATAGGTTCTCTCTAACGTCCTTTTCCTGAGACATCCAGTAATTCTCCCATGGGTTTGTTCTCCCTCGCGGCAAGGAGTAATAAATTCAACTTGCTTAACTACATGTATATTCATGGTAGTCTTTGGCTAGAGGACACCAGCAATGGTTTGGCTTTTTTCTCTTAGGACACTTGCTTGGAAGGGAAATTGGCTGCCATGTTAGCAGACTACCCTAATGTCACCAGGTGGTGAGGAAGACAGCTGTGGGGTTGTCAGCACGCGGTAAGAGATCGCATGGCACTAAGTGGAGAGAAAGATGCTGCAAGCTTAATGCTCCCTCATGTCCACTCCCTTGCCGTCTAGCTGCAGCTGCCTTCCGACTACAACTGCATGAAAGGCTCTGAGCCAGAACCGCCTGGCTCAGACCTTCCAAAATTTCTGATCCACAGAAACCACAGGAGATATAAAATGATTAACCAATTTTTTGAAGCCACTAAGATTTGGGGTGATTTGATATATAACAATAGATAGCTGGGACAGTAATGTAATTGAATTGATGTGATTGAATGTAGTTGAAAATTACATCAAGTATTTGGCTCATGGTAGGTGAGTAGGTGCTCAATAAGTGGTAGCTGTTTTTTGGGTACCTGTGAGAAGTAAGATTATTACGTGCAAAAATCTCCAACACTTAAACAATTTTTTCCAGTAAATTTCCTTTGACAAAAAACTTGTGGATTGTTGCCCACAGATCCACTCGATGCATTTTAATCCTGATACCTAAATAATGTGGACTGATCAATAATCCTGTGAGGACGTGAGCTCAATTTGGAGCAATGCCAGAGCAATACTCCTATGGCTACTTTTTGAGCATTTCCTGTTTAGAAAATACATATAACTTTGTCCATAACTTTAGAATCCACGTCAATGGTTGGCTATTTCCTGGCCCCATTTTCCTGTGGGGGTAATTTGTTGAATATGTTGAGTCAAGCAGACTTATTGAGAAATGCCTTTTTTTTTTGGCACGGGGAGGTAATTAGGTTTGTTTGTTTGTTTGTTTTTAATGGAGGTACTGGGGATTGAATCCAGGACCTTGTGCATGCCAAGCATGCGCTCTGCCACTTGAGCTATACCCTCCCCCCAAAAATGTCTTAATTGAGTATTTTTCAAATTGTAACAGTAATATATGCCCATAGTAAAGATGTATAAGACAATCCTCTCTTATTTCCCTCCACAAAACCCCCTACTCCCACCACCCTCATGACTTAAACCAGTATCATAGCCTGGTGTGTATTCTTTTACACCCTTCTCCTTGCTCATATAAACATGAGAGTATAAGATATGGATATAAACATCTGTGTTTCTATAAAGATATTAAGTTACTTTGTTGGTGGTTTTTACTAAAATGGAATCATACCAGACAATTATTCTATAACTCTGCAACTTTTTGCACTTGACAGTGGTCATGATCTCTAAAGTTAGTGTTTGTACACCTGCATTTGTTTCTTATGGCTGCTGTAGCAAATTACCACCAGTTTAGTGGCTGAAAACAAAACAAATCTATTCTCTTACAGTTCTAGAGGTCAAAAGTCTGACATCAGTTTTACTGGACTATAGTTAAGGCTGAAGTCAGCAGGGCTGCTTCCCTCTCAATGCTTTAAGCTTCTGCTGCTCTTATTCCTTGGCTGGTAAAGCCTCCTCTATTTTCAACGCATATCACTCCGATCTGGGCTTCCATCACCGGATCACCTTCTCTTCTGTTGTAAATCTCCCTCTGCTTCCCTCTAATAAGGACGCTTGTGATTACCTGATGGCCCACCAGATAATTCAGGATACTCTTCCCATTTAATCACATGTGTGTAATTTACTCACATCTGTAAACTCCTTCTATATAAGGCGACATTCTCAAGTTTTAGGGATTAGGGACTGGATATTTGGGGGGGGCATTATTCAGTCTGCCACAACACCTAAGCTCATCTTTTAACCTCATGTATTTATACAAACACACTTTTGTATCACACATGCTGGAGGAATT
Organism: Vicugna pacos; assembly: GCF_048564905.1. Lineage (NCBI taxonomy): Eukaryota > Metazoa > Chordata > Mammalia > Artiodactyla > Camelidae > Vicugna > Vicugna pacos. Next base: position 20,097,849 of record NC_133019.1, read on the forward strand.
TTTTTTAAGTGAAGTTTTCTTTTTTCCTATTTCTGCATCCCTTAACTTTTTAAGGATTACTTTTGATGACCCTGGATGAACTGCCACTTTTTAAAAAAATATTTTATTTTAAAAAATTTTTGGTGGGGGGGAAGTAAATTGATTGATTGATTTTTTAATGGAGGTACTGGGGATTGAACCCAGGACCTCAAGCATGCTGAGCATGCACTCTACCACTGAGCTATGCCCTCCCCCGCCTCCTATACCCCCACCAACCCCTACACCTCTCCCCCAACCTGTTTCCTATGACTTAGACATTTAAATTTCTTAGCACTTTATAGTTTGTCGGTATGTATAATATTTGTATTAATAAAGCTGTTTGTTTAGCAGAAAAAAAAATGCTCCATGCCCACATAACCATACACATATTGTGAATAAGAAGTGAATCTGATTTAGGGGAGACTTGAGGATTATTGCAGCAAGAGGACGGAAACTCTCTCCTGCGGGGGTGGGGGAGGGGAAGTGGAATAAAAAGGTGGCTTGATTGGATAGTAGACTAGAGAATGTTTTCCCTGAGGCGAGGCCTGTTAAGGAGGGGTTACACCGCTGGCTCAGGCAGAGGTGGGTGAGCATTTCTAGGCCTGGAAGAAGATAGGAGTTTAACCAGTCTGGTTAACAGGCATTTTGCTCTGATTGGTCAGTGGGGACAAGCAGTTCAGCCAATCATTTTGAGGCAAAGGATGGGAACTTGGAAGGTCTGTGTCTGGCCTTGTCCTAGGTGAAAAAGACGGCATCTCTGGGTCTCACCTAGTCATACGGAGTGTTTTTTTGCAGTATGCCACTTCAAAGAAGACAGAAGGGTGGGCGGTTTCTTAACCACTACTACTTTCCAGGAGCACAGGGCTCAGGTAAAATTAACATTATCAATGTAGGAGGTTTAATAGGCTTTACAAAAATGACGTCATACTAAATGTACTTTTCTACATCCTTTTTTTTTTAACTCAAAAATACCTAGAGAAAGAAAATCCTTCCAAGTTCTGGTACAGCTCTTTCCCGTTCTTTTTAATGTCCTCATGTTTGTTTCCCTTCATCTCACTTAAACAGTTAAAAAGAAAAAAACATTTCACTTAAATTTGGGAGTTTCTGTAGCTGCTAAACTTGGGGTTCCTAAAGCTACATTTAATTTTGCAAAATATATTTTTTTTCTTAGAATCTTCTCACAACCTGCCCCCCACCCCGAGCCTACCCTGGGAAAGAGAATGTTCGCGACACCTTTCCCTTTGTCTTCCCGGTCGAGCTCCTTTCCGGAAGCAGAAGTCTACCAGACCCACCCACGTTCTTCTGTCAGTGAGAGTCGGGAACTTTTAACTCCAGTTCCTCGTCCCTCCTTGGTCCGCAGAAACATCATCGGAAGGGGGCCCTAGGGGAGCGCCAGGGGTCGGCATCGTCTCCCTCGCTAGCACTTCAAAAACACCTCTGAATATTGAAAGGCAAACCGAACACATCTGTAAGGAACGAGACATACCACAAAGACATGTTTCCAGGATCCTTTTAAGGATAAGAAACAATAAGATTTTACCTATGTTTTTTGGGAAAAAAGAAACAGAACTAAAGCGCCTTAGTCCTTAGATGGGAAATACCTTTTATAAGTTAGTCGAAGGGAGGGAGATTCTAGGTCACGGGAGGGGGTCAGCCGATCCTCCCCAGTTAGCAAGGTTCAGGCAGTAGCTAAATGTTGGTTTAAGACACGCTGGCATAACCCCGAGTCACCTCATTTACTGATTTTAAATAAGGAGCCATAAGAATTTGAAATGCACATTGGGTGTCACCCTAGCCTTGAAGGTCCACTGCCAAGGCGGAAAAAAAAAGGAAAAAAAAAGCGCCCTTTCTCCTCCTGGTCCTGGCTCCCGGAGGTGCCAGGCTGTAATCTGCAAATGTATTGTCTGGCCCCAGGGGCTTGACAGTTAATGATTTGCCGCAGACCGAGCCCGCGGGGCAGAGGAGAGAGGGGCGCGAGCGAGCGCGGGAGCGCGGGCGCCGGGGCGAGCCGAGCCTCCACCGGCCGCACAGGCGCCGCCTCCCGTCTTCCGGACCCGACACTTCGAGGGGTTCCGGGCGCCGGAGACCGCGGGGCTCCCATGGAGGCCGCCTCGCCGGGGGGACCCGGCGCCCCGCCGCCGCCGCCGCCGGAGCAGGGAGCGGCGCGCGCATCGGTCGGCCTGCTGCGCCGGGTCAAGGGCAAACTCTGCACCTGGTGCGTAGGGGCCGGCGGGGCGGCGGGGCGCGCGGGGGCTCGCACGTGGCGGCCGCGCGGGCGGGGAGCTGGTCCGGGCGGCTCGACACGTGCGTCAGGGATGGTGCTCTTTCCTAGCTTTAGGAAGCGCTCGGTGCGCCTTCCCGGGCCCCCCCTCTTAGAAATCTTGGGAATGCATTTCCGAAGATCTGGGGGACATTCACCCTGTTGGCATTGTTGGGTCGATCCCCGGGGGCCTCCCAGCCGAGAGGGGACGAACTGCCCTGGGATGCTGTGAAGGAGGGGTATCCACCCTTGGGCTTGGGAGCGGCGAGGGCTCCCCTTCCTGGCGCCGGCGCCCACCTTCCTCCGCTGCCGAGCCCGTCAGACCCGGCGGGCGATCCTCACTAACAGTTGCGTTCATCCCAAGTAAGAAATCTGGGCTGAGTTTTGTGGTGCCGCCCGAGGTGGTCCAGAGCTCGCCTCCTTCCCGGGCCCCGCGAAGCGATGTAGCCGCCTTTGGGGCTGGGATCCAGGGAAGCCTGCTTCTGTTGTCACTGTGCTCTGCGGGAAGAGGAAAAGTGCTCCAGGGATTGGCAGCGGCCCTGGGACGGGGAAGGCATTTCTGAGGTTACTGGACGACTTGCATTCTGGAAATTCAGACAACTCAGGACCTATAAATAATGAAAGCCAACCTTTATTGAGCATTCACTGTGGCGGGTACTGTGCTTAGCAGTTTGTATGGACAACATCATTTAACCCTGAGCACTTCAGGAGATGGCACAGTTGTTACCCCTACTTTGCAGGTGGAGAAACAAAGAAGGCTGGACAATTTCCCCAAGGCCGGTAATGGGTGGCGCCTGCCAGCCCTAGTCGAAACTGGCCTTAACTACTCCTGGCCGCTGGCACCCCATGAAACACCCCATGAAAATTACATATATGAGCTCTTTTTTTCATTAAGATTTTCAGTCCCCCCTCTGGCAACTGTCCAGACACAAATTCTGGTTAGCAGTTTCTCCTTGTCTAACCCAGCAATCAGAAAAATGTAGTTTACCAGATGTCCAATTATATACATATAATTTATTATTTTTTATATATTTTATATATAATATATAGAATTCTTTTTACATTGCAAAGAGAATTTTCTGTTAAAGGTTGTGAAAACCATGTCTTAAGAAGTCATACCATTTCCAAAACTAGAACAGTAATGGTGTATGTATTTCTGTCATGTAAATAAACATAGTTTTAAACAGCTGCGTGCGGTTTAAAGGGGAAATTTGGCCAAAAATCACGTTGTATCATCCAGCTATATACAGTATGTCCTGCAGTCAAATGCTCTACCCCCTGAGCTATGTATCCCTCCTTGCCTTACAGTATGTCCTGATAAAGTTAGTCATAAGTTCTCAGCTGGGAGACAGTGTGGTGTGAAGGCTAAGGGTACAGATTCTGGACTCACAGCTTGCTTGTGCCTCTTACTGGGTGACGTTGGGCAAGTCACTTAACTTCTCTGTGCCCCAGTTTTTCTACTTGTAGAATGGGGATATCAGTACCTATTTGTCAAGGATGTTGTGAGGATTAAGTGGCTGACTACACAGGAGTGGCAGACAGCCAGGCTCATGGTACTACTCTGTTCAGGTCAGTTGTCCCCCACCATCTGGCCCCCATTCCTGGATGATAGAAAGATGTGTTGTTGGTCCAGGAGGTGGTAGCAACCTTGTTGATGGGGCAGGAAATATGGCAGTTCAGTTTAGCAAGACATGACAAGGATTAGCAATGAATTTTTTTTTTCCCTGAACGCTCTAATATTTTCAAAATCTGGTAATGTTTTTACTGGGAATCCCAGTCAGGAATATCTAGTAGCTTCCTAAATACGAGATTTCTTCTGTCTCTGGACACCCCTTTTTTTGTACTTCCTGTGTAGATTTTCACTTTCTTCCCTGTGGTATAGCTGTTTGTAGACATGTGACATTTCTGATAGGTGGAGTCCTTAAGAGCAGGAATCAAGTCTTTTAAATTTTTGTATTTCCCACACCCCCCATAATGAATGAATGCCTTAAATGAATGAGTGAATGAGGGAGGACAAAGGTTCTTGAGGCTCCCTTTCCTTTCTGCCATCCTTACATTCCTCCCTGTACTGATCTTTATTGTGAGGGTCTTGGGCTGGACTTTTTCTATTTTTCTGGTTGACAGGGCTCTTTTTTTCATTAAGATTTTCAGTCCCACCTCTGGCAACTGTCCAGACACAAATTCTGGTTAGCAGGTTCTGCTTGTCTGACCCAGCAATCAGAAAAATGCAGTTTACCAGATGTCCAGTACTCCTTACAGTCAGTATTTTAAACCCTCAGTATTACAGCTCATCCCCTAAATTTGACTTTAGCTCCATGAGTCCCTGACCGTGGCCAGGGGACCACAGGCGCTGGAGAGGGGTGGTGAGAAGATATGCTGTCACCATACGGATAGGATGTAAAGGGATACTTTGTGACCACACAACTGTTTTTTACTCCTTTTACCAAAAGAGGGCCATAATAGTTCTTTTGGCAGCTGAGTACTAAATAGCAGGGGAAAGGTTTAGGGCCTTGACCTGGTTCTGCTTTCATTATTAGAGGGCTATTTTCCAGGTAACTCAAACTCCTGATGTACCTGCCTCAGTAATGGATTGATAACTTTTCTCTGTGATTAAGAATATATGTTCACTCCATCCGTAAAAGTTTATTGAGGACCTACTACATGCCAGGCACTCATGATAATGAGCTCTCGGTGTTTCCAAGTGGACTCTGCTTGTAATTAGGGCTTTTGTCATTTATTACTGTCAACTCAAATGACAAATACTGTGATAGCAGGAGATGGGTTTCCAGGAGTACTTGAGGACATTTATTTAATTGTATGTATACCATCTGGCAGATTATATCCTAACACATATGCTCCAATTCAAATATGGGAAAAAAAGTTGTTTCTCATCATGACTGTCAAGTTTATATCTCTAGCAAAAATTAATTATTATTTCACAGTTTTATCCTTTCCCATCAAATAGATGGTAAGCTTTCTGAGGGCATAGATTTAGCACAGTTCAGGACATGTATTCATTCATTCATTCATTCTTTTATTTGACAAACCTTGACCCTCTGTGATGGTCTAGGTTCTAGACTAGTCTCTGGGCTTTTAAGATAGATAGAATATAGTTCCTGATCTCAAGAGAGCTCATAATCTAATTATAGTAAGGAGTTATGATAAGTGCTATAGAGATGAGCACAAAGTGCAGGCGGCACAAAGGAGGCCGGAGAGCAAGTCTACCAGGGCGAGGTAGGGTTGACGAGCTTGCTAGAGAAGGTGATCGGGAATCTGAAGCAGGAGTGGGAGCCTTCCAGGTGGACTAGGTGAGGATGGACAGTGCAGGCGTAGAGATGCCAGAGAGTGTTTTGCTCAAGGACCTGCAAGTAGTTTAGTGTGAGGGGGCACGAAGGAGGAATGAACAACCGTAGTTGGTCGGTCTGCACGTGCACTCCTTGTTACTGACTAGTACAGGGGGCCTGGCCCTTTGCATCCTCCTTTCTGCTCGTTTTCCTCATTTCAAAGGTTAAATCCCAGAAACTTTTTTTTTTTAAATGGAGGTACTGGGGATTGAACCCAGGACCTTGTGTGTGCTAAGCATGTGCTCTGCCACTGAGCTATACACACCCACCCACCCCGGCCAAGGACTGGAAACTTTTGAAGGAGTCGTTTAGTGACACTTAACTGTATGGCCTTCATCTCTTCACTCAACAAACATCTACTGAGTACTCACCATGTGCACAACACATCCCTGAGCTAGGATGTAGCCCTGCTGAAGAGTATTGTTCTGTAGTGCTAATTCAGTCAAACATGTAAGTTGAAGGACCTTTCTGTGGCCTTTGCAAGTGGGGCATTAGGGAATTGTAGATCCTGCCAGTCCCCAAAATATCTCCTTCCCTCCCCCTTTTATTTGTGGGATTATTTAATTAATATCTGCCTCTTCTACTAGACTTCAGGAGGTAAGGAGTCCAGTCTAGTTTTGGTCACTGTTGTGTTCTCTGCCAGGCGTAGCACCTACCTTGTAAATAGATACACAGCGAACATCAGATGATTGACTAAATGAATCCTTAATTCCAAAGAGGAATTTTATAATAGATTACGTCTCTTCTTTTTAAAAAACAATTTCCATTCAGCACTGTATGTTTGTGACCCAGTCATGCTGTTTGGTTCATCTAGTCCAGTGTTTCTCAGTCTCAGGTTATTGACATTTTGGATCAAATAGTTCTCTGTTCTGGGGCGGGCCTGTGCACCCTAGGGTGTAGCAGCACCCCTGACCTCTGCCCTCCAGAGGCCAGTATAGCACTACCCCCAACCCCTTACCTGTGCGTTGACCATCAATAATCTTCCCAGACATTGTCAGGTGTCTCCTTGCAACAAAATCACCCCTGCTTGAGAACCACTGATCTAGCCTATTGCCTCCAGCTGTCTGCTGCAGAGCATTCTGTGGTTCCAAGGTCCTCCAGTGACGGACACTCAGATGGTTTCCAGCTCCCAGCCACAAACAACACTGCGATGAGCATTCCCATGCATGTCCCCTTGTGCACAAGGAGACCCAATGGCTAGGCCCGGGTCCAAGTCCCTCCAGGGGACTTTAAGCAGAAGGGAGGCGATGAATCCCAGAGTGGAGAATCCTTGGGCATTACAGAACCCCTGTTGATTGCTGTGGTTCGACACCCTTTTTCCAGGCAGTTCAGTGACCATGGCCTTAGCAGCAGCTGCTCTGGGAGACGGAGCAGGCAGACTCTCTAGGCTGTAGTCCAAAAACACTAGAAGCATGGAGGGGGTGGGTGGAGGAATGGCTCCTGGCTAGCAAGCCTGAACCTTTTAACTTCTCAGTGCTGCAGGGAGTTGTTAAAGGGATAGGCAAATGCAATGTAGGGGAGCGGTAAGGGTGGGCCTGAAAAACCTTCCACTTGGCCTTGGGCTGTTCTCTGCCCCAGGGTGTGTGTAGTCCTCTCCCTGCCCCCAGACCAGTCTAGACGGCCTTCAGGCTATTCCTGCTTATCTCTGCCCCTTTCTTTAGGCTGATTTGGAGGAATATGAGATGGCTGCCAGTGCATATTTCTCATCTTGACAGCATTTCCAGAATATTTCTGGAGTCCACCTCCCCTTCCAATCCGTATTGTCACTGCTTCAGTTCAGGCCTTTATCATCACTTGGACTCTTGTCATGGCTTCCATCCGTGCCTCCATCTACCCTAAATGGTCTCACTACACAAGAGCCAGAAGGATGCCAGAGAAAACTGCAGGGTACCAGTAGCTGCCGCCAGGTGGGGATTGACCCTGTGTCAAGGCATCCTCCTAACATTTAATCAGTGTTTACAGAAAGTTGTTTAAGTCCCTTTGACAGCAGATAAGTAACTTGCCTTTGGGGCACATGGCTGGTGAGAGGCTGAGCTGAGATAATTTCATTTGATTTCTTTTTTTTTTTTCTTTTCATTTGATTCTGAACCAGACCACTTTGCTATCTCAGAAGTCTCAGTGTACCACGTTCAGGCTGAAACCTTACGGCTTCCTCCTCAGCAGCTGTTTGCCAACTGGGGGAGCTCTTGGGGTTCCCTGGGGGTTCCTGAGGGGCCATTATGGGGGCAAGTTGGGAAACAGAAGCTGGTGTGCTTCTGGACTGGCCTCTGGCCCCCACCAAGTCTGTCACTTTGCCTGTTTTATAGACAGGCTTTTGTGTAAGATAGTTGAAGAAAGGGTCTTGCAGCTAAAACAGGACTGAAGAGCCGCTGGTTACTGGATGGAGCTCAAGCTGGAGCTATTGCTTCAGCTTCTGGCTACTCTTTCCCTCCCTCCTCCCCCGCCCCTCCCCTCTTCTTCCTCTGGACCAAAACACAATTATTGTATTTTTAGTGGTCTTTATTGTGGTAAAATATACATAACAATCTATCATTTTAACCATTTTAAAGTGTATAACTCAGTGACATTGTGTTCACAGTGTTGTGCAGCCATCACCACTCTTCCATTTCTGTCAGTGGGTAGAGACAGCCCCAAACTGGAAAGCCCACCAAACGTGTGTGCACGCCCCCTCCAAATGTGTGGGTCCTTGACCGCTGACTGAGAAAGAATTCTCAATAGAGGAAGAGGGGCAAAGTGAAAAAAAGAGCTGCTTTTAATTGCTCAGAGAGGGAGGGAAAGAAAACCGTCGAGTGGGGAGCCGTCAGCCAGTTAGCGGGTTGAGACAGCTCCAGCCCCTGATGGGCTGTGGTGTCTTTAACTGGAAGGCTTTGCCATCATCATCTTCCTTCTGGTGGCTTCAGTCATCTGTCACTGGCTCTTTCCTCCCATGGAGCTCAGCCCTAAAGCAGGAACTTAAGCAGGAACAAAGAAGGATGCCGGGCTATGTCCTTGGAGTGAATGCAGCAGCTGTGGGTCATAAATCGCCCTGTTGTAGGACTGTGTCCTCGGGATTAAGGAGCCACTTGTGGGATAAGAGAAATGTCCTGCCTTTCATCAGCCTGACACTTTCTTCCCCTTGTTGGAGGGCAGTCAGGGCCAGTCAGCCTGTCTAATCACCTCTCTCATTTCCAGAACTTGTTTATTTATCCCAAACAGAAACTCCGAACCTGTTAAACACAAACTCTGCATCCCCCATCCCCTCAGCACCTATAACCACCATTCTGCTTTCCGTCCCTACGAATTTGATCCCTTATATAAGTAGAATCATGCAATATTTGTCCTTTTGTGAGAGCTCAAGTTTCTTTCTTTCTTTTTTCTTTTTTTTGGATGGAGGTACTGGGGATTGAACCCAGGACCTTGTGCATGCTAAGCATGCGCTCTACCACTCAGCTATGCCCTCCCCGACTCCTCAAGGTTCTTGACATCAACTATAAGGCCCTCTGTCACTGGCCCACTTCCCTCCTCAGGCTCATGTCCCAGAGTGCCCATCTCTCACGTGGCAGCCCGGCGTGCCTCTGAGTCCCTTGCTGTCACACACCATAGTCAGCGTCTTTCCACCTGGAGCTCCCTCCTTGAATTCTCTCCTGTCTGACCTCTCCTCTTGGCTGCTGGAAGACTCCTGTAGGCATCACTGAGTCAGGCTGTCTTCTTGCCTGGCTCCTTGCTGTCTCTCTGTTGGGTGCCCTTCCTCTACACCCTTCAAGTTCCTGTTTCCTGGCTCATTGCTTTCACCATACTGTGATGTAAAAGGTCGTTTTCACTAGCCAAGCTTGCTTGTAAGTTTGTTAAAAAGCTATAAAACTTCCTTATATTATTGTTTACTGAGGAGCATCAGAGAAAATGAATCATTTCACGCAGGTGAATTTCACAGATAGCTTACGACTCACTCATTGAAAGTATTAAAATTTACTTTTAAATCCAATTAAATGGCACTGTTTATGCAATGGGTTACTTCTATTAATTAATTTATTCATAATTTGGGGCAACAGTTCTTCAATATTTATTTGGTTTATGCCAAACAACGTTCTAAGGTAGGCTAACTCACTGAATTACTTAGTGGGTCCATTTGCAAATAATCCTAGAGATTTTACCAGGAAAAAAAACCCTATTATTTAGAAGTCTTCATGGCATATTTAACACAGGTATATGAGACTACTTACTTTTGAATCAATAAAGTTCATTCAACGCTTTTATCACCTTTTCTTCATGATTGAGGATCATTATTATGAACTTTAATTATTTTGCTGACTAGTAGGCTGCTCAGAGGCTATTTAAGTTAATTTTTTGTCTTATTTTTTTCTGACTTTTTTCTCACAGTTGTCACACATGATTTTTTCTGTGTTACTGGGCATATCTCTGAAAGTCTGCATTCTTTCTAAATTATAACTTCTACACTCTTAACACTGTAGATGCCAGGTAACTCAGTTTCTTAGAATTGCTTGTGATGAGAGTATAAATAGTCCCTGTAGAAAGATTTAAATGGTTTTTTTAAAATAAATTATAAAAATTTGAAGCCCACAGATTTTGGAGACTTTTGTGGGGAGTGGAATGGTTACAGGAATCTGTGTTAATTAAAGTCATCAGATAAGTGATATGTCACAAAAACTTGGTTATTTATGTTAATGATGCAGAGAAAGATTCTATGAAAAACCACCTTTGCGCCCCACACTTCTCTCTAGTCATTCCTTGCAAACCAGAGTATTTACGAGATGTATCTACTCAGTCTCTTTGGTCCCAACAAATCCTACTGAGAGTTTGAGGCCGTGTGACTTAGAGCTCCCCAGAGTAGGACTGTGCAGAGGAGTTTAGAAGAATATATTTCTTAAGCTTTTCACAGTGGTGTCAGGCCAGAGATTTAAAAAAATTAATAATAAGCCAATTTTTGTTGAGTAAACTTTACTTAGTATACCGAGAGCAACCTCAGTATTCCAGGACGTCATGTGAATTTATTGTAATCCTGACAATGAAACTCTGCAGTAAGTGTTACTATCACCGCCGGCCACACTGGACACATTTGGAAGCTGAGAGGTTAAGTCTTCTTCCCGGGCAGGATGAGTCACGCAGTAGTAAGGAAGGCAGCCGGGTCTCACTCCTCCCCCAAGTCAGTCTGGCCCCAGAGCCTGGGCTCCTGCCTCTTGTGAGCCGGGCAGCAAACAGAAAAAACAGGCCTTGGACGGTTTACCCCCTGAGGTTTTTGTTTTGTACTGTTTGTATCCCCAGGGGTACCAGAGGGTATATAAATTCACAGGATAAATGTAATGCTCTTCCTGGAGCATCCTTTATTTTAGATTCCAGTTGCATGGAAGTGGATTAATCGTCATTCCTGGCTCAGGACACCTTTTCACCGTTGGCCCGTGAATAAGTTAGTTTTTGTTTTTTGATGCAGTAAGTTCCCATACACCCCCAGCCCTAGAGCTGGAGTCGTGGTGGTAATTTTCATCTATCTGTTGGCCATCCCCTATTCCATCTCCTTTCTTCTCCAACCAAAGACGATCACCATCCTGAATCATCCTTTCGCCATTTCCCTGCTCTCTTTTTTTTTTTCAAACAAAAATTATGACATGTTCACTTGTGCATTCTGCTTTAATGTAACTCTTGGTTTATAAATGATCTAACTGAACCTTATAGAATCATGCTGATTGTGGCAGCAGCAAGGAACACGATTAAAAAGTGTCTGCAAAAGTAAAGGGCTGGGTCAGAAACAGGAGAGGGAGAGAAAAGGCTCAGAGGCCCCTCAGGTGAAGGTTCGTTGCCAGTGGCCCCTTGCTCTCATTTTTATGTAGTTTTGTACTTCTATATATTCCTTAAAAAAGTTTATTATTATTATTATTATTATTATTATTATTATTATTATTATTATTTTACCTTTTGAAAAAGGGTATCATGCTGTTTATAATCTGCTGGGATTTATTTACGCCTCTTTATCACATTGCTAGGATTCACCCATATCGTTGCTTGGTGCTACAAAACACTCCCTTTTTCTCTGTAAAATATTCTTTTCTGTGATCATATCACACTTTATCCATTCATTCTGCTTGTAGGCATTTGGGCTTTTCCCCATGTGTTCTGCAGCACAGGTGAACAGGGCTTCTAGGAACATTTTTCTCCACGTCTCCTGTTGATCATGGGGAAGAGCTTTTGTGCGCACAGGCACATATACCTACGTCTAGGAGCTGGATTATAGGGTATGTGGTTGTTCAGCGTCATAAAGTAATGTCAGACTTCTTCCAAAGCAGTTGTATCAGTTTTCACTCCCACCAGCCGAGTATGAGAAACCCTGTGAAACAAGTATCCTCTTAAACACTTGGAATTATAAGACTTCAACATTTTTGACAGTCAAATGAACGTAGAAGAGTATCTCTTAATTTGCATATCCCTGATCACAAATGGAGTTGGGTCTCTTTGTTGTGTTTATTGGCCTTACTGGTTTCCACTTTTGAGACATGCCCGTATTTCCTGTGAAATACTCATCTTCTGTGATTACTTTTAGGTTGAGAGTCATTGAGAGTTGGCAGGTGTAAATTGGGAGCAAATGAAGCAGATTAAGGCGGGGATGAGCTTTTCTGGTTTGAGGCCTGTGGAGTGTTGAAAGGCTAACATGACTCACAGGAAATCTCCCTGACGCCTCCGTTTCCCTCCCTGGCCCAGGCCCGGGGAACCTCCTAATTCAGGCTTAGACTCCTGTTTTCTTTTGCTGCCTGGTTGGGTGTTTGAATAGAATATTGGTTTGATCGTTGCAGAGAAATCCAGCTCACCACTGTTGTACGTGAAAAAGAGGATTTATGGCTTCACAGAATTCAAGGAGGGTTAAAGTGCCAAGCCACAGACAGCAGAGACGCAGCTGGAGCCAGGAACCCAAACCACAGTGGGGTTCCCTGCCCGTCCCTTTATTTGCGCGTTGTTTGATTTCATTTGTGTGCTGTCAGTTTCATCCTTCTAACTGCAGACCAGTGATCTTCATTTGAGGATTCCATTTTACAGTTCAGATCGCACAAAACAAAGCAAAACAAAAACCCTCAGGTTTTGAAATCGGTATTTTCGTTTTGATGACCCACAAGGGATGTACATTTAGATTTTCCAATAGTTAAAAAAAGAAAGTTCTTCGAAACTTCCTATTCAGCCTCAGCCTGAGTGGGCAGGCGTGGCTTCTTGGCTGCCTGTTGAGAACAGGGTTGGTCTGTTTTCTTCCATGCCTTGGCCTGACTGGGCCGAGCAGAGACAGGGTTTGTACGCCTATCCCAGGGTCATAAACTCTAGTCGTCCAGACTCTGGAAACAGCAGCGCCGCATTACCCAATACCAATCCCATCCCATCCTTCTGAATCTGCCCTTCTCCCATCCCTGCACCCAACCTGTTGGTCCTCCTGGAGCTCCTCTTCCTGGCCTTTGGGGTGTGTTCCCATTGGTGCCCTTCTTAGAATTCTCATGCAAGGTCTGGTGGGGGGAGGACCCTGGAGGTAGACGTCACATCCTCTGCATACTGCCCACATTTCAGTGCTGTCCACCCCCCCCCACCCCGGTAGGCTGTAGGACTCGCTTCTCTGACCTGAGTCCAAAAAGAAGAGGTGAGTTGAATGAATATGTGTTTCAGACTTTCTCATTGCAGTCAATCAACACTTGGAGGACAGGGGAGGGCATAGCTCAAGTGGTAGAGCATGTGGTAGCATGCACAAGGTCCTGGGTTCAATCCCCAGTACCTACATTAAAACAAACAAATAAACCTAATATCCTCCTCCTCCACAAATACATATATATATATATAAATTAGAAGACAGAGGAAGGGAATCATAAATAGATTTCTTATTTTCATTAGAAAGCTCCTTATTAAAATAATTAATTGTAGAACATATAATCAAATGGTTATGTTAATGCCCCTTGTTAGAGATGCTGGGTAATTTGTATCAATTGATCTCCTTGCAACATTTCATAATCCTCAATTATATATTTTATTTTTGTTCTTATCAGGAAGGCAGTGTATAGGATGGGAAAAATACAAACTTACTAGTCGTCTGACCTGAGGCAAGTTACTTAACTTTTCTGAACAGCTAAAACCCAGTTTCTCACCTGTTGGATTGTACTTGTGATCCCCTTCTCACAAGAGGTTTTGTGAGACTTAAATGAAACGACATGTGTAAGCACTTAGTATGGCTCCTGGCACACAGTTATTTTTACTAAGCCACCTCACTTTTGTTAGGATAATAAGGATTTTTTTGAGTCCCTAATGGATGCTGGTACTGTCACCCCCAACCATGGTTTCAGTTACACGTGGACAACTGAGGTCTGAAAATATTAAAGGAAAATTCCAGAAATAGACAACTCATAAGTTCTAAACTGCGTGCAGCTCTGAGTAGTGTGATGACGTCCTGTGCCCTCTGCTCCATCCGACCTGGGGCTTGAATTGTCCCTTTGTCCAGCGAGTCCTGCACGTTCGTCACTTAGTAGCCATCTTGGTTATCAGATCGACGGTGCTTGTGTTCATCTGAGTCACCCTTATTTTACTTAAAAATGACCCCCAAGTGCAAGAGTAGTGATGTTGGCAATTTGGATACACTGCAGAGAAGCCATAAAGTGCTTCCTTGAATTGAAAAGGTGAAAGTTCTCTACTTTAAAAAAAAAAAAAAAAAGACTGCTGAGCTGCTGAGATTGCTAAGATCTACAGTAAGAATGAATCTTTTATCCGTGAACTTGTGAAGAAGGAAAAAGAAATATGCTGGTGTTGCTGTCATACCTCAAACTGCAGAAGTTATGGCCGCAGTGCATGTTAAGTGCTTAGTTAAGATGGAAAAGGCACTCAATTTGCACCGTAAGGTATTTTGAGAGCCAGAGAGAGATCACATTCACGTAACTTTTATTGTAGTATGTTGTTATAATTGTTTTGTTCTATTATTACTGTTGCTAACCTCTTAACTGTGCCTCATTTGTAAATGAAACTTCATCCTAGGCATGTATGTATAGGAAAAAACATAGTATACTTAGGGTTGGGTGTGATCTGCGTTTTCAGGCTTCCACTGGGATTCTTGGAACGTGCCCCTGTGAACGCGGTGGTTACTGTACTTCCAGTGCACCAGTGACTATGGGCCACACTGCTTGGGCTGCCCTCCGGGTTTTGCAATATCGGACAAGTTGTTTAACATCTTGTGCCTCAGTTTCTTTATCTATAAATAGCAATAAAAATAGTACCTACCAATCATGGAGCTGTTGGGAGGATTAAAGGAATTAGGACTATGACATTGTGAAATTGTTAGAACTGTGCTTAGTACATAGTGTGCACTCAGTAACTGTTAGATACTGTCATTATTGTTACTGTAAACAACAACATGGTAACAGTAGTAATAGTAACAGTAACAATGATGATAACAGTGGTAGATATTGCATGGATATATATATATATATATAAAAGGGGGAGGCACAAAAATATCCATGACACAGTTTCCGTGTTTGTAATCTAGTGATGCGAATGAGACGGACATGTACCCCCACACAGAATGCAGACGACGGGAAGGGGGCTCACAGTGCAGATGCCGCAGAGATGGGAAGGTCATCATTCTAAAACCGGGGACCCTTACTTTCTTCCCACAATTGTTTCCTTTTTGTGGCAGAGCAGAATAGAAAGAACACAGGCTTTAGAATCTTATTTGGATTTTCATCCACTGTTACTGTTTATTTGCCATATGAACTTGGTTCAAGGACTTTGAGCTTTGGCAAAATGATACCCACATTTTAAGGTTGTGTCAAAATCCAGTAAGTGAATATCTGTAGAAGCTTGGTACAGCGACTGGCTCTTGTCTTCCTTTTATTGTACAGAGGATGAGTATTAACGTGTTACCCCTGTATTCTTGACTATCTGTGAGTCGTGCAGGACATGATATGTAAGAGGATTTACAAGTTTTCCTTTTTTTTTGGTTTGCGTAAAGCTAGTTTGATGGTTTCTGGCTTGATGGCGTGGTTTTGTTTTCTTCCTAGCAAATCATGAAATTGTTTAAATCCAGGATGGCTCCTGATCAGCTTTGCCTGCAGTTACTTAATAGGCTTTTTTTTTTTTTTTGGTATTCATCCTTTTTTTAAATTGAAGTGTGGTTAATTTACAATGTTGTGTTAGTTTCAGGGGTGCAGCAGTGTTTCAGTTATATATATATATGTGTGTGTGTGTGTGTGTGTATTTATATGTATTATTTTTCAGATTCTTTTCCATTATAGGCTGTTACAAGATAACTGACTACAGTTCCCTATGTTAATATAGTAAGTCCTTTTGTTTAATAGGCTTTTTATTTGATGTGATGATCTTGAACTAAGGCCATTCATTGAGATGAATGTAAATAGTTATAACATTATGATTCAAGTATTGCTTTATTTTTTCATTTTATTTAAAGATTTTTTTTTTGGCGGGGGAGGTAATTCGGTTTGTTTGTTTGTTTGTTTATATTTATTATTGGAGGTGCCAGGGATTGAACCTAGGACCTTACGCATGTACTACTGTGCTATACCCACCACCTCAAGTATTGTTTGAAAGTGTCCTATGCACCTAAGTTGACTTGTGTTAGTTTTCTATTTTTGTCATAACAAATTACCACACATTTAGGGACTGAAAACAACACAGATTTATTATCTTTCAGTGCTGAAGGGGTGGAATCTGACCCAGGACTCCCTGGGCCAGAAGCAAGGTGTCAGCAGGGTTGTGTTCTTTCCTGGAGGCTCTAGGGAGAGTGGATTTCTCTGACTTTTTCAGTTGCTAGAAGGTGTCTGCACTCCTTGGCTTATGGCCCCTTCCCCCATCTTCAACGCAACCTTGCATCTGGCTTGTCTGCTGTAGGCATACCTCCCTCAAAATCAGCTGGGAAAGGTTCTTCCTTTCCTTCTTTTCAAGGAAGAACCTTTCCCAGGTCCTTTGTTTCCCCTTTTTAATCAGAAAGAGTAGCTTTTTAATGTATAATAAATGATTTAGTACAGAAGTCAGGTTTGTCTTCAGATGAGAGAAATGTTAAACAAAATACAAACTAAACAGCATCCCAGGAGCAGTCTTATTGTGCTGAAGCACACACGTTACGGCATTCCCCTGGTACGTCACGGTTTTGAAATTATGTGGAAAAACCATTCCCAATAAATCATTTACACAAAATTCAAGCAACCTGTTCAAGAACTGGTTGCGGGGCTCAGTTCAAAGAAGTGTTATGCATCTTACACTGAACTTAAGCACTTAGCTGTTACAAGGAGCATCACTGTAACCTCACATCCTCAAGTACCATCCATGTTATGAATCCAAGCCAGTCCAGGGGCAGGGTGTTAGAGAATGTGGTTCACTAATGGAAAAGCCTACAATTCAATTTAAAATTTCTAACTCAAACAAGATCTAAACATAAATTCTCCTTTATTTTTGTGATTTTAAATGCCCTTTTGGTTTATTGAGTAAGCTGAATGCATTTCTTGGTAAATATTACCACTGGACAAAGGATCTAAATGTTGAGGTTTTACTAAATCAAAGTTTTAAGTTGATATAATGTTCCTACTAAATCATGTTTCAATTAGATCTTTCCAATATCAGGGAGAAAATGAAAGACAAGGCACTTAACTGTAATCACATCTGCAAAGTCCCTTTTGCCATGGAAAAGGAAAAAGCTGTTTTTTCCTGAACTCAATACTTCTGACATCAAATGTGTGTGGGGTTTTCTCACATCAACCAATTCTCCAACCCTCCAGACACAGATTGGGTGTCCAACAACTTAGTTATGGCACCAACTACCTGGGGTTAGTGCAGACCCCGCAGATTAAGGGCTCAATCCCACAAGATCGCCTCCCCCCGCCAACGCCCCCCCCCCATTTCAGACAACAGTCGAGAGTCCTTAGGTTGCCACCTGGTACTTCTGATTGACCAGCTATAAAATCAGAGGTTTCCATGACCTCCTCCTTGGGTTTGATAATTTGCTAGAGCATCTCACAGAACTCAGGAAAAGTTTACTTATTAGATGACCAGTTTATTATAAAAAGGCACAACTCAGGGACAGCCGGGGAGAAGCTACGGGGGAGGGCACGGGGATGTTCCATGCCCTCTCCAAGCACCTCACCCCTCCAGCACCTCAGTGTGTTTGCCAGCCTGGAAGATCGCTGGATCCCTTGGTTAGGGTTCTTAATGAGTGCTTTGTTATGTACTCGTGAGTGATTAACTCATTGGTCACTAGTGATGAACTCATCCCCAGCTCCTCTCACCTCCCCGACGGTGGAGCTGAAGGTTCTAGTCCTCTAGTCAAAAATAGGAAAAGATTATTTGTTTCTTTTCTTGTTAAGTTGTATGAGCTCTTTATATGTTCTGAAGATCAAGTCTTTGTCAGTTTTATCTTTTGCAAATATTTTCTCCCTTCCCGTAGGCTGTCGTTTTGTTTTGCTTATGGTTTCCTTTGCTGTGCAGAAGCTTGTAAATTTAATTAGGTCCTATTTTTAATTTTTGCTTTCATTTCATTCATTGCCTGGGTAGACTGCCCTAGGAGAACATTGCTGAGATGTATGTGAGATAATGTTTTGCCTGTGTTTTCTTCTAGGAGATTTATTGTGTCTGGTCTTTTGTTTAAGTCTTTAAGCCATTTTGAATTTATTTTTCTGTAAGGTGTGAGGGAATGTTCTAACTGTATTGATTTACATACAGCTGTCCAGTTTTCCCAATACCATTTGCTGAAGAGACTGTCTTTATTCCACTGTATGTTTTTGCCTCTTTTGTCGAAGATTAATTGACCAAAAGTTTGTGGGTTCATTTCTGGGCTCTGTATTCTGTTGCATTGGTCCATATGTCTGTTTCTGTACCAATACCAAGCTGTCTTGATGACTGTAGCTCTGTAATGTTGGGAAGGGATAGACTGAGAGTTAGAGATTTGCAGATACTGACTGCTGTATATAAAATAGATAAAAATGTTTATACTATATAGCACAGGGAAATATATCCAAGATCCTGCAGTAGCTCACAGTGAAAAAGAATATGAAAATGAATATATGTATATTCATGTATGACTGAAAAATTGTGCTGTACACCAGAAATTGACATAACATTGTAAATTGACAATAACTCAATAAAAAAAAGTACAAAAAAACCCAATAAGGAAATAATATTTAAAAAAATAGCAAAAGGTGCTCCTTTCACTCTTATCATTTAGGAACTTACAAGGGCTTTTTAGGATCTGATCAGGAACCAAGACTAAAGTATGTATTTCTTATGTCAAGATAACACCATGCTAAGTGACCTGTTCACAGGTTCCAGGGTACTATGGCATGAACAGCATTTTGGGAGAGATGTTATTCTGTCTGCTACATTTGGTGATGGAATCTAAAATTGGTTCCAATAAGAAAAACAGTTGTAGAGCCCAAAGACCACCTGGATGCTGGTAGTAATGTAAGCAGTAATTCGTAAAATGTCAAGGGAAACTTTTCTCAACTCATCTAACCCACTTTTTGCACATAGTGTTTGAAATAATCAATCAGGACTTGCTCTACTCTTTCCAAATTGTGCCACAGGTTTGAAAGAGACTTGGGAGCTGCTAATTTCTTTGGATGAGCTGCATCTCTGGGCTCCAGTCATGCTGGAGAGTTCACAAAACCATTCCCTCTGCTGGGACTGTAAGCAGATAGGGTAGGGGGTCCCTGGAAGAGGGAGAAGTAGGCATGGCTTTCTTGACATAAGAGAAGTCATTTGAGGCCTAAGCCATTTTGTGATCTAAGCCTGGCCACAGTGCCCTTGAACAGGTCTCAGTACTTAGTGATCTTAAGGGAACAAAAGAACAAATGACTGTTATGGGCAAAAGAAATAACAGTAGCAAAGAATCAATCAGTAACAAAGACTCCCAGTTCTGTTTCAATGGTAACGATTAGCCTGAAGTGCATTCTTGGGCTGTTTTGCAAAAACTCAAACCCCGCCCCCCGCTTCAACCACCAGCTCAACTGGAACTTAAGGAATGGTGATGGTCACCTTTTCTGACCCTCGTGATTTCGGTCAGCTGAAGACTGGACTCTGTCAGTCTTTGTCCCAGTTCTGTGCTGAATTTGCCTCTTCTCAGCCCCTTCATGAATATGCATGTTCCCTTAGCTTCCCACTTCCCCAGTTTTGCTGTTGGGAAGACACTGCTTTGGGAAAGATCCCTGGTGTTCTCCTTACTTGCTGCAAGTAATAAATCCTTCCTTCTCCGACTCTTCGGCTCGGTTGTGTGTTTTGGCTTGACACCCACTGAGAGGTGAACCCAGTTATCGGCTAAAAGGACAGGCCTTTCTCTTAACCTGAACAACTTGACTTCATTCTTCAAGTGTCAGATGAAATGTCGCTTCGTGAGGAAGGCCTTGCACGAAATCTCGGGTTAGGCCAGGTCCCATCCCAGGTGTTCTTTACTGTTTTCTTCACCGCTCTGTTGTGAATTCCATGAGGGCAGGGTCTTCTATCTACTGTTTTTCTATATTGGCAGAGCCTGGCACAGTGTCAGGAACTAAAACAAAATATTTAGTGAATTGAAAAGGGCATCATTAAGAAGATGGTAATAAAGGTCACCGTGGGCTGTTGAAATTGGCGGCCAGATTGGACGATTTCCACTAAGCAGCCTCCAGGCAGGAGTGGTGTACCACTGCCAAGGCCACCCCTCTCCTGGAAAGAGACACAGGTATAAGCTTGATTTGATCATCCCCGAGAGAGATCGGCTGCCTCGGAAATGATGCCCCTCAAGGGGCTAGTCTCTCCCCACACTTCTCTCCTTGTGGGAGGATATGTGTGTGTGTGCGTGTGTGTTTCTGCATAACTCTAACTTTCTAGAGGATTTGATATTGGTAACCTCCTCTTTTATTGGCTCTGCGGAGTGATACTGTGATGATCAAAGCTGCCAGGTAATTTGCACCCCGGATGTGCTGACTGACACCTGTGATTTCCCCAAATGTGGAAAACTCGGTTGCATAATTTGTGGTAATGGGGCACTGTGTTCGTACCTTCCGGGGTGGTGGTGGGGAGCTGCCAGGTACTGCAGAAGGTTGTATACTTCAGTAGTGTGCCAGGATTTATTGAGTGGATTTGGCACGTTATATTTGCACACGAAATTCCCCAGTAAAATGTAAAATAATTACAATTCTATGAACAATTTAATTCTATGCAAACCAAGTCCACAGTTATTATGAAATATTTTATCTATTAGAAAAATATATGGGCAAATATAATATCGAAGTCATAGTCAATGACCAGGTAAGAAGTCAAGCATGTGTAGGAAGAGATGGCATTAGAATTATCCAACCCGTATTTTTGCAGCTTCATCCGTTTTCATCAAATATTTGGTTAGAGGGAAAAAAAAGAAGAGATGGCGCCTCTACTTTGAAGTTGTTTGAACAGAATCAGGCAGGAGGGAACCTCAGGGCTTAGAGAAGCACTCCACTTACTGCTGGGGTTTGTATTTTGTACCCAGTTCTGCCACTTTTGAACAGCAGCAGTTAGGTGACCCTTGTCAGCTCTCTCAGTCTCGGTTTCTTCGTCTGTAACTCTACAGCCCTGTCCTATGGGTAAAAAAATCAAATAAGAGAGGGGATAGAGAAGATTTTGTAAGTTGCGAGGCAATATAAAAAAAACATAAAGTAAGGTACTCTGATGGGGTCCATTAGCATGAATGTAATAAATAAATAAATAAAACGTGACGATGATGGATGCCCCATTGTGAGTCCAGGGAGCTTGAAGCCAGCAGTTCGGAAACCTTGAATCGTCAGCTGAGAATCGAAGGTCATAAGGAGGCTGGGGGAAGAACAGAGGACAGAAGGCGAGCTGTGAGTCCAAATTAGCACAGGATTAAAGGGAGGCTTCAAACAAATCTTCTAATGTTATCCTGCATGTTCCCTTTTGGTCCCTTCACTTACCAGGTTTTTAAAGAAAGAACATAGATTTTTCTTCAAAAGATAGATTTCCCATTGTTAGAAAAGCTTGGTATGTGCCAAATGGATAAAGAAGAAAACAACAAAAGTCCTATTATCTCACCCAGATTGTCCATCAATTTTAAGCCTCAGTCAGGTAATTTGATCCACTGACCAACCTAGTCACTGACTTCTTACGTCTTCCAATAGCATTTCCTTTGGCTCTAGGCCCTCTCTTGTTTCTGCAGAGTCAGACTAGAATGAGACAGTTTTCAGGAACTAACAGAGTTGTAAAGGCCCGGAGGCTGAAGTTCATTCTGGTTGAAAACATCCTCAGTTACGACTAAGGTGATTGGATGTAATCCGGTGGGTTACTTCTTGGATCTAGACCCACGCTAAGCTTGTCCTTCTCCAAACTTCTGTTGTAATCATCATAGAATGCCACCAGATTGGTTAACTCCCCCCTCCCCTGCTAGTCTGAGACGTTCAAGATGACATAGAGTGAAAATGAGTAGAGGAAAATGTTTTGCCAATTTCGAAGTGTTCTATTCCATTATTCTATATAGTAGTTATACATACAAGAAAATATAATGGATGTTATCATTTTGGGGGGCAATTTTTGGACAGGCTTGCTTCATTACTTCATTAAATAACAGACTCTGGTTTTGGCAAAACTTTATGAACAGGCTTCTAGCGCTGTAGATAAGAACGCTGGTATCTGAGCTTCTAGGTTCCTGTTCCTTGGTGGAATTTTTCACCTCTGTTGTATCTGGAACATCACAGTTCATTTGGGGGTGATCCGGCTATAGATAAAGTGGCTCTTGCTGTTGAGACTTAGATTTCAAATGTATTCATTAATAATGAGAACTGCCACTGTTAAATTTGACAGCTGGCCACAGTAAGATCATCCCAACTGAAAAATTCCCCCGGGGGTTACAAGACCTGACATTGTTTGGTGACTCTAGAACAAGAGGACAGAAGAAAGTACGTCTTCCCTGACTTCACGAAGTCCCTTCTGCTCTTAGTAGCTGGCTCCTGAGCGGTTAAGATCGACTCGTTAATGGACTCTTGCCCCTGTATAGGACTAGAGAAACTGTAATAACTTGGCAAGTTTCCTTTTTCTAGAATTTCTGTTACCTGTCAGAGCAGACCATGATCACTCTGTCCCATTTCAATATCCATTGCAACTTAGTTCACATTTTCATTTTGAAGCTGAACGCTTTCTGGTGGTGTTTGGACTGACACGTTTCCGAGTTACACCGCAGAATGATTTCTTTCTGTAGCCCATAAATTGTTCCCTCTGCTGCAGGTAGGCTTCAGAAAGGCCTCCTTCCTCTTGCGGCAGTTTCACCTTTGCAACAATTCAGCCAGCTCATGATGATTCACGTACTGGATAAATAAAGACGAATAGGACCTTGTTTCTGACTTTAAGGAGCTTCTAACCTGCCTGGGGAGCCAGACACATCCTGAGCACAGTGGGAGGCATTGCTTTAGATCAGCAATCTTTAGGGTTTTCCTTCGTTATAAACCCCTTTCATTACTTCTCTACCAGGAATTACATATTTAGAAACTCCTCCAAATTGCATTTGCTAAGTAATAACACATTTCGTTTTCTCTCTCTTTTTTAACTAATCAGACACTAGAGCTTCTGATTAGCAAGAGGAAATGAGTGGTACCACACTTGGGTGGTATAATTATAGCTGCAAGTAAGTAAATGGAATGTTTTGGTTTGTCTGAACAGCCTTTTCATGGGTAAATATAGGCTCTCTGCTAGGCTTAAAAAAAAAACCCAAAACTTATGGGAACGTTTGAATAAAAGTAGAGACTGTGACCTACTGTGATGTACTTATTGTTCAGTTTCAAAAACTATCAACTCATCTTATTTCATTCATATTTCTCCACTTCACTGCTTCTGGATTATCTTAAAGTAAATTTTAAACATCATTATAATTTCATGCATAAGTATTTCAAATATTAATCTCTATAAGGACTTAAGAAACATAGTCATAATACCATTATCCCACCAAAAAATTAACAATAATTCCTTACTATCACATCTCTTGTCCATGTTGAAATTTCCCCAATTATAATTTTTAAAATAGTTTGTTTAAACGAAGATGCACATAAGGCCCATACAGTTCAACAAGTTGTTCTGTCTACATTTCTTTCTTCTATACGTTTCCCCTTCCTCCTGCTCTTTTTTCTTGCAGTTTATTTATTTATTTATTTTAATTGAAGTATAGTAGGTTTATAATATTGTGTTAGTTTCTGGTGTACAGCAAAGTGATTCATACATATATATATATTCTTTTTCATATTCTTTTCCGTTATCAGTTATTACAACATACTGAATATAGTTCCCTGTGCTGTACAGTAGGACCTTGCTGTTTATCTATTTTATACATAGTAGTTTGTTTCTGCTAATCCCAAACTCCTAATTTATCCCTTCCCATCCACCTTTCCCCTTTGGCAACCATAGTTTGTTTCCTATATCTGAGTCTGTTTCTGTTTTGCAAATAAGTTCATTTGTATCATATTTCAGATTTCACATATAAGTGATACCATATGATATTTGTCTTTGACTTACTTCACTTAGTATAACAATCTCTTGGTCCATCCATGTTGCTGCAAATGGCATTATTTCATTCTTTTTTATGGCTGAGTAGTATTCCATTATATTTTTATACCACATCTTCTTTATACATTCATCTGTTGATGGACATTTATGTAGGTTGCTTCCACGTCTTGGGTACTGTAAATAGTGCTGCTATGAACATTGAGGTACATGCATCTTTTCGAATTAGAGTTTTCTCTGAATATATGTCCAGGAATGGGTTATATGGTAACTCTATTTTTAGTTTTTTAAGGAACTTCCATACTGTTTTCCACAGTGGCTGTACCAATTTACATTCCACCAGCAGTGTAGGAGGGTTCCTTTTTCTCCACACCCTCTCCAGCATTTGTCATTTGTGGACTTTTTAGGGATGGCCGTTCTGACTTGTGTGAGGTGATGCCTTGTTGTAGTTTTGTCTTGCATTTTTCTCTTGAAGTTTATTTTTGAAGAAACAGTTCATTTGTTATGGAGAGCTTTCCACATTCTGGGTTTTGCTGATTGTATCTTTCTGGTAGGTTTACAGTATTTCCTTCCCAGAATAATGTTTTTAAATGCGTAAGATAAAATACGTAGGCTTGTAATGGAAACCACTTACATCTATTTAGATATTAAACTATTAAAAACACACGATGATGTTAATATATGTGCTTCTTTTCTTAAAAAAACACACAGTAAATAACAAGATCTCACAATGGGTCTTTAACTACCATAATTTTAGAATAGTAATGATATCTTGAAATTCCAGTAACGGTTGTTATATGATATGAAAATACCTATATTCTTTGGCAGCAAAGTCACAGGTTACTACTATAATTTGTTACCTGCATTCACCATTGAAGGGAATGTTAAAATTCAGTTTAATGTTACTGAAGATCAGGATGTATTTTTTTCCATCCAAGTTTCCCAGAATATTTTCATGGACCTGATCCATGGACCCCCGTTAAAAATCCTGTGGTCCTACATTTTTGGCAAGACTCTTTCATAGATATTGTGTACTCCCTTCGGGAGGTGTATGATGTTTGCTTGTCCCCCCTTTTGTTATATTAGGAGCTCTTGAGGTTTATTGCCTAGATTCATTATTTTATTAGGGGTTGTAAAATGATATTCTATTTCTGTCATTCCACTTTTATTTCTTGTACATGTATTTCTACAAGGACAAACTCCCTGCCATCAGCTCAGTGTAATTTATATAGAAAGGGCAGGATAAATGTTTGCTTCTTCCCCTCTGTTTACCAGTTTTCAAAATAGTGGGTTGGTTCATTAGCATCCTCCAAGGATGGCCAATGAGTTTTCTTTCTTTTTTTCAATACTCTTTTTTTTTTTTTTGGTGGGGGAGGTAATTAGGTTTATCTATTTATATTTAGAGGAGGTACTGGGGATTGAACCTAGGACCTCATGCATGCTAAGCATGCACTCTACTGCTTGAGCTATACCCTCCCCCCCACCGAGTTTTATTTCTTTTTAATTGTAAGTATTGCTATTATTTCATGGATTTAAACACATTGGAGGTATTTCAATCCATGTAGTTGTTCTTACTGATGCCTAGAAAGTCTTTTTGTTACAACCTCACTAAGTCTTTCATAGCTTTCTCGCCATTTGTGACAAAATGTTCCAGGCTTATTTGTACATTTCTTGCCCGAAGTCTGAAATCAGCCATTGTCCACGGAGCTCGAGTTCTTTTTAGTGGGAAATAGCGTTCTGTCGCCTCGTTCGAGGCATACTGGGGTGTTCATGATTGCTGATAGGTTATAGCTTCAGAGTTTTTCAGTGGACAGTCATAGGAAATATACTAAAAAATATAAAATGCCCTTCGAGTTAATCCTAACTTTATTAAAAGTTCAGAGCCCTAGAATTTTTCACATAACTTCTTCAGTCTTAACATCTTCATCTCCTCTTTCCTGTACTGAAAATCAGTACATTAATACAGTTTCTTGTTTGCTTTGATCCACAGTTTGCACACGCAGTCTCAAAATAACAGCAACACCGCCTCCAAATAGTTTAAGACATTTTACAATTCTCACTGTTCCTATGGTATGTTCTGCTAGGAATGTACTGTCAAGTTAGTGTGTTTTAAAGTCACTTGAAATAATTCCTTTCTCTTTGGTTTTGCCAGCAAGTTAAAACATCCTTATGTTCATTTAAAATTTTGTTGTTAAGTTTACAGGTAGCTTTTTTTAAATTTAATTTTTGTTTTATAATTATGTAAGATAAATCTATAAAACGAGATGTATTCAGACATAAAATACCTCTTACTTTTTCTCTCTCCTGACCTGTAGGTAACTTTAAGAACAGTTTTCATTTTGTGTTTCCACTTTAAAATACTAGATACAGGTAAATGTTTACATTCCAGACCCATTTTCCTCCACATTTGCTTCTTTTTTTAGTATATCCTGGCAGTCATTTTATAAAGTACACAGAGATATTTGCTTTGCTTTTTGTAGCTGCACGGCCCTCCTTAGTGCTTTTAAGCTCGTCCCCTGTTGTTAGATAAACAGGTATTTTCCTTTCGAATTTTACTATTTTAAATAGTGCTTCAGTGAATAGCCTATATATACACCTTTTGTATTTTTGCCAGGTTATCTTTGGGATAGATTCCTGGAAAAGTTACTAAAATTGCTAGAAATTGCACACCCCACCCCACCCCCACCCCCGCCATAAAGACTGTATCCTTCTGCATTCTTACCAGCAATGGTCAGAAGTACGGTTAAGCTTCCGAAAGGGTCAGAAACAGCTTCTGAATAGCTCACAGATTGCTGTCACCAGCTCCATGGATTCCTAGAGCTGAGAAATCTCAGAATTGGAAGCACCGCCCTGGGGCCTTGCAACTCTAAGTGTGGCCCAGGAACCAGCATCACAGGCATCCTCGGAGAGCTGGTTTGAAATGCAGAGCCTCAGTTTCTCTCCAAACCTACTGAGTCAGCATGTGCGATTTAACAAGATCCGCGGGTACCTGGTGGCACATTAAGATTTGGAAGCTGTGGTCTAGAGCTGTGCTCATCAGCACGGTAACTGCCAGCCACACAGGCTGTTTACATGCAAATGAATTACAGCGAAATAAAGTGAAAAATTCTGTTCCTCCTTCAGACTACTAGCCACATTTCAAGTGCTCAAGAGCCACTTTTTAAACATTTCCAGGAACTTCTGCTGCACAGGACTGGCCCTTGGCCGCACCCGTCCAGTGTGGGAGTCTCTCACCACATGGCTCTTTTGATGTAAATCATAGCCACATAACATTAAAATTCAGTTCTTCATTCAAGTGCTTAATTGCTCCATATGGTTAGAGGCTGCTGTATTGGTTGGTTATACAGAAGGTTTCCATCATCACAGAGAGTTCTGCCGTACAGTTCTGGTCTAGAGGTTTCCAAAAGGCTGCGTGAGCCAGAGGAAGGAAGGAAAGAAGATTCGTGGGGTGCCTAAGGTGCACGGCACTTCACACAGGTTTTATCAGTTAACCCTTAAGCCATAGAAGTGGTATTATGTCCATTTAAAAAAAACCAGTTTCTGAGAGGCTAACTTACTCAACTTCGTAATACTGAGAGAAGGGGTTAGGCCCTCTGATTCAAAGTCTAGAGTTTTTCCTTTCCCAAAGGTTATATTTGGGGTGAGATGTCTACCAGCCTCTTATAAAGCAAAACAAATGGCAAGAACCACTGTTTTTTCACTTGCCTGCACTTGCTCCCCTTTTCCATGTTTTGAATTTAAATCCAGACCCCAGTTTTGTCTAACTAAGCACACAATTCCTTCTGCTGTAACGTTCCTGGAGTTCACTTCAGAGGGTTTCTTATCGGTAGTGTTTGTCCCCCTTGCCTTTTAACATTGCAGCATCTCGATAATTAATTGCAGCATTTACTCATTCATTTAATGAACACCGAGCTCCTCCAAGGTCAGTAAGTCATAACCCAGCGGGGAAAAAGATTGCCTTTCCTTACTTACCTTCCTTTTGAGGCAATCGTATGTACCTCTACCCTTTTATTCTTTGAAATTTGGCTCTCTTGGCCACTTTGAGTTTTGAATACGCCTTTATTACATCACAATGTGAGTTCTTCAACACTGCTAGCTACTTGTGCTTGTTAGAATTAGATGATACACTAATGGCTAAATTTTTGAGTCACACAAACGTAGATGAGGAAAGGACATAACAGATCAGCAAGACTGCTATTCTTTGTGTGCGTGGCCAGGGGAAGGAAGGGTCAAGACTGCCTGGGAAATGTTCACAAAGGATGAGACACTTGATCACTATTGAAAGAAGAACTGTCATGTATTTTCTAGCTTCCTGTCTAATTTACCCATAGATAAAACACTCTACCTGGCCCTGAGTAATCTACATGCTGAATGTGAAGCTTTAGTCTAAATGACTATTTCTTTTCAGATTTGTAACAGGATTTTTATAGAAGTGTTCAAGTTATTGTTCTGTCCCAGGTATTTACAGATGGCAGGTGTGATGGATTTAAAAAAATCTCTCCAAGAAGAAGGCGCATAGACGTCTTTTAGCTCGACTACTAGATCTTGCCTTGAGCTGACAATGTGCACGGGTCTGAGACAGACAGTGAACAAAAATGTCTGATTTGCATTCAAATAGTGCATTTTCTCCATCATTTGAGACTTTTTTTTCCTTCAAATAATTCAGTGGTTTGTCATCTTCATTGTAGGTTAGGTTCATCTAGGGGGCTTTTAAAATAGACTGGGATCTGGCTGCTACCTCCTAAGAATCTGATTCAACTGGTTTGGGCTGGTGTCCTGGTGTCAGTGTTTTTTTAAAGCTCCCAATGATTTTAAAATGTACCCCCGGGTAGAAGACTACAATCTAAGCTAATGAAAAAGAGCTGGAAAAAAAAAAAAGTATCAAGCATCGTGTCGTGTGTATATTTTATGTAAAGTTAGGTGTGTGAATTGGGCAAAAATCCATATTACAGCCTTTCCTTCATTCCTGAATCTTCCTGGAAATTGTTCACCTTTCTGTTCTGTGATCAAGTGTCTCATCCTTTGTGAACATTTCCCAGACAGTCTTGGCCCTTCCTTCCCCCTGGCCACGCACGCCAGTCTGTTTTGACACTTTCCCATTTTATTGTGGTTTCTGGGTTGTGAGATCTGTATCCTCAGCTAGACAGCAAGCTCCTTACCATGTTCACCAATGGCAGATACCCTGGAAGTACTCATTCTGGGCCAGGCACTGTGCTAGTCACGGAGAACATAATGTCTCTGGCCTTCTGGAGCTTAGAGTCCTGGAGGAAGAAGACCCACAAACAGGACGGTAGGTGCCAGGAGAGAGGGCTGTGGTATTTGTTCAGGACACACAGCAAGAGCCTGCTGATGTGGTCCAGCGAGGAGTCTGGGGCCGGGAAATACATGGGTCTTTAAAAGTCTAAATTCCTTGTGCTTAGCGCATATTCGGCACCCAACAAACTTTAGTAAGTGCATGACTGAAGCGTTTGCTGTCTGAATAAATAAATAAAAGAAGATATCGTTTTGTTGGGAAGCACGTGCATGACTGTGTGTTTTGGAATGGAACGGATGTTAAGATGCCTACTTCAGGTTTTCTGGAAGAAAGAAGAGGGAAACAAAATGCTTTAAAATCTTTTCTTCTTTCATTCCTTAAATTCTTGAATTCATACAATATATCCAAAGAGTAAACGTGGTCAGAAGTGACGTTATTCAGTTTATTTGCTGGGTTTTCCCACCCGCTACCCCCAGTGACCCGTCACTTGTCTGCTCTGCGTTCTGGTGGCCCGGCTCCCACAGCACGAAGCTACCCTGGGGAACATGTCTTGGGGGTGGGTCATATCCTCCCATTGAAATTCACTTCAAAAACGGGGACAGGATGTGTCCCACGGTGAGATGCACGTTGCCTCTGGCAGCTTCCCTTAGAGAGGAACAGGTTTTGTTGCGGCGCAGAGAGAGTGCCTGGGTTTAATTCCGAATCCACGTGAACTGGGACCTTGTGAAATCCAAAAGCTTCAGTGTGAGGCCACAAGTAACAGAAATTGTTTTGAAGCCTCTGGCAGCTCTCTCTCCAAGTCTGAGTGGTTTTCTCTGCTTCCTCTCTTTTTCAACCTCCACCCTCTCCAGCACCCCCCCCCAACCCCGTTCACTCTCTCTCATTCTCAGTCCCCTCCTCTCCCATTATAGACGAGGTCATTACGATGTGAAGCCAAGAGAAATGCTTTCTTGTAACTTTAAATCTCCATACTCAATTTATGCAATTTATGACTTTTTTTTTAAGAAGATGGTTATACTTTGTAGTTGGAGGACAGCTTGCTTAATTATGCTATTTCAGAATGCAAATGTGAGCTCACTGGAGGGGTTTTGTCAATTTGTGAACAGGGCTTTGTGCCTCCAGATTTCTTATTCTCACATATTTCAAAATTTTAATTGCTTTTGAGCCCATTATGGGGTGTGACAAATGTTCTGCATCTGATGAAGTTATCAGCCCCTCGATTAGCTTTTCGGTGCCCTGTCCTTTGGACTTCCGAGGCCCCCCTGACATATGAGGAAGCAGTGTTAACACTGGTAGCAGAGAAATCAGGCTGGACCCTTTCTTTCCCGACAGCAAGGAGAGGTGCGGGGAGCCTTTGAAAAAGGTGTTTCCTAATATAAGCTGTGTGATAAAGTCATGGAGAAGTGAAGGAGGGCGGAGAGATGGAAGTGGGGAAAGGCAAGTGAGGGAGGAGAGCCAGGAGGTGAGAACATACCAGCTGTGAGGGACGGTCTCACTTACTATCCCAAGGCCGTGCTCCATAGAGGTTGCAGCAGGTGGCGGGAACATTTGCACATGGACTCTGTTCCTGTATGACCTTAGGCGGGACACTCCCTCTTCTGGACCATAATCTCTTCAACTTAAAAAAGTGGGCATTAGCACCGAAGTCCAGCAATTCTGACACTTTGTTCCAGGGAAAAGAGGACGAGACATTTAAAGAAAGGAGAAGGTCTTTTTTTTTTTTTTAAAGCAAAATTAACCCCCCGACCTAGTCTTTTAATAACCAGGAGCACCGTCTTCCTCTGCCTTTTCCTGACTGTATGACTGAGGGTGAATTACAGGACCACGCTGAGTCTCTTTTCCCCCATCTGCAACAGGAGTGCAGTTTTCTCAGGGTTGATGTGAGGATTACGCTGAGTATATGTATGATAATGGTACTAATTAAGCAATGAAATACTAGAAAATTAGAACCATTTCCTTGGCCACGTACCTTTCCCCACAGTGATTCCTGAGGGAACTGTATGGCTAGGGACAGTGACACAAAATGAATGCACGTTTTCACTCTTTGTGTTTGGCCCGTATCCCTCTAAGGTTCCTCGTACACCCTACAGACCAGGTGGTGAATTTCTCGTGCCTCTGCTAGGGTGGCCTGACATCCAAGCATCAGTGCAAACTTTGCTGCCTCCAAGAAGGAGACATGAGCACAAGAGAAAGAGGGAGCAACTCATAGATCCAGTTTGCCTCATCAGCCTGTGGCAGGTAGAGCATCTCTAAAAAGAATACCACCTCTGTGGGAGCAAGTCCTTAATCTTTTGCTCACCTGGGTGAAAATTTCCTTCAGTAGCGTAATGAAATATCTTTGGATCTGGCCAGTTCCTGATACCAGCTGTCCCTCTTGAAGGGTGGAGGTTGCTTCAGTTCCTTCCTTTTGAAAGTAGTAAAATAAACTACACGAAATAAGATAGCCCTTTGAAGAGCATTTCAGCAAAGTAAAGTTGAAGACACTTATACCCTAAAACCAATGATTCTACTCTTAAATAGATCTCCAGAGCAAATGATTCCTTTAAACTTCATGACACACACATACAAAACAAAACAAAACAAAACAAAACAAAAGAATACTTTATGACACAAATAGAAACTCATTATATTTGCAGGGTAGTCTGAGTTCTCTGCTTCTGGAGGATGTCTGGGTGGTACCCATCAGGCTGAGTGCCGAGATTATATTTTAGCACATCAGTAACCCAGTTGTGCTGGTTTGCTAAAAACCACAAAAACTCTTAGATATGTATGTCAGGAGACATACATAAGAATATTTGTAGAGGCATTGCTTACAGGAGCAAAGAAAAAATTGGAACATAATCCCAATATTAACAAAGGAATAGATAAATAAAGTGTGATATATTCCCACAGTGGAGTACTATACAGCAGTGAGAAGGGATGCACTAGAACAAACGTATCGATAGAGATGACTCTCTTGCACCAATGTTGCAACATGTTGCAAAAGTACACATGCAGTGTGCTGCTGTTTCTATAAACATTTAAAATAGGCATAGCCATTGTATATATTGCTCAGGGATTCTTACACAAATATTAAAATATATGGACATGCACAGAAAGATAAATAAGTTCTAGAAAGTAGTTACCTCGGGAGGGCTAAGAGATTGAAGAGAACACAAGAGAACACATTGATGTTACCAATGTTTTATATCCTAAGCTGCCTGATAGATGCATGAGTACATGTTGATTATGCTTTATACTTTGTTATATTTTAAATATCCTGCAAGGAATTTCAAAACGTAAAAAATTAAAGCTTGTACAAATGCAGTCCAAGATGAGGCTGGAAAGCTAGGTGGGATCAGATGGTAGGTTGCCCTGGTATGCCATTTTAAAGTTTGGCTTTCATTTAAGGGCAAAGGGGAACCACGGAAAGGTTTTAGACACGGAGGTAATCCCATTAGAGTAACATTCAGAACAAGTTGACTTTTGCTGCAGTGTGGAGATGGGATTTGCGGAGAGGAAGAATAGGGGCCGAAGAGCAGTTAGCAGGAATTTGCTACAGTCCAAACTAGTGCACTTCCTCCTTGAAAGGCCACTTTCTCTTGCTTCCAGAGTGTTTTCTCCTGTTCTCACTCCCTGCCTCTCTGGCCACGCCCCTCCATCCCCATCTCTAAGTCCTCTTCCTCTTCTGCCCCTTAAATGTTGCTGTTTCCCAAAGTGTTTCTTTTTTTTACCCTCTTTTCTTTTCAATTTTTAGGTATATGTGTTATAGCTCTCATCTATATCCCAACTTCAGGTACCACTTTTATGATCATCATTCCCAAATTTATTTCTCCAGCCCAATCTTTTTTTCTGGCTCCAAACTGTCTACTGGACATTCCTTCTTGACTGTCTCATAATTAAACAAAATCCAGCATGTCCAAAATGGAGTTAATTCTCTTTTTCAAATGTGCCTTTTTCCCCCTCTTTTTGTCTTTGAGATCTTGATTAACCATTGTTATCTATCCAGGTGTCTGATCTGGAAAACTGGGTGTTACTTTAGACCAGTCTGTCTCTGTCAACTTTCCTGTTTAATTGACTTTTCCATGTCAGGAATGGAGGGCAAGGTTTTGATGCTGTTATGACATATTTAGGGACCCAGGGATGCTTAATTCCTGCCTTGATAATCACTTTGCTCCCTCCTATTTAGAAAGTTCCAGTGGTCTTCCCATGAACAAGATAAAGATGCCAACTTTAGAACCTGCTTTAGATCTCATCCAGATCAGGCTTGTATCAACTTTCCATCACCATCCACTGTTTCTGTCTCCTGCGCCCTGTGCCATAGCTGCCTGAAGCCACCTGAGATCCCTGAATGCACCATGTTGTCTAGAGCTCCGTGCTCTTCCTTCTGCGTGGGGTGCCGTTCCTTGTGTGCTTGTCTAGGGAACTCAGGAAGTTTTTGTAACCAGCCCATTTTTGACTTGCCCTCATTACTAGTTTATATGCCTGCTTATCCCCAGTGATCTCTGAGCCTCTGTCCGGGGCGCAGAGAATTCCTATTCAGTTTTGTATCTTCACGGCCCGGCACATGGTAGATGCTCTGTGAGTGTATATTTAGGGTTGTCTTACCAGCAAACGTCCTCTTTTTCTTTTTGCCTTTGCTAGGATTGTTTGAGGTTAGTTGCAAAGTAGTAAAGCAAATATTCCAAAGAAAAGAGTACACTGTAAACTCTTAGAACAGATAGTTCTTAAAAGTTACAGTATTCTCAATCCTGGTCCCTGAACCTTCCAGGAACTACCCATCTTCGTCATCTCTTTTAATTTCTTTTATGTCAGTCTTCACGTTTTCTCCCCTCTTGCCTTCTGCTCAGCTCCCAAACATGCTTAGGTTTCCTTGATCCTTTAACAAGATTATAATTAAACACACAAACAAAAAACTCATCAACATTACTGCTTATTCTTCAGACTCTTTCCCATCCCTATTCTCCGTTTCATCATTTTAAAAAAAATGAGCTGTTTATGTCTGGTGCATCCACTTGCTCATATTCTATTCAGCCCACTGGCATCTGGCTTTAGTCATTACCACTAGCAAAAGGCTTTCCTTCAAAGATATCTGGCAGCTTCCAGCTTGCCAGTCCAACGTGACTCTTTAGCCATGACGACACCTTTTCTCTCTGCAGTTTCTGACACTGTGGTGTTGATGGCCTCTTCCTTCTTGAAATGTTTTTCTACCCTTAGTTTCTGTACCATGGCACTCTCATGATAATGTCTTGTCTTTCTCTGACTATTGCACGTCATTGGGTAAATGGTGTAGTGTCTTATATTTGGGGTAACCATACATTTGGGCATATGCGGTAATTGCTTTATCCATTTACATTCATTTGACAAATATTTACTGAGTGACAACAAAGTGCCAGGCACTGGGTATGTAGTAAAGAGCAAAACAGATATGACAGATACGATCTTTTTGAAGTCCAGAGTTTCAACCTTGTATTTGTTATCTGTTGCTATGTAACAGATTACCACAAACTTCGTGGCTTAAAACAACACCCATCTGTTATCTCATAGGTTTTATGGATCAGGGTTTTGGGCACGGCTTAGCTCTGCCCTGTGCTTCAGGGTCTCCCACGAGGCTGCAGTCACGGTGTCGGCCAGGGCTGGAGTATCATCCAAAGTCACGACTGGGGAGGGACCTGCTTCCAAGCTCATGTTGATGTTGGCAGGATTTATCTCCTTGGAGGCTGTTGGACTCAAGGTCTCAGTTCCTTACCGGTTGTTGGTTAGATGCCACCCTTAGTTCCTTGCCATGTAGGTCTCTCTATACAGCAGCTTGTTTGATCAGAGCCAGCAGGGAAGAGACTCAACAGAGTTGACTGGCGAGATGGAATTTACAACCTCAGGTAATGTATTCATGGAAGTGGAATCTCATGGTTTTTTTTTTTTTTGAGGTTTTTATTTTTTAAATTGAAGTATAGTTGATATACAATATTATATAAATTACAGGTGTACAGCATAATGACTCACAATTTTTAAACGTCATACTCCACTTACAGTTATTATAAAATGTTGGCTGCATTTCCATGCTGTACAGTATGGTGTTCCATTATTCTTCCTGTATTCTGATGGTTAGAATCAAGTCACGGGTCCAGCCCTCATGCAAGTGGGAGAGACTACACAGAGCAGACCTACCAGGAAGCAGAGATTCACTGGCCCGTCTTAGAGTCTGCTTGTCACAAACCTCTTACTGTCTTTCACTTCGATGTTCCGGCCACCTCCATTTCTAGTGCTCTTCAGCTGAGCTCACCACTCTCCCCTTGCCCAAACCTGCCGCTCATCCTGTCTTCCCTGTCTTGGTCAGCAGCCTCATGCCCACTTGGTCATCTAGTCCCGACATCCAGAGATCATTTTCAACACCTCCTCCCGAGATTTCATGGGTCTCTAGGCTCTGTGCATCTCACATCATTGTCTACTTAACATTCACACTGACGTGGCTTCAGCTCAGCCATGGATCATTGCAGTAACCTTCTCACCTTCCGTCTTTCTTCTCAGAGTCACCAGTTACTTTCATAAATCCTTCATGGCTCCCAGCTTTCTACAGGATAAAGGTGTACCTTCACGATGTGCTCGTCCACCCTTTTTACAATCTGGGTTCAGCTCGCTTCCCCAAGCTTCTTGCTCTGGACTCCTTGCTGTTGCCCATATGCCCCAGACACAGGCCACTTGGTGTTTCTTGAACCCACACCACATGTTTGTGCCTCTACATTGGGTCCTATGGTTACATCTTCTTGGATTCCCTTCTCCCTACTTCTTCCTCTAGAAACCCCTTCTGTATGTGCTTACAGGACCTAGCTGAAAAACCCCCTCTTCTGTAAAACCGTCTTCTGCTGCCCTCTGCCTGCTAAGCCCCTCGCTCAGAATGAACCAGCAGCACCCGTGTGCTCTCCCAGCCCCTTACTTGCACCGCTGCTACAAGACTGTTCCTGTGTAGTTTGGCGTCTGCAGTTTTGTATTTGCTGTTAAATGGCTTTCTTAAAATGCCAAAGGGCAGGGTCTAGATCCTACTCTTTGATGGATCCAAAGTGCCAGCCTCTGGAGCAGTGATTCACAGTCTTGGCTGCATTTGGAGTCACTTGGGGCACTTTGAACTTCACCAGTGCCTGGGACCCACCCCTGGAGGTGGCAATGTAATTGATCTCAGGTGCAGCCTGGAATGCTGGCAGTTTTAAAAGGTCCATGATTCTAACATGTAGGTAACACTGAAAGCCGCTGCTTCCAGTTGAAGAAACCAAGTCTCTGGGAGAATGAAAGGATGAGAAAATGTTAAACATTTAATGGGTAGGAAGACTTTAAAACTAGAGGTAAAGTTGAGTTTTAAAAAATCACACACACGCAATTCAAATAGTACATGACATAGCTAAGCAATCAAAATAATCTCCAAATGGATCAGCCAATGGACTGGGGGATTATGTATTTTTGTGGTAACGAGGAAGAAATCAGAAATGTAAAGAGAATAAAAATGTAGTCTCAAAGTCTAACACTGTAATATTTGTGCATATGAAGAAGCCGATAAAATGAAATAAGGAACCACCTGGAATTATTAGCTTTTCCCTTTTTGTCTAGCACTACAGAGTGTGTGTGTGTGTGTGTGTGTGTGTGTGTGTGTGTGTGTGTGTGTGTCCAGGACATAACTTACTTTCAAGTTATTCTGATTTCCTCCTTTATTTTCTAGGAACATTTTGAAAACAATTGCCCTGGGTCAGATGCTGTCCTTGTGTATATGTGGGACAGCCATCACCAGCCAGTATTTGGCAGAAAGATACAAAGTGAACACCCCCATGCTTCAGAGCTTTATCAACTATTGCTTGCTGTTCCTAATTTATACAATGATGCTGGCATTCCAATCAGGTATGTCAAATGTGGAAATTACCTCTTCGACAAATGATCTTCATAAAATCTTTTGGCTCTAGACATTTAAAAAATAAAATATGGGGCAAAACCAAGAACAGGAAACTATTGCCGTTTTTATAAAAGTTATTAGAACAGTATGACACCTCTGAATTCTACAGGAGTAGTGACTAGAAAGTTATGTATAACTCTCTGAAATTGTTGGTCAAAATAAGTAGCACCAAAATGTAATGTAGGAGCGTTTTTTTTTTAATTAAGTGCCATTACAAGTTAGGTTTTATATTTTTTTCTCTGTAGTTAATCTTTTTCCTTTTTTTTAAAAATAGACTCTTTTTTTAGAGCAGTTCCAGGTTCACAGCAGAATTGAGCAGAAAATACAGAAAGTTCACACATAGCCCTCCCCACCCTCACATACATACTCCCCTACCCTCAACATCCCTCATCAGTGCGGTATATTTGGTACAATCGATGAACTAACATGGACACATTATTATCAAGTGGTTGATAAATTTAAGAGACAATTTTAAAAACACTTAAGTCAAGAACCTCACTCTCCAAAAGTGGAGAATATTTTCAGCTAAATGGAGCACCAATTGCATGTAAACTAAGTCTATGGTTTTTTTGTTTCTTTCTAAAATTTGGGGGGGGGGTTAATTAGGTTTATTTATTTATTTTTAAATTATTATTATTATTTTTTTAGTGGAGGTACTGGAGATTGAACCCAGGACGTTGTACCTGCTAAGCGTGTGCTCTACCACTGAGCTCTACCCTCCCTCTAGACCAAGTCTATGTTGTGAGAGAAACAAAACAAGAAACTGGCAGAGAATTAACATCACTGGCTGGTTAAGTTGTTTTAGAATTATTATAGAATTATCATTTCTAGCTACACATAAATGGGAGAGACTCAGTTCTGACTAATATTATTTTGCTGGGTATCATAATAATTGCTTTAACTCGTTGAAGCCTGCTAACAAATCAAGTGAGCATTATTATTATCTCCACTTTCTAGACCAGGAATCTGAGGCATGTAGCACTTAGGTAATTTATTCACTGTAAATCATAAAGGTGGAGCCAGATTCCTATGTAGGCAGCCTGGCCCAGAGCCCATGTGCCCGCCACCATGCTGTATTAGGGGCTGCTAGTCATGATAACACCATCTTTCTCACAAAGAAAAGCGTGGTATTTTAAAATAAATTAAATAAGATTGAATTCAAGAGTGTGAAGACAATGAGTAACCCGAGCTGATTGGAAGGGTACAATGCTCCCATTTTCCTCACATTTAAGGCATATAATAAAACCACCAGTGTGACATTTGCTAAACCTCTTTTAATATGAACCTCAATGCACCAGTGATGTTCCTGTGTATCAGGATAAATAACTTATTTTGGAAAGAAAATGGAAAGCAGTTGGGGGAAGGGGAAAATATCTTAAGAGGAAAGCACGAAACTTGGTGAGAACTTTAGGAGTTGGAAACAGAGCTGGTAAATGGTTAATGGCCTCAGACTTTGCTCCTCTCTGTAAGCACTGGCCTTCAGGAAGTCAGTGTGATTCATAAATATATCAGTGAAGCCCCCCAAGGGGTGGTTGCTAGGTACCTTCCATGCCGTCTCATGTTGAGGAAGATTAACTGTGTTTTCAGGATGTACCTGCTAATTGAGTTTTTTTTTTTAACATTTAAAAAATTGAGTTATAGTCAGTTTACAATGTTGTGTCAATTTCCAGTGTAGAGCATAATTTTTCAGTTATACATGAACGTGCATATATTCATTGTCACATTCTTTTTTGCTGTGAGCTACCACCAGTTCTTGTATGTATTTCCCTGTGCTATATAGTATAATCTTGTTTATCTATTCTACATATGCCTGTCAGTGTCTACAAATTTCGAACTCCCAGTCTGTCCCTTCTCCCCTTCCCCCTTGGCAACCACAAGTTTGTATTCTGTGTCTATGAGTCTATTTCTGTTTTGTATTCATGTTCTTTTTTCTTTTTTTTAGATTCCACATATGAGTGATCTCATATGGTATTTTTCTTTCTCTTTCTGGCTTACTTCACTTAGAACGACATTCTCCAGGGACATCCATGTTCCTGCAAATGGTATTATGTTGTCATTTTTATGGCTGAATAGTATTCCATTGTGTAAATATACCACATCTTCTTTATCCAGTCGTCTGTTGATGGACATTTAGGCTGTTTCCATGTCTTGGCTATTGTAAATAGTGCTGTTGTGAACATTGGGGTGCAGGTGTCTTTTTGAAGTGGGCTTCTTTCTGGATATATGCCCAGGAGCGGGATTCCTGGGTCATATGGTAAGTCTATTCCTAGTCTTCTGAGGAATCTCCATACTGTTTTCCACAGTGACTGCACCAAACTGCATCCCCACCAGCAGTGTAGGAGGGTTCCCTTTTCTCCACAGCCTCTCCAGCATTTGTCATTTGTGGACTTTTGAATGATGGCCATTCTGACTGGTGTGAGGTGATACCTCATCATAGTTTGATATGCATTTCTCTGATAATTAGTGATACTGAGCATTTTTTCATGTGCCTATTGATCATTTGTATTTCTTCCTTGGAGAATTGCTTGTTTAGGTCCTCTGCCCATTTTTGGATTGGGTTGTTTGTTTTTTTCTTATTAAGTCGTGTGAGCTGCTTATATATTCTGGAGATCAAGCCTTTGTCGGTTTCATCTTTTGCAAAAATTTTCTCCCATTCCATAGGTTGTCATTTTGTTTTATTTATGGTTTCCTTTGCGGTGCAGAAGCTTGTAAGTTTAATTGGGTCCCATTTCTTTATTCCTGCTTTTATTTCTATTGCTTGGGTAGACTGCCCTAGGAGAACATTTTTGAGATGTATGTGAGATAATGTTTTGCCTATGTTTTCTTCTAGGAGGTTTATTGTATCTTGTCTTATGTTTAAGTCTTTGATCCATTTTGAGTTTATTTTTGTGTATGGTGTAAGGGAGTGTTCTAGCTTCATTGCTTTACATGCTGCTGTCCAGTTTTCCCAACACCATTTGCTGAAGAGACTATCTTTAATCCACTGTATATTCTTGCCTCCTTTGTCGAAGATTAGTTGACCAAAAGTTTGTGGGTTCATTTCTGGGCTCTCTATTCTGTTCCATTGGTCCATATGTCTGTTTTTGTACCAGTACCATGCTGTCTTGATGACTGTAGCTCTATAGTATTGTCTGAAGTCTGGGGGACTTATTCCTCCAGCCTCTTTCTTTTTCTTCAGTAATGCTTTATTAATTATAGGTCTTTTGTGTTCCATATAAATTTTATTATGATTTGTTTTAGTTCTGTGAAATATGTCCTGGGTAATTTGATAGGGATTGCATTAAATCTGTAGATTGCCTTAGGCAGTGTGACCATTTTAACAATATTGATTCTTCCAATCCAGGAGCATGGGCTATCTTTCCATTTTTTAAAGTCTTCTTTAATTTCTTTAATCAGTGTTTTATAGTTTTCCATGTATGTCTTTCACCTCCTTGGTTAGATTTATTCCTAGGTATTTTATTACTTTGGGTGCTATTTTAAAGGGGATTGTTTCTTTATTTTTCTTTTGATTGATTGTTAGCCTAAAGAAATGCAACTGATTTTTGAACGTTAATCTTGTAACCTGCTACCTTGCTGAATTCTTCAATCAGCTCTAGTAGTTTTTGTGTGGACCTTTTAGGGTTTTCTATATATAGTAACATGTCATCTGCATATAGTGACACTTTTACCTCTTTTCCAATTTGGATCCCTTTTATTTCTCTCTCTTGCCTGATTGCTGTGGCTAGGACTTCCAAGACTCTGTTGAATAGGAGTGGTGATAGTGGGCATCCTTGTTTTGTCCCAGATTTTAGTGGGAAGCTTTTGAGTTTTTCACCGTTGAGTACTATGCTGGCTGTAGGTCTGTTATATATAGCTCTTATTATGTTGAGATATGTTCCCTCTATACCCACTTTGATGAGAGTTTTTATCATAAATGGGTGTTGAATTTTATCAAATGCTTTTTCTGCATCTATTGAGATGATCATGTGGTTTTTGTCCTTTCTCTTGTTGATGTGGAGATTTAATGGTAATTATTTAGCTATGATTCTTATTACTTTTATTTCCTTGCAAGTTAACTTACCCATAAAGCCTTAT
Source organism: Vicugna pacos (assembly GCF_048564905.1). NCBI lineage: Eukaryota > Metazoa > Chordata > Mammalia > Artiodactyla > Camelidae > Vicugna > Vicugna pacos. The sequence continues at coordinate 20,139,173 of NC_133019.1, forward strand.
ATGTGCCAACTCTATATCTCCTTGTGATGCTAGAGTCTCCAAAGAAATGAATCACAGTTAACTTGAATAATAGAATTTAGGGGATAAAAGGTGTTTCTTCAATGGTTTCACCAAGTCTTTTTTCCAAACGTCTCACTTAATTTTCTCATGAAAGCACACATTTTCCAAAGGAATGATTACATGCAGAGTTTTCTTTGAAGAAGCCCATGAATGCAGGGAGGTGAAATAACCAATGAAGTTATAAGAAAACGTTTCCTTTCCAAGGACCATCTGGATGTTATATTTCTGTTGCAATGGGAAAGGGAATTTAACCACTTTTCTCTTACTTCCTTGTTTCTTTGGTGTTTTCATTGACCACTTAGTCTATGATGACACCTTAGCTTGGGCCACATACTCAAAAAAAAAAAATATGAGTCTGCTGGGCTGTTGCAGGCATTTGGGTTATGAATGAATTATGAGTAATGAAAACTAGGAGGGGGCCACATTCAAAATACATAGTAAATCCGTCCTTTGAATCTTGACCTCTAAATTAATATGCATGTTACCATTTTCAAGTCACATGTACTAACCCAGATTTCTTTCAACCAGGGAGTGATAACCTTTTATCCATCTTGAAAAAGAAGTGGTGGAAGTACATTCTGCTTGGACTAGCAGACGTGGAAGCGAATTACCTGATTGTCAGAGCGTACCAGTACACAACTCTCACCAGCGTCCAGGTAAGAAGGAGTTCTCCGACCGGCTTGGATTTTACAGCTTAAAGAGAAGAATCTGAACTCACATGTGTTCACCTGGCTGTATTAAGAACCTGTTCACTTGAAGAAGACCTAAACATAGCTGGGTACTACCTGGCTTCCAGTGGAGCATATGCGCTACTGAGTAAGGCTTCCTGGAATTAGTGAAAATGTGCACAAGTTAATCAGCTTCCAAACTGCTAATGCTACAGCAGAATAGGACAGTTGCTACCAAAATAAACATAAATATTTAGTTGGCAACGGATGCTGTGATGCTGATAAGACTTCTGTTTTACGTGGTGCTTAAACATGGCATACAAAGCAGATGTACCATTGTGCTGCAGAAAAGTTGGAGGTTTGTTTGCTGAGGGGGAGGTAATTAGGTTTCTTCATTGGTTTCTGCTTGGAGGAGGGACCAGGGATTGAACCCGGGACCTCGTGGGTGCTGAGCATGCGCTCTACCACTTGAGCTATACCCTTCCCCCCAGAAAAGTTGGAGGTTTGCAAGTAAAGCAGATATTCCAGACAAAGGAGCACTTGGAAGGAATCTGTTCTAAGGACAGAGGCTAGAGATGGTAGCCAAAGGTAAAAACTTACATCCACATTTCATTTTTAGGTTTATTCTCACTGGATTGAAGGGAAAAATGTTCCCACATAGCAGTACTTTTCAACTTGGTGAAGTTGGGGAAGACTGATTAAGCCGTTTTAATGTTAGCAAACTATGGGACGTATCATAACACTGACTCACCATTGCTAGCAAGAAAAATGTGTTATAAATGGAGGCAAAAGTAAGATTCCAGTGCCTGGTTTAGACGTCACAGAGTAATGAATTGATGACTTTTTTTTTTTTTACATTTTTTATTGATTCATAATCATTTTACAGTGAATTGATGACTTATGATGCATTACTTTTTTATATATAAAACAGAGATAGTCTTATCTTCAAATTTTAGGAGCATGGAAAACTTGGAGTGAGATTAGATTTATTTTAAAGAGAAGGATTAATGAAAACTCAGGATTTTTCCCATGTGAATATGCATTAAGTGCTATGATTATCAGAATGCCTTTTATTAAATATTTTCTTTTCTGTAACGTTATGCGAAGCACCGTTCTCAGCAAATGTCTTGGGTTTTGACTGGTGTCAGTGAAAAAGCCAAGAAAGGACACATTTGTAAGACAGACATCATAGGAGGCACATGAAAAATCCAGAATTTCATAAAAATTAAAACCAGGAGTTACCTATAGGGTGAAGTTCAGCACAGATAGTATTAACTGTACTTCTGGCGATGAAAAAGAAGGGTATAAGGCTATAGAAAGTGGCATTTGTCTAGTCACACCTGTCCTCATAATCTCACACACAGTTTAATTCCTTGATTACAATTTCCAGAAACTTTGATCTCTGACTAATGATAATGACATTAAAAGTTTTGAATTGGTACAAGGTCTAAACACAGCTTAACAAACCCCTTACCGTCGGGTTTTTGTGAGTCAAGTTCATGCCTTATACTGAAAACAATTTTAGTCTCTTAGAAAAAACCCCGAAGCATTTGGTTGTCAAAAATGATGTACTCGCGGTCCCGGCCAGCCCTGTTATAAAAGGGCGTCTAACAACTAAAACTCCCGCCAGCAGCGGAGAGTGCCTGTCGCTGGAATTCTTCAAGCCGATTCCTCTCCCCTTGAGTAAATTCGAAAGGGTGAAAGTTTAGATTGGATGGTCTTTGAGCCTCCTTCCTTCAAGGAGTCTCTAATTGCAAACAGGAATGTCGTAGTTCACGGTGTGGCCACTGACATCACATGGCCTTGGTTTCTGCTCACGTCTCTTCCCACTTCCCTGCCCCGTCCACAAGTTCCCTACTTGCAGCCAGCTTCTCTCTCTTATGTCGCTCTAGTCTTTCCAGAACGCACCCATCCCTTTTTGAAGTGGGTCCCTCGCTCCATCCCCATCCGTTCTCTAGGGCCCAGTTCAGTTTCATGTTCCCCTCCATCCTCCACCATATCTCTGATAAAGTCTGGCTCACTTTTATGCCCATGCCTCCCCTCACTCCAGGGTCTGTCTTGGCACCTTGCTTGCTGTGACTGTACAATAGGTTTTAAAGATCAGATCAAACAGGGAGGCTCTTGGAACTAAAAGGCTCATCCAGAAGGCATCTGTCACCAAGAATACATTTTGGAAAAGTTCAATGTAGATAAATGACTGAATGTGGTAAATACCAGATGAGAAGGCATGGGATTTCAGAGTGGGAAGGAGCTTGTGAGGTCATCTGGTCTGATCTCTTAATTTCACACTTTGACTTAGAGGGTGACTGGCTGGAGATCGCACAGCCGGTCAGTGGCAGGGCTGGGGGGCTGAGGTCTCTGGAGCGGTCACTGTGATGCCAGTGCCTCCCTCACACGGCCACTCATTGCCCACCAGAAATGGCTAAAAGTGGAGCACATTTGATTTTGATTTTAAGACACAGTTTGAGGATAGGGGGGCTGCAGTGATCATTTTTAGAGGGATCTTTTCTCCCCTTTTTTGGTTCAAGGAATGTCGTTTAGACTTTGTCACTTTGTTAAGGCTGGATCCTGTTGGTGTCTTCCAGGACACACTATTATCATTTGCATCTTTTGATGGTTTGTTATTCAGGCAAGCTTGATAAAGCACTTAAGAGATTAGAGCTCTTCAGCTGGAATAAACGGCACAAGGCAAGGTGCCCATTCCTACATGTGACATTGCAGTGAAAGGCAATCAGCAAACAACGGTGGATCAAACAGGCTGCTGGAGATTCAGGGGCCTCTCTTGTCCAAAACGAAACAGATACAGGGTGAATCTGGGACAAGGTTGAAAAAAAAAAACAGAACAGGATGAGCCAGAAAAAACCATCTTCAGGAACATTATTAGTAAAAGGAATAGGCTTTTCCTTGAATGCACTGTACAAAATTTGTGACTTTCAGAATCGAGTGAATGAAATCTCTTTTTCCTTTATGTTTCAAAGATTTTTAGATTTGCTATAATTTTGGCACTCTTAATCCCCTTGCCTTTCAGGCTGGCAATATCAGGGGGGTAGCAAGTGTTTTCTGGACCCAGGATCAACAGGTGATGGAGGAGTATATGATGAAGATGAGCAAGTGTATTTTCTGTGAGCAATTATCTGTCTTACATGGTGGGGTTGGCACCTCGTCAGGGAGATGGTGTCTGTCCGCTCGCTCCTAATAACCTGTCCTTCTTTGTAGCTCCTAGCCCAGTTGCAGTTAAATATCTGGTTGTGTGATTCTTCTGTGTCTGTCCAGCCTTCTGTATACTTCTGAGGGCAAGGCTTGTGTCTCTGTTGTCTCACAGTGTCTGTCACATGCCACGTGCTTAAATATTTGTTGACTGAGTGAATGGGTGCATGCCTACTGGACTTAAACACAGGTGGGAGTGTGGAGGTAAACTGCACAGGCTGTCAGGCGGAATTCCTGGGTTCACTAACTGGCTCCCCCACTTTCAGCTGTGTGATTTGGGGCAACGCGTTTAGCCTCTCTGTGCCTTTTCCTCGTGTGTGAGATGGAGACTGTAGTTCCAATCTCATGGAATTGTTGTGAAGATTAAATGAATTAATCCAGGCAGAGTATTAGCACAGGGCTGGCAATAAAATAAATGCTTAATACACACTGACTCCTGTTATCACTGAATCACCCATCTTTTTAGCTAACAAGAGATGTTTTAAGCTGTTTATTTCTCCTTCCACGCAGCTTTTGGATTGCTTTGGGATTCCTGTGCTGATGGCTCTCTCGTGGTTTATTCTTTATGCAAGATACAGAGTGATCCATTTCATCGCTGTGGCTGTCTGTCTGCTGGGCGTAGGAACCATGGTTGGTGCAGACATGCTAGCAGGGCGGGAGGACAGTGCAGGTAAGACTGGGTTACCTGGGTCCGGTTTGGTTGCAGAGAAAGCTATGCTCATGTCTTCACTTGGTTATTTTGCAAACAGATAGCAAAAGGCAGAAAACACGTCCCGATTAACCATCTTTAAAATTTTTATTGTTCGATTTGCTTGCTTCTGGTCCTGTAACCACCGCCACAAAGCAGTCTTTATGTTGCTACCTGCCCGCTGTCCTTGCCGCCTTTTTTGGTCACACTAAATAGTTTGTGTCATGAGAGACAGGTTTCCCTATATATTTGCAATAATATTCTTTTGACTCCTTCTTTTAGTTGCTGGAAAAGCTACCGTAGATTCTCGATTTTTTGTTTTTATCAAGGAGACTTTGCGAGGGGAGGGTACAGCTCAGGTGGTAGAGCGCATGCTTAGCGTGCACAAGGTCCTGGGTTCAATCCCCAGTGCCTCCTCTAAAAATAAATAAATAAACCTAATTGCCCCCCAAAAGTAAAAAAAAATTTTTAATCAAATTAAAAAAAAAGGAGACTTTGTGGTCACTAAATGACTGATCTCTCTTTGAGTCACTCTGTAGATGAGAACATTCTGATATTCTTTATGTCAAAGTTCAGACAATTGATAGCATAAAATCTAAATAAGGCCTGTGAATTCAGTCAAGTGACTTCAGTGTCTCCTTGGATTAAGAAAATTACCTTGCTCCCCTAGCTTACTTTCCTATGGTTTCAATGAATTCCCATTCAATAAGTCCCATTATTTTCTCATGTCGTAGAATCATTTTCTGAGGCCTTGCATTACGGTGCACACCACCATCTTCCAGTCTGTTCGTCTCCTGAGGAATCAAAAGCAAAATCACAGCTGCGTTGTGCCAGAAAGTGAGAGAAGCAAGAGTCTCTAAAAATCAGGGTTTCACCTTCTGTAAAATCTTATTTAAATGAACGTGAGCCAGTCAGCTCCTGGAAGCCAGCTGGAGAGTGTCCCCCAGTGACGGTGTGTCCCTTTTTGTGGCTTGTCCCCCTGCAGGTAGTGATGTGCTGATCGGTGACATCCTGGTCCTCCTCGGGGCCTCCCTCTACGCCGTGTCCAATGTGTGTGAAGAGTACATCGTGAAGAAGCTGAGCAGACAGGAGTTTTTAGGAATGGTGGGCTTGTTCGGAACAATAATCAGTGGCATACAGCTGTAAGAGTCCAAACTTTTCCTTACAAACAAAACAAGCAAATATATCATAGATGATTAACTTCCAACTACTGATATCGCTTATTTGGCCCAAACCTGATTTGGTGAAATCAGTTAACTTGCTAAATACCTATTAGAAGGCCGTTGAAACGTCAGTTATGCCTCATTTTCTGACACGTGTGGGACGCCGAAGGCTCCTGCTTACGTCGGGGTAGGCTTCACATGACCAGTGAAGACTTTCTTTTTCAGTTATTCCTGGAAAGTATTAACTTCCTATTCAAAGGGGACACATAGGATCAAGTTCTCCTCCTGTAGCTGACCACGACTGAAGGGCGTTTCTGAGGGCGTCAAACGTGTTTATTAAGGACTCCTTTGGTTTTATTCTTTGTCATTTTAATTAAAGATAGTTACTTTCATACTCTAAGAAAAAATTCAGAAGTCAACATAATTCATCACCGACTGAAGTACTTAAAGCTCGAAGCAACTTAATTGCTTATAAGATAATGAAAATCAGTGTAAAGATCTCTCTGTGACCTCTTGTTTTCATTACAGATTGATTGTGGAATATAAAGATATTGGCAGCATTCCCTGGGACTGGAAAATTGGTATGTACATGCATAATAATTCTTTTTTTAGTCTTTCTCTGACATACATCAAGAGACAGATACTTCATTTTAATAATACGATTTAGGTATTTTTGTAAAATCACAGAGGAATTCAGTACACAGAGAGCTTGGTGGTTTACATTGAGTTTCCTCTGCAAACTTGTAAATGAACCCCCATAAAAGTTAATCCTTAATCTTCACCTTCAGGGATGGCCTTTCTTTACTAGGAGTTCTGAGCAAGACTGGCCTTTGGTCACGTTAGCTCTCAACTAGGCCTGTATTTCATGGCCTCAGATTTCATGAGGAGTTCGTCTGCTTGGCAGAATTTGTGAAGTATTAACCTGGACAATCCGATGGTGTGTAGTTAGCACCGCCTTCCTCTGCTGCTCTCATCTGCTCGTCCTGGGCATCTGCATGGATAAGTAACACGGAGGAAAACAGTGCTGGGGCAGTTAGGAAGGATTTGAACCTTATTTAACGATGGGTGGAAAGAAGTTAAGAAGCACATTAAGTGTCATTGAGTTCATTTACCAGGCTTGGATGATTTAATTCAAGTAAATAAATTAGATTGTGCGCGCGCGCGCGAGCGTGTGTGTGTTTGTGCTGAGTGAGCCTGGAGAAGTGGTTGCAAACCTTAGGTGGCAGCACCTGGATGACAAGCTCTGTCCTGAAGAGGACAGTTGTGTCGTGCTGTCTGGGAGCACTGAATTTCATGAAATGAACCAAAGATATGGACCTAACATCTGCCTTTGATGCCCTAAAAATGCTTCATGCTGAATCCAGTCACACAGATCACATCCAACCAGCCAACTAGATAAAAGCCAACAAAGGATAACGAGTTGTTTTTTGTTTTTGTTTTTTGATTCTGATTCTGCTTTCATTGGTCTTTTGTCATAGGCATCTCTCTGCCCTGGGCAGGTGGAGAGCATGGGGTGATGGGAGCTTTGACTTACTCACACACAAGCCAGCTTTTATGGCCTTGACCATCTAACACTCTGTTGGATTTTTTAAGTTCTTCATCTACATCACATCTCATTATTATTACCTCCTCTCTCCAGAGCTTTGTAAGTCTCATTTGCAATGTGTACTGTTAACAAAGGGGCTTTGTGGATTACGTGTTAAAGGATCAGGGAATTTTATGTGTCAGCCAAGCCTTAAAAGCACCTTTGTCTTTTGATTTCTTCCGGTAACATTGGATATTCCATTTCCCCCGCAGCCCTGCTCTTTGTGGCATTTGCCGTCTGTATGTTTTGCCTGTACAGCTTCATGCCACTGGTGATTAAGGTCACTAGTGCCACTTCTGTCAACCTGGGCATCCTGACGGCTGACCTCTACAGTCTTTTCTTTGGCCTCTTTATGTTTGGCTATAAGGTAAGCAAACAGACGTTGCTCAGTGAAGAACACTTGTTTGGTCTGAAAGATGTAACAGATTTAAGATTTTAGATCCCAAATTAAAACCTCATCTTGGCAAGAATTTCACTGGACACCCTCACTCCGGGCAGATGACATCTTAGTGTTATGATAAGAGTCTTTTTTCGAGGGGAGTGATAGGTAATTAGGTTTATTTATTTATTATTATTTTTAATGGAGATACTGGGGATTGAACCCAGGACCTCATGCATGCTGAGCTATACCCTCCCTGCTATAAGAGTCTTGCTTTGAGGACTGCTGCCTTAGAAATCCATCTTTCCTTGGTATAGAGCTTGTTGACCTGCCTGCTATTACAGTCTTTTGAACAAATAGTTAGAATGTTGCCTTATTGCTTGACAATTTTCATTTTAGAAACTATTTATTTTTTTCCTTATACAATTTTGTATCTGGGCAGAAATTGCTTGGCACTGGTTTACACTGTTCCCAGGAATTGGCCATGACCTCATAATGCCTAGATCGGTGTGTTCTCAGAAATTTTTGCTTAAGAAGCATAAACCATTTTTGCTTTGTAAGATTGCATATCACAGGAACCAGCTGTTACTTTTGCAAACTTGCTGGTTAAGGTATTCCCTGAACTAAGACCGAAGAAGTATTTATAGCTTTTTGGCGGCATCATTAAAAAGTAACAAATGTCAAAGTGAATCAGAGCAGAGAAGTGATCCTGAGAGACCTAGATTTTTTTTTTCCCCATGAGAATACCTCTTGCTGTTCTGTGGTGCTGTTCTTGCATTTCATATCACCACCACTAGGGGGCAATGGCATTTTTATTCTGCAGTTCAAGGCCAGTTGACAGCTACCCACACCCAAAGGATGCTTGAGAGTTCTGCCGTGTAACATGTGGCTCTGCTCACCTGTGCTTTTTTTTTTTTTAAACTACACATATTGATTTAGCTTTAGTAGTTTAATTTTTACTTTTCCCTCATAAGTAAAATAATATCTAAGAATGAAGTAAGGCTAAAGGAATAAAAGCTTCAAAGTGAAAGTATACTTGTCATTACCTATTGCAAGCTCCCTTAATGTAGATATTTGCTCTTTAACTGCCCTTAACTTTAATATGAAAAGGCCTTTTTGGGTGTCATTTTTTGGCCACATGACTTTATACCATTATTCTCAAAATTGGAACATGCAAACTGTAAATTCATCTGCAGTTCCTTTGCTTTGTGTCTGTCCCTGTAGGTCTAGAAGCTCACTCTTAACTCAAGTCAGATTTTGTTGTTTTTGCCCAAAGGCTGTTTCAAAACTTGTAAAGAGGAGGTCTGCCGTGATCCTCAGAGTAAATTACAGAGGTGGGAAACCATTCAGAGCATAAAGAAGATAGTTAGAATCTTAGAAGTGATTTTTAAAGACAGAATCATCAGCCCAATATACCACCGATTTAAAAAAAATGTAGTATCTAAAATAACCTTGGCTCTGATATTTCAAAACAAGCAGTTGAAAAAGAGGTTAAACGTTTCTGCATTCATTAGTGTTAGCCTCTGCCTTCTCCGGATTGATCTTGAGTAAATACTCATTGAACAGAGTAGCCACATAGATCCAGATGCAAAGGGTAGAATTTTAAAAGAAGAAAAAGATAAGAGCCTCTAAGTCAGGAAACTTATGACCTCACTCCCTCAGAGTCTCTCTCTTCCAATAAATGTGCCTCCGTTTAATCACCTGTCTTCTTAAGAGGAACAAGATGCACTTTCTTATAAACACTTAAAACCGTCTAACCAAACAGGACATGTTTTGAATAAGTTACTGAGGTCTTCCCACAGGTGACAGCGAACATTCTGTAGGAGAGCATGATTGACGTTCCTGGTTTTGACTTTAAAACTTTAGGGCACTCTAAATACCTTTCACTTCCCTTAGTCTTCTCTGAATCATTTTTCCTCCCAGCAAACATTTAGTCAATACCAGCCGTGTGTTGGGTGCTGTACTGAGACTGGACCCAAGAATGAGAGCCCGTAGGGGAAGTCAGTTTGGCTGCTGGCTCTGCTCGGCATTATCAGTGGCTTTGCACCATCACTGACTCTGGTGGAGGCCTTTGGCCTTGGGGAGGGCTGTTTCTCTTCCACTCCTTAAAAAGTTCTGAAGGTTTAAGGTTAAGAAGTAATCAAGCACCTATAAAACATTAACACATTGACGCCAACAGTGACCCACAGACGCCCACGGCTGGAGGTGACCAGCAGTCTACCTGATACTCATTTCAAAACCTATTAGTTTTTCCTACTTTTGGGAGTATTTCATGCTTTTTCTCTCTCTTTAATCTTCTTTCTCTTCTCTTTCTTCAACTCCTTCTTTTTTTTTTTTTTCTGTCATCCCCTTATTAAGAACTCTTTGTATCGGACATAGTATGAGGTCTACGTTAATTTTAAAATATTTATTGGCTTGAATAAAATAGCATGCCCCATTCTTAATTTTAAAATTAGATTAGCAGGATCATTCATAAATTGGATTTGCTTGTTCCCAGAAAAATCCTGAGCATTTAATTATGCATTAATTATGCTACACAGTTTTCCTAATTTTTTACTGCACTGTTCTTGCTCAGTCTGGCTGTTTCTCTTTCTGTGTTTTATTTTTTGTGCTGTTGGAAACAAATATTTATTTTCTTAATACTTGAACTTTGGTCTGGATCCTCAGTTCACATACAATTAAATATACAGAGTACTTAATATTCTTTACTTAAACTTTGGGATATGTCAGAATGTCATTTTCAGTTAAAAATGCACCATGAATTAGTGTTCTGTCTTCACTGCATTTTGCCCTGGGTGGTTGTTTTCCATCCTAAAGAAGGGCAGGTTGGGGAGAGTCAGCAGGAGTTCCCTGCGTCCTTGTGTTGTGTCTGTCAGAATGGGCTGTTGCTGTAATCGGTCCTTCTGGGAGCAGAGCGGGTAGGAGATGCCTCCCGCAGGGCTCCACTCCCTGGGGTCGTCCTACTGGACCTTCCACCAGTCACCTCTTTGGGCTTCAGACTCATCTGAAAAATATCTTTCCAGTTCAAAAAATCTAAATCTGCTCGTTACATCATAAATTTTACTGTGTAACACTTGCCTATAGAGACAACTGATTACATTTTAACTGAATGAATTTTTTTGACTAGCAGCACATAAGAGGGGTTGTTGAGAAGTTGTCCCATCTGTGAACCCACATTTTATCATAGAGCCTGTGTTCCTGTGTTGTGAGCTGTGCCTAGGGTCCGACTCGGGGTCTCTCATGGTACCATGGTGACCCTTTTGTCTCTCCTCTAAGTAAAGGGGACCAGTTGCGAGTTGGGGTGTGGCTAGATTATCACAGAGAAAGACAAAATCCATTTCCTAGAGTTCAAGAATCCGGCTGGCTGATGGGCTGGGGGATGTTGGCAGAGCCCACACCAGTGCACACCCATGGGATGGTTTTTGGTCATTAGCATCTCCTTGGGCAACTGTCAGAAAAAAAGATTCTGGGACGGGAACCCTCAAAGCCCAGCTGGCAGAAGGCAGCAGCAAAGATGTGTATGTGAGGGAGCCCTTCCATAGCCTGTTCTCCCCTCCTAGTTTTCAGGACTCTACATCCTGTCCTTCACCGTCATCATGGTGGGGTTCACTCTGTACTGCTCCACCCCAACGCGCACAGCAGAGCCGGCTGAGAGCAGTGTCCCGCCCGTCACCAGCATTGGAATTGACAACCTGGGACTGAAGCTTGAGGAGAACCTCCAGGAGACCCACTCCGTGGTCTTGTAGCTGGAGAAGAAGGGACACACGTACACCCGAGGCTTCCTGAGAAGCTGGGAGCTGCCACCTGGATAAAAGCAGAGCCGGCAGCCTGCTGAGGGGACACTTGGAAAATGATCAGACTCAAGAGTGAACCCCCTGTAGCATTGGATTGGATCCAGTGGTTAGATTTTTACAAAGGTACAAAGGAATACAAAATCATGCTTCAAAAACAGAAATACCAAAATAGAGCAGAAGCTGTGGCCAGGATTATGTTTCTGTGTGTTTGAGGACCAGTGCTTGTTAGCATCAAGGACACAAGGTGCGGGGCCCACACCGGATCTCAGGTACAAGTGGGGAAGCAGGATGGGGCAACATACCCAGGTGTGTGCCAGCCTCAGGAAAGGGCCTGAAGCGGGCTGTCCAGGCTGGCTGGTGGTCAGCAGGAGGGGCAGCCCAGGGAGGTTTTAGAGTAGGTGTCCTCAGTTGGAGGCATCTGAGTTTTGTTCTGCTGAAAATTGTCCACAAGCCTCATGGCCTTTAGGCCACCAGATGAGGTCTGGTGACTGACTGTACATGTCGACAGAAATTTTGAGATACGAGCGTGAGTACCATGGAAGCTGTAAGGTGGAGGACGGTGTACTAGGAAACTTCTCCCAATGGTTTCTATGCTACTTCTTAGCAAACAACGTGCCGTGAGATTTTTATGACACTACTTCAGTGCAGAGTGTTGCTATGTAGCATCATTATGATATCAGCTACCAGTATGCACTTGACAAAAACTCTATACGTAAACTTTTTTTTTTGGTAAAAAAATATAAAGAAACTGAGGGTAAGTTTTCAAATTATTAGAAGATTTTGATTTCATGGAAATATACTTACTGTGTGGTTTCCTTGACTGCCTACTTCCCCTTGTGGATTTTAAGTGACTTAATGTATTTGATTGCTTCATATCCAACTTTTCGGAATCATGTCTTCTTACAGTGAAGCAGCTCTATTTGGGGCTGAGCCGAAATGGAGAGGAAATCAGAGTGGACTCCCAGATCATGTGCCAGAATAAACATTTAAAAATTTTGAATTGCCTTCATGGGTTTTTTTTTTTTTAAACTTTTCTTGAGTGAAATAAACTTTCCTTTCCTGCAGCCAATTAAAACTGATGTTTGGTTTTCTCTCCTTACCGTTAACAACTGTCAACGAGTAGGAAAAGGTTATGTTAACGTGTGTGGCTTTTTGGGAGACTTTCAGTTTGATTACTATACTGATTATTTCGTAAAAATATCTTGCTTAAGAATAAACCTGTATACATGGGGACAGTGGTGCAGTAGAGCATCTCCGGTGACTGCATCCCACGTGTCTGTCGAGGCTGAGCTCAAATGTCATGGGTCCCCACTCCCCTGGGTTCCCAGGGTCCTTCTTGTTCACAGCTCCCTCGTAGCAGTTACTGAACTGAAGTGCTTACCATTTGCCTGGCCCTCCTCGCCACGGATTATCATCTTTCTAGTTCTTTGGGCATCTCACTCCTTGGGTATCATTAAGTGAACTTTGTCTTTGGTCCCAGCTGAGAACGTTTAATGGGGAGATTGATCTCAAGTAAGGCCTTTCATGCAGATACATGCAGTGGTGAGTAAGTCATCCTACCCCTCTCTGCTCTTTCTCCCCATCACCCTTAATCCTGGTGTTTCCCCTTGCCTGCTCCCTTTGGAAAGGGGCAGAGGAATTCCACCCAAATTAAAAGTCAGACTTCAGTGTTCCAAAGAAGCAATGCTATGAATGGCATTCAGCAACTATATAGTAGTTAGGACTGCAAGGCTGTGCATCCTGGTTTAAATAAGTTGTGAAGACTAGGAGTCTAGCCAGCCTGCATAAGACCACTGCCACGGAAGCTGTGTTTTCAGACCCCTGGTGTACACACAAGCTTTTGCAACACAACACATCCTTAAGCTGAGAACCGCCTATAAATTCTTTCTCAGCCTATTAGAGCAATATTGATTTTTCAATATTTTTTGTAGACGCACCATTAAAAAAATCCTGCTGAATAATATAATAGAATGGCTAAATCATTCCCTAGTGTTTTATAGCCGTAACAAATCGCACAATTGGACTGTAGTTAACACAGGGAGAAGAGAGGGCTTTGCAGGTGCCATTTTTACTACTTGCATTTTAAATCTAGGTTCTTCTGTGGACCAGCAGTTAGCATTTCTCACCTTTCTGATAACCGGTGTCTCAGAGAATTGACATGTAGTCTCGGTATTTCCAGCAGGTGGCGCTTTAATAATTATAAAAAAGACCTGTGACTTAAAAACAATAATCTTTCATTTTATAGCACCTCCATAATGTTCTGTTAAACCAAAGTGGTTTTTTTTTTAATTGAAGTATAGTCAGTTTACAATGTTGTGTCAATTTCTGGTGTACAGCATAATGTTTCAGTCATGCATATATTCATTTTCATAATCTTTCTCACCATGAGCTACTACAAGATCTTGAATATATTTCCCTGTGCTCTACAGTATAAACTGGTTTATCTATTCTATATATACCTGTCAGTATCTGCAAATCTCGAGCTCCCAGGGTTTTGTTTTAAAAGAAGGTATGATGATAACTGTCCTCAGCAGGGATTGCTTTTGATTAACAGTTGGAAGAATGCGGGTCTCAGAAAAGCTGAAACATCCTTTGTGGGTCACAGAGTTTGGTGACTAAAGTGAAAACAGAATCCAGGATTCCTTTCAGTTCAGCCAGCAGCTTGAAGTCCCCGCTGCCTCTTGAAACAGCGAGTCCTGAGAGGGGCCGTGGTTCTTGTGGAAGTGCTGAGTCAGCGGATGGGGATGCACCCCCAGCGAGAGGAACTGGGAAGATTTTCCTGTAAAAACCAGCTGGATGGTGCAGTTTTCTCTGTAGTTCTGGAGCCTCTGTGCATCTGGAGCATCTCTGCGAGGTCTTCTGTATGCAGAGTCACGAGCCTGTTCTGTCATAATTACGGTGATGTGCCATTTTCATCCCCATTTAATCACTTAGTTATCTGGACGTAACCTCAGTCCCCGAAAGATACCAATAAATCAGGGAAATTCAGTGGACAGCCACTTAGCTGATTAAAAGGCCAGAGATTTATGAGGAAATTAGGTAATGCTGAGCATGCAGTTCTCCAATAGTCTTTTCATAAAGAATGTTTTCAGAAGTCTGGTGATACAGATGTGGTATGTCAAGAGTGAAATCCCTTCTGAAGAGCAAACGTTTACCTGTAGGGTTTAATCTCCCAAAGTTTCTTGTCCCAGTGCTTTCTTTCATCCTGAACTTTATTCCTTTTTTCTTTCTCTTTCTTTCTTTCTTTCTTTCTTTCTTTCTTTCTTTCTTTCTTTCTTTCTTCCTTCCTTCCTTCCTTCCTTCCTTCCTTCCTTCCTTCCTTCCTTCCTTCCTTTCTTTCTTTCTTTCTTTCTTTCTTTCTTTCTTTCTTTCTTTCTTTCTTTCTTTCTTTCTTTCTTTCTTTCTTTCTTTCTTTCTTTCTTTCTTTTTCCTTGCACTTTATTCCTGCTTTAAATATTGTCCTCTTCTAGCAATCTGCAAGTGCAGGCCCTTCTGGAGAAGGAACTGGAAAGGGGAGAGAAATGAGATCAAGGAAAAAACATAGGCCATTTGAGCAATTATTGGCTCCAACTGACCATAACGAGCATTCAGGTGGTGCCACATAGTCATCACTCCATCAGCCGCTCACAGCCTGCCCAGCGTGGAGGCCAGCTCGTAGACACCAAGCGAGATGGGGAGCACTTGAAGAGTTAGCAGCTGGAGTTTGGAGTCCCATTTTCCCTGACCCCGGGTGTTGCTCTGTTTCTGCTTGGTGACAGTGCTTTTCGACTTTTGCCTGAGTATTTCACGGTCTTTCAGATTCCTATCCTGACTTTGGTCTTGTGGTCCTGTGTGGGACCTTATCCACCCCGGTCCACATGAAAAGCCTGCTAGTCCAGTGTGTGCACCTTTACGTGAGGGGACACACACACAGACACACCACCACCATCACCACCATCACCAACTCCTGTGCACCTCCACCCCCACCTCCCCCACCCACATCTTATTTTTCCAGAAATTGCTGCTGTTGATCTGCCCGTACCGCAGACACACATCTGCAGGCTTTCCTGTAGAACGTCATTTTTCTAGTCCAGCTGTTGGATTAAATGTACAGGCATTCCTCATTTTATTGTGCTTTGTGTTCTTGTGTTTTGCTGAGATTGCGTTTTTTTTCTTTTTTTTTTATTGAAGGTTCGTGGCAACCCTGCACAAGCAAATCTATCTGTACCATTTTTTCCAACAACATTTGCTCACTTCATGTCTCTGTTACATTTTAGTAATTCACACAATATTTCAAACTTCATTATTACTGTATTTGTCGTGGTGATCTGTGATCAGCGATCTTTGATGTGATTATTGTAATTGTTTCAGGCGCCATGAACTGTGCCCAAATAAGACGGTGGAAGTAATTAATAAGTGTGTGTATTCTGACTACTCCACAGACCAGCCATTCCCGTGTCTCCCTCTCCTTGGGCCTCATGCAACATATTGAAATTAGGTCTGTTAATAACCCTACAGTGGCCTCTAACGGTACAAGCGAAAGGAAGATTCATATATCTCTCATTTTAAGTCAAAAGCTACAAATGATTAACCTTAGTGAGGAAGGCATGTTGAAAGCCAGGCTTCTTGCAACAGTTAGCCAAGAATGCAAAGGAAAAGTTCCTGAAGGAAATTATAAGTGCTACTCCAGTGAACCAATGATGATAAAAAAGCGAAACAGCCTTATTGCTGATATGCAGGAAGTCCTGGTGGTCTGGGTAGGAGATCAAACCAGCCACAACGTTCCCTTAAACCAAAGCTCAACCCAGAGTAAGGGCCTAACTCTTCAATTCTATGAAGGCTGAGACAGGTCAGGAGGCTGCAGAAGAAAAGTTTGAAATTGGCAGAGGTTGGTTTGTGAGGTTTAAGAAGCCGTTTCCATCACAACCACGTGCAAGGTGAATGCTGAAGCAGAAGCTGCAGCAAGTTATCCAAAAGATCCAGCTAAGATAATTCTTGAATGTGCTCCTTTAAGCAACGGAGTTTCAATGTAGGTGAGTCAGCCTTCTACTGGAAGAAGACACCATCTAGGACTTTCAGAGCTAGAGAGAAGTCACTGCTTGGGTTCCAGGCTTCAAAGGAGGGGCTGACTCTTTTGTTAGGGGTCTTTAAGTTGACTTTAAGTCGAAGCCAGTGATCATCTAGCATTCCCAGAATGCTAGGACGCTTAAGAATTAGGCTCGATCTACTCTGCCCGTGCTCTGTAAATGGAACAACAAAGCCAGGTATCTGCAGGTCTGTTTACAACATATTTTACTGACTCTTAAGCCCACTGCTGAGACGTTCCCCCCGCCAAAAAAATTCCTTTGAGAATACTTCTGCTTATTGACAATGCACCAGGTCACCCAAGAGCTCTAATGGAAACGCACAGTGAGATTCACATTGTTTTAATGTCTGCTAACACAGCATTCACCCTGCAGCCCATGGATCAAGGAGTCATTCCAACTTTCAAGCCTTATAATTTAAGAAATACATTTTGTGAGCTATAGCTGCCATAGACAGTGATTCCTCTGATGGATCTGGGCAAAGTTAACTGAAAACCCCCTGGAAAGGATTCACCACTGTAGACGTCATCAAGAACATTCATGATTCCTGCCATCAGGTCAAAATAGCAACACTAACAGGAATTTGGGAGAAGCTGATCACAACCCTCTTGGATGACTTTGAGGGGTTCAAGATGTCAACGAGGAAATACCTGCAAATGTGGTGGAAACAGCAAGAGAACTAGAATTCGAAGTGGGGCCTGAAGCTGTGGCTGAGTGGCTGCAGTCTCATGACAGAGCCTTAATGAATGAACGATAATGCTGGAGAGGCTGTGGAGTCAAGGGAACCCTCCTACACTGCTGGTGGGAATGCAGTTTGGTGCAGCCACTGTGGAAAACAGTGTGGAGATTCCTCAAAAGACTAGGAATAGACTTACTATGTGATCCAGGAATCCCGCTCCTGGGCATATACCCAGAGGGAACCCTACGTCAAAAAGACACCTGCCCCCCAGTGTTCATAGCAGCACTATTTACAATAGCCAAGACATGGAAACAGCCTAAATGTCCATTGACAGATGACTGGATAGAGAAGAAGTGGTATGTTTATACAATGGAATACTACTCAGCTATAAAAAATAATAAAATAATGCCATTTGCAGCAACACGGATGGACCTGGAGATTGTAAGTGAAGTAAGCCAGGAAGAGAAAGAAAAATACCACATGATATCACTTATATGTAGACTCTAAAAAAAAAAAGGCAAATGAACTTATTTACAAAACAGAAACAGAATCACAGACATAGAAAACAAACTTATGGTTAGCAGGTGGGGAAGAGGGTGGGAAGGGATAAATTGAGAGTTAGAGATTTGCAGATACTAACAACTACTATATATAAAGTAGATAAACAACAAGTTTTTACTGTATGGCACAGGGAACAATATTCAATATCTTATAATAACCTATAATGAAAAAGAATATAAAAACAAATATATGTATGTATACGGAAGCATCATGCTCTACACCAGAAACTGACACAGCACTGTAAACTGACCATACTTCAATTAAAAAAGGAGAAACAGGGCTGACACTCAAGAGCAACCACTTGACAGTGCTTGATTTGGTAGCTCTCAGGCCTGCCAGAGAGTGTCTCCAGTCTCTGGGAATTTGAAAATTAGTTCTGAGCTTCAGTTTTTGGCTGCTTCCCAGGCACAGGCCTGCTACCCAGGGGACTATTAGAAATGCCAGCCAGAAGAGTTAATGTGCTGCTACATTAAACCCTGAGAGAGAGATGGAGTTCTTTATCTACAGCTTAAAAAAAACAAAACAAAACAAAAAAAACCCCATAAACCTGAAACAAACAACCCAAAAAGCCCTGGGTGACCTGAAGTCCACAAATAGATTAGCAGACCTGACCGGAGACCTCTTCTGGAGGAAGCCACCAGCCTTGG
The DNA here is from genome assembly GCF_048564905.1 of Vicugna pacos. NCBI lineage: Eukaryota > Metazoa > Chordata > Mammalia > Artiodactyla > Camelidae > Vicugna > Vicugna pacos. The sequence continues at coordinate 20,157,667 of NC_133019.1, forward strand.
GGTCACAGAGCCGCTGGCAGAGTGTCTGCGGGCAGGGCTGGGTGCACATAAGGCCCTGACCGCCCCTCTGATAATGTTTGGGGCCCACTGTCCTCTGGGGTGCAGGCTCTGCTCCTGGGGTACGCTTCGGCTATTTCAAGTGTCATTCTCACTACTTCCCTTGTTATCCTGAGACACCCAGCGGCTTCTGCTGTTGACAGTGAAAGAGGGCGATCCCAAAATAAAGGAAGCCTCAAGTGACTTGTCATTGTTAATGTCACAGATACAAGCTGCTCCATAAATGGGGGCACAGCTATGTCATATTTATTTTACTAATGAATTACACGAGCACTCACAGTCCTATTAGTAAGAATTTCTCTTTTGAGGGGCTCTCCCTATTCCCCCAAATTCCCTGAAGACCCAAGGCGGCTTCAGCAATTCCTAACGTTTGGGCGGGGGGCCTTCATCCAGCTTCTGTACCCAGGCAGGATGCACTGTCTCTGATTCATTAGCCTCTGTTGTTTCTTCTCCCCAACATATGGTGTAACTGCAGAGAAGCTGGTCCTCCAAAGTCCGCCGGAGGATGCCCCTCCTTTCCGAGTGAGGCCTTAGCTGACCCACATGTCCACAGACGATGTGCTGCTTTGATGGAGAATGAACGAGGCCAGCCTGCTGGAGCTGACCAGGCGTGTTGCAGTCCAAGTGCTTAGCATCTGGGTTTACACACGGTCATCTCTTAAGATGTCAGCACTTAAAAGTCCAGTCCAGAGCTACTGACTTCCTCGCCTGCCCAGAGGTCCCAACTTTTAGGGGTCAAGCAGTTTTAAAATTTTCAGTCCTCAAAATGGAACATTTCCCCTTCCGATCAAGTCTTTCTAAGGGATGGGACACTTGGTACGTGGAGTGCCGTGAGGGTAACTCACCTTTTTAGGGATGATTTGCCAGGAGATTCCAACGTATCCACACCAAATTCTGAAGCAGTGACTATATTCAGTGAATCTAGGCTGTCCTATTCCCTTCTGAGGGGAAGCTTTCTCAGTGAAGCGAGGGCAGTTTTCTGGTACTTTATGGGCTGAAAAAGAGAAAAAACACTGCACAAATTTGTTATCTAAAAGGTCACTCTACTACATTAAATTGAGGATGATTTACATTTAAGAATAAACTATTAAGTTTGAAAAATCTGACTATTTCCTTCAGAAGTATAACACCTTCCAGGAATCTTTTCCCTGATGTGATGATGTGATTAATAACTATTTGTGAGTTTCTTTTTTTTTTTTTTGTCATAGCAATAAAATTTGTTGCCAACAGTATTATTTCAGTTTTGGCCCAATGGAATAATTCCTTTGTGATTTTTCTCACAGCAATAAAATTTATTTCCAACAGTGCAACTGTATATTTTATTTTATTATCTTCCTATTTCATCTTAGTTTTATGCCCTCAATCCCTTGGTGTAGCCAGTCCTGCCTCCCAGTCACTCCCCAGTCCTCATTAAAGACTTTGATTTGACACAACACTGTAAAATGATTATGAATCAATAAAAAATGTAAAAAATAAATAAATAAATAAAGACTTTGACATCCGGCTGCCCTCTTCCCACCCAATTTCCTCCATCTCTTGGGTGAGCCGTGACCATGAAGATGAATGACCTACATTCGAACTTCACAGTTTCTTCATTTCCTCATGCCAATGCCTGTTAAAGGTAAATTAAGGAATGTCTAACAGTTACTCCCATATTACCTCTGTGTTTTGTAATCACTTGGAAGTTCTCTACCTTTGTGTCTCAAATTCCCATATTCTATATTTGGAGCACAATTTACATCTTCAAATTCTGCACACTTGTTTTTCAAGCTCTCCTGAACTCATTCTTTAATCACTTAAAATTTCCCCTCTGAATTCTTTCTCTTCCCTATCCCACTTAGAGTCTGTGTTTGACCTCTTGGATTTCTCATTTCCTTGCACCCACATCCTGCCCAGCAAAACCCCAATGCTAGATCAGTGGTATGATATAGCATCTTTCATGACTTCCCAGACTGAGAGATACGCATTCATCCCAACTTGACGTTCCTGAGCCATAATCTGGGCAATCCTCAAGTACCTGCTTACCATTATCTCCAGTCTAATTTAGGAAAAATGTGTTGGAGAATCTCCAGGTTGCGAGTCTGGGTTATCTTCTGTCCAAGTCAAGGAGATATGTGATACCAGATAAAGGTACCCACAGTTCCGTAGCAGAAGCCACCCAGCACATCCATCATATCCTGTGGTTCTTTGGTTTCCCTAGACCTTTCTTCTGGTTCCTTCCTCATTTCTTCCCCCAGCACTTCCAATACCAACTTGTTTTAGGGAGAAAAAAACATACTGATTTTGAAGTTCCTTGCATCAGCAGCATTCCATTCAGAATTTCCCTCTGTAGGTCCTGGATCTTGGTCAACACACTGAGCAGCATCCCCAGGGGCCTCCGGAGTCCATGCTGGGGACATCATATATTACGCCTACTGTTTGGTTAAGGGACATCACACACTGTTGATCCTGCATCTCTATTCCAAACTGTCCTGATGGTAGACCCTTTGCAATGTGGCGCTTCATGCTTTCCAACAACTACGTTTTCTTTTTTTAATTGAAGTCTAGTCAGTTACAATGTGTCGATTTCTGGGTACAGCACAGTGTCCCAGTCATGCATATACATACATATATTTGTTTTCCTATTTTTTTCATTAAGGGTTATTACAAGATATTGAACATAGTTCCCTGTACTATACAGAAGAAACTTTTTCAAAATCTATTTTTATATATAATGGCTAACATTTGTAAATCTCAAACTCCCAGATTTATCCCTTCCCACCCTCTTTCCCCAGGAACCATAAGATTGTTTACTATGTCTGCAAGTCTGTTTTTGTTTTGTAGATGAGTTCACAGTGTCATTTTTTTTTAGATTCCACATATGGGTGATATCATATGGTATTTTTCTTTCTCTTTCTGGCTTACTTCACCTAGAATGACGACCTCTAGATCCATCCATGTTGCTGCAAACTTTCTTTTGTCAAATTGTTTGTCATAGATAATTACTCCAAATGAAATGATTTTAGCAAGTGACCTGCAGTTTGTTTTTTGGCCTTGGAGAAGTCCGGAGCCCTCCGAGTCCATGTTCAATGATCTCAAGACTGACAGGCACATGGAAAATACCACGGAGGCAGGAAGTATTCTTATATTATTTTACCTCCTACCGAGAAGATAAACGATTCACCTATCAAATGAGTGGCACATAGTGAATGTGTAACAAGCAACTGCGTTCCTCCATCCAGAAAGTCCTACTGCGCTTCTGTTACTTCCCTACCTTCTAGCAAGCTAAGGACCAGCTCAAGAAGTGTTCTTGTGTTAGATCTTATGTACAACTATTCAAGTGGCATATGTACCAGGTCTCCCCACTTCTGTGCTAAAAGGTGGGGTCCTGCTACCTGGGGTCCTTTGAGATATGTCAGCCCAGTGGCTTTCCATTTACAAGAATGTTTATTGCAGCTTTAATCATGATAGCAAAGTGTTGGAAACAATTGGTCCATAACCAGGAGAATGGATTTATAAAATTTTGGTATCTTTGCAAATGTAACACTACTGAGCAATAAAAAGGAGTGCACTATTGATAAACGTAATAACATGAATACAAAAACACTATATGAGTGAAAGAAGCCAGAAACAAAAGAGTACCTGTTTCATGATTCCATTTATACGAAATTCAAGAAATAATTGATGGGAACAGAAATCAGAATGGTGGTTGCTTCAAGGCAGCACAAGGGCGATTGGAAAGGACATGAAGGAACTTTCCAGGATAATGGAAATATCCTTTATCTTGCCAGGGGGTACTGGTTACATGGGTATCTGATAGTCTTTTTATTCCCATTGACCCTTTTTAGTCAAACCTATCTCATCTTGCATTGCTCCTTGTTCTATATGACCCACCTGGGTTCTACCTTCTACTTTTCAGCCGTGACCTGTCTTGGTACTTTTCAGGATGGGAAGCCATGGTGGGTATGAAGGAAGAGCTGCACAGCAAGATGGCACGGGCAGCTCCCTGTGGACCCCGGTATGGCGGTAAACAGCACACTGTCCGGAAGCGTGGCTGTGGGATTGCACCTTCCAAGCTCAGAACTCTAAGGGTTAGGAGCCTGCTGCCAAACAGAGAAGGAAATCTGGGTCTGCTGTCTGTAAGGGGAGAACTTGGCACTCCAGAGAGCAGCTTCCTCCAAGGACTCATTCCTGATTTAATGAAAGCAAACTACATAGGTACACATTTTTTAAATTATAACTTTAAATAAGTAAAAATCCTAAAGATCTGTGTGCCATGTTAGGTAGAATAATGGCCTCCCAAAGATGTCCAAGTCTTCATCCTTGGAACCTTGAATATGTGACCTTACAAAGTAAAAGGTACTTGATAGAGATGATCAAGTCAAAGATCTAGAGATAGAGAGATTACCCTGGGTTATTAAGTGAGTCCAGTGTGATCACAGGGGTCCTTCCTTATCAGTAAAAGATGGAGGCAGGAGAGTCAGGGAAGATGTGACAATGGAAAAAGAATCAGAGTGATGCAACATGAAAAACACCTGACTAGCCATCGCTGACTTTGAAGATGGAAGGGGGGCCATGAAAAGTAGAAGGTGGGTAGCCCCGAGAAGCCAGAAAAGGCAAGTAAATGGATTCTCTGCTGGTGATTCCGCAAGGGGACACAGCCCTGCCCACACCTTAATTTTAGTTCAGTGAGAACCATTTCAGATTTCTCGTCTCCAGAATCATATGATGGTAAATTTGTGTTGTTTTAAGTCACTAAGTTTGTGGCAGTTTGTTGCACAGCAATAGAAAACGAATACACTAACCATTTGTGGCGAACATACACTTGCATCCAGTGGTCACAACATGGAATAGGAGTAAAGGGGGCTGAGAGTCGCATCCTGGGTTCTGTTCTCATCAAATAGCTAAGTGCCCATGGAAGATTATCGTGTTCAGGTCTCTGGGCCCTGATCCTCTTCTGTAAAGTGGGGATGATGGCAGCTTCATCTTTAAACTATTCATCTGAAATATGAGCTGATTGGTAGGTACCCTGAGCCCAGGGAAGCATCAGACTGAGGGAAGGGTGTGGGCTTTGGAGTTAGTCAGACCCGTGTTCCAATGCCAGCTCTTTCACTTTCTGGTTTAAGTCTTAGGCAAGGCACTTAACCCCTTTGAGCCTTTTCTGCATCTGCAAAATGAGACGGGTAATCACGCTTATTACCTCCTGGCTTTGTTTGGAGCATTAAATTGGTCAACACACGCTGAGCTCTCAGAACACGTCCTGGCAGACAGCAAGTGCTCAGCGCACCGTTTGTTGTTTTGTTTGTTTATTATCTCTGTGCCATTAAGTTATCATGTAGAGATGGCCTTTCGCTCCCTGGTGGCTGTACTCTAATAAGTATGTACTTCGCAGATTTCTCTGAGGACTAAAGAATGGTGTCTGACACTTAGTAAGTATTAAAAAAAATAGCCCCCTTTTCTATTCATGCTTGTGGATAATGTGAGCAAATTTCTTAGAAACTTGGATGGGAATTGGGCAGTGAGTATTCAGGTTTTGGAGAAACACCTGGATTTGAATCTGATATATTCTTTGTGACTTTGTGTAAGTTACTTAACCTCTCTGAGCCTCAGTATGCTCACCTCAGTAGTTCCACCTCCAGGATACTTTAAGATTTAGAATGCAAAGAGCTCAGCATGGTGCCTAACATGCAGTGAACACTCATAAAAGGTAAGGCCATTATCTGACTTTGGTGGTGTACTTTATGGTCAAAAGGATACATTGTACATAGCTGATGCTCAGTAAGTTTCTCTTGAATTTATTTAACTACAGAAAATAATCTTTTGGGGGTGGATTTTCATCCTGGGGGCTCATTTGGTGTTTTAAAATAAGCTTTCCTCTTATTTACAAGAATGATTGATTATCATGAAAAACTGAAGAGGTCAGTATAGGAATAAGGAAGTCAGAAGGAGCACATGGTTCCATGGCAATGAGGCCGCGTCTTTGAGCTCCGTAGTCTTTGGGAAGAATGAGGGCCCTTCTCTCCTGATGAAAATTGGTCCCACAGAAATAGACTCATAGACATAGAATACAGACTTGTGGTTGCTGGGGTGTGGAGGGTGGGAAGGGATAGATGGGATTTCAAAATTGTAGAATAGATAAACAAGATTATACTGTATAGCACAGGGAAATACACAGAAAATGTTATGGTAGCTCACAGAGAAAAAAATGTGACAATGAGTGTGTATATGTCCATGTATGACTGAATAAATGTGCTGAACACTGGAATTTGACACAACGTTGTAAAATGATTATAAATCAATAAAAAATGTTTAAAAAAAAAGAAAAAGAATATTGGCCCCAGAGATTCCAGGAGTGCCTGGCAAGAAGAGACTGCTGACTGGAGGCCAGAGCTGAACTAATCAACTCCCTGCATTCAAAACAGTGTCCGAATGCTGAGTCCCCGGGCAGATTTCAGGGGTGTAGGACCTTTGACTCTTAACTTGGGAATGGCAGGACCACAGGCTCACCTCTCACAACTACAACAAACCACAACCAACTGCTAAACAACCATCGGGAAAAGAAGAAGAATAAGGAAGTCACAACAAATTCCCCCAAATCCTACTAACCAGAGAAACCATCAATAATTTAGAGAATGTTTTTCCAGATTTTTATGCGTCTAGACATATGATTGAAGTTTGCACGCATACATGAACACAAATCTGCATGTATGGAACTATATAGTACACAGCGTTTTTCAATTTTCTTTTTTTCATTCAACGAATTGTCAGAGATAGCTTTTGAAGGCAGCAAATATTGACAAATTCACAGAGTTAAAGAGCGTTTCCTTGAAGAGATAACCTGAGACCTGGTAAATCCGAGCGTTGGACACTAGGTGGCGGTGTTGAAATGAAAAGTTTGGAAGATGAATCCTGGCCTTAACACAGGAAGGGGAGGCCTGTGGGGCTTGGGCTGAATCCTGTTACAGACATCCTGACAGTGAACAGCTGGTGCGAGGACACTGATCTGATTCAGGTCGCATTACTTTGGAGGCTCCGCGTTGCCCCGGCTTGGGCTGCCGACATCAAGCCCCTAAAGATTCATGAGGCTGCATTCAGATTTGTTTCACCGTCCATCTGTGCAACTGAAAATCTGCCTTCTGGGGAAGGAGTAATTTACTTGCCATTTCTTTCACAGTCTCTCCCCAACCCCCATACCAGATACAACAGATGGGTTGACGCTCTCCCCTCCTCCCCACCCCAAAAAGCACGCCTGATTCTTGCACGGTATCCATCACGCAGAGGGAGCCCTGCTCCATGGCAGTTAGCCCAGGTGGCGCTTCATTTTGAGATTCCAGCTCCCAGAGACCTTGCTCCATCTCCCCTGGGAACTTTTATTCCCCACAGCAACTGGGTCCGCTGGGAGAGAACAGCCCAGATCTTCAGAACCACGGCCTTCCTTTCTTTTTTTTTTCCTTTGTTTTTTTGTAGATATTTTCTACTTCCCATCCCAACACATGCCACACACCCACACACACCCACACACACCCACACACCCACACACACCCCACCCTTGGTACTTGTGCAATACTGGGAAGAGTGCAAGGTACAGGTCTGGAGTTGCAGCTCAGCTAGTAACCGGCCTCGTGGTCTCTGTTATATCCCTTACTCTATTTCTCCATCTCGGTTTTGTTAAATATGAGTAATAACAACACTAGACTCCCTCCTGGGGTTTTAAATATTAGACGAGATGTGTGTGTAGGGCCCTCCCGGCCCTACCCCTGCAAAATGAAAAAATGTTCATGAAAGAATTTGGTAATTTCTGTTTTAAAATTAGCCGTCATAGGAAAAAGCAGAACTTTATGAATTTCTTCACGTTTATTTTGTGACTTAGTTTGTTTTTATCTTGCTGCATTGACTTCTCAAACCACCCCATGGGAGAGGCCCCTACCAGCTGAGTACCATCAAAACACCCTGTGATTCAGGGCACGGGGTTTTTTTCCGAGTCAGAGCTCAGCCATGTCACATTCACTGACTAACTCCACGGTCTGTTACAGCCCTGAGTCATGGACACAAATTTCATCTCACGGGAAGTAACAGAAAGGAAAGATAAGTGGCTTTGTTCACACAGACGCTATGAAAAGACTCAAGTGACACTTGCTCTAGAAGCTGACCCTTCTGACTTTAGCTGGAGAAACGGTCTTAATTTCAGTGCCTGAATACGGGAAGCTTACGGAGATGTTTTGGGAAAGCACGTTATTGAAGCATTAAAGGCAATCTGGCTCTCTTCCCGGGGAACAAGCACCCAAAAGGAGAGTTACCTAGTGACCTGAATCAAACGTTGTCACTTTGATAACATTTGATTCTGTTGAATTCAATTCAGTGTATTTTGATTCAATTCACAGCTTTTGCATACCTACTGTGGCTAGGGTATGTGAAAGATAAAGAAATGAATGTGAATGATGCAACCGACAAGGGATTGATTTCCAAAATATATAAACAGCTCATACAGCTTAATATAAAAAAAAAACCAAGTAACCCAAATCAAAAAATGCGCAGAAGACCTAAATATACATTTCTCCAAAAAAGACCTACAGATGGCCAACAAGCACATGAAAAGATGCTCAACATTGCTCATTATTAGAGAAATGCAAATCAAAGCTACAATGAGGTATCACCTCACACCAGTCAGAGTGGCCGTCATTAAAAAATCTACAAGTAATAAATGCTGGAGAGAGTGTGGAGAAAAGGGAACCGTCCTACACTGTTGGTGGGAATGTAGGTTGGTGCAGCCACTGTGGAAAACAGTATGGAGGGTCCTTAAAAAAACTTACCATATGATCTAGCAATCCCAGTCCTGGGCATATATCCAGATAAAGCTATAATACAAAAAGACACCTGCACCCCAATGTTCACAGCAGCACTATTTACAATAGCCAAGACATGGAAACAACCTCAATGTCCATCAACAGATGACTCGATAAAGAAGCTGTGGGTATATAAACAAACAAACAAGTAGATAAATACAATGGAATACTACTCAGCCACAAAAAGTAATAAAATAATGCCATTTGCAGCCACATGGATGGACCTGGAGATCGTCATTCTAAGTGAAGTAAGCCAGAAAGAGAAAGAAAAATACCATAAGATATCACTCATATGTGGAATCTGAAAAAAAAAAAAGACACAAATGAACTTATTTACAAAACAGAAATAGACTCACAGACACAGAGAACAAACTTATGGTTACCAGAGGGGAAAGGAGGTAGGAAGAAATAAATTGGGAGTTTGAAATTTGTAGATATTAACTACTATATATAAAATAAATAAACAAGTTTTTTTCTGTACAGCACAGGGAACTATATTCAATATCTTACAGTAACTGCCAATGAAAAAGAATATGAAAATGAATACAGGTATGTATATGCAGGACTGAACTATTATGCTGTGCAATGGAAATTGACACAACATTGTAAACTGACTGTATTTCAATTTTTAAAAAACGGTTTAAAAAAAAACTGAATGTAACTTCATCTCCACCTTCAGGAGGTATAATCTAGAATAGACAAACAGAAACATGACTCTCTCTCTACGGAGGTCCAACAGGCCCAGGGACTTTGTACATTTTGTTCATCACCCTTTATCCTGTGCCTGGAACACAGAGGAGCTCATTATTGTTTTGGGATGGATAAATGTACAGTCCATGCAAGGCAGAATGTGACAACTGCTATCAAAGAGTGATGCTGGAAAGCAGAGGGACAAGAAGTAATGCCAATTAAAAGGAGAAAGGGTGAGAGCTGAGGGAGAGAAGTCTTTGAGCAGAGCTCTGAGGGATGGGTGGAATTTTGATGGGGAGAAGAAGGGTGACAGAGATTGACCTCTTGTCCAACAGGGAACATGATGAGCACAGGCAAGAAATTAGGGACAAGGGGAAGCCAAACCGCAAGACCAAAGACAGCACATACAGCCTTTCTGTGGCAGGCACTGCTTTAAGCACTTTAAAAGCATCAGCTCATTTAATTCACGGTAACCCTGTGAGATATGTGCTGTAATTATCCTCACCTAACAGATGAGGAAACTGAGGCACAGAAAGGTCGAGTAATGCCCGAGGTCACACAACCACTAAATGACAGAGCCAGCACTCAAACCCAGGCAATTAGTCTCCAGAGATTGTGTTTACTGATCGCGGTGGATTGCAAAAGTGGGTGCAGATGGTTTTTCCCTCTCTGTGTCCAAGGCCTTGGACTGTGACTTTTGTGGTTCTTTCCATCAAGAGGTGAAGTCTACTTCTTTACCCTTTGAGTTTGGACTGATTATATGACTTGCTTTGGTCAGTCAGATGCAGCAGAAGAAACAGTGTGTCAGTTCCAAGCTTAACACACCTGCTTCTGCGCTCACTGTCGGATCTTGCTCGCCACCAAGCGAACAGGTGAACGAGCCGGAGCTAGCCTGCTGGTTGCTGAGAAACACGTGGTCCAGGTACCACCTTTATTCCAGCTGATTCTAGCTGGGCATCCCAGCCAATTCCCAGAGCCACCCAGCTGAGCCCATCCCAAATTGCCAACCCACAAAATCATGAGCTAAATAAATTGTGGTTTGTTAAAAACAAGACAACAGGCCCCAAATGGAGTCGCTTACATCAAGCCCGAAGTCACCAAACTGAGACTTAATTACACTTTCAGCTCCCCCGGAAATGGAACCTTAAACCAGTTAACCAGGAATCCCCTGATCAGCACTAACTGGGTATAATCCGCCTGTCAAGCCTGCCACCCTCTAAAGGAAACCGATATCCCCATAGCAAATCTGTTGTTTTTTTTTTTTTTGCCTAGTATGCCTACTTTGTTCCCACTTCCTTCTGAATATAGAAGTCTTTCCATTTATTTTTTTTATTTTTTATAGAAGTCTTTCATTTTGTACAGCTCCTCAGAGCTCCTTTCTGTCTACTAGAGTGGCTGCTGCCTTATTCATGAATCACTGAATCCAGTCAATAAGATCTTTACATTTTACTCGGTTGAATTTTTTTCTTTTAACAGGCTGTTTTAAATCCCTAAGATTTAGGATAGTTTAAGCAGCAAGAGCTAATTGATACTTGACTACACTTTGCTCTTCTAAATTACTCTCTACTGACTTCAGACAACACATTTTACAGATGATTCTGCACGTGATCTTGCAGTTACTACAGGAGATGGAACAAAAAAGCAGAGATTGTAGGAACTTAATTAGTTAGCTCATGATCAAATTGCTAATTGATGGAAGAAAACAGGATTCTAATGTATCAGGTTTCAAAAATCCAAGGTCAAAGGAGACTTCTACCAGTGCCAATAAGGAACAGAAGCGACTTCTGGTTCTAGGTGAGATAGTGAATTAGCAGGGCTCTCGGCTCTTTCTTCTAAATAAACCATAGTCATACCACAGAAATGAGAGAAAAGTGCTGGGATTTGAAGTATGGGGGCAAAATCCATGAGAAATCCTAGGGGGAAGGTAACATGATGATGACCTAGTGTGGGAAGGAAAGCTTAGCCTGGGGCAGGAGAAGGAAGACTGGGCTACAGTAGAATGGGGGAGGGGAATTCCGAGTTATGCTCTTTTGTCCACTGTCCACAGTGGGTCACTGAAGGCTCTGTTGTAATGTAAAATGGAGACATAGCAGCTCCAGTCCAGGACTTCAGGAGTCAGTGATTTGGGGGGAGGGTATAGCTCGGTGGTAGAGTGCGTGCTTAGCATGCACGAGGTCCTGGGTTCAACCCCAGTACCTTCATTAAGATAAATAGATACATGAACCTCATTTACCTCTCCCCCACTAATAGCAACAATAATAACAATAACTAACAATAATAATAATAATGTCAGTGGTTTAACAGCAGGGCGATGTGGCCGTGTGAGGAGCAGATAATAGTGATGCAGTCAGATGACTAAGCTTATGTGTGTTCCCTACTCTCTCCCATCTCCTCCTCAAAAGAAAAACAAAACCAACAAAAAGCACTGTTTTTCTTCATTACTACACTCACACTTTACTTCTGACCCAGTCTACCTAGAGTTAGCCTCAGAGCCTACAAGTTAAAGGGCTCAGTCCCACAAGACTTCCCTTGTCCCCTTCAGATGCCAGTCACAGGTCCTAGGTGGCCACCTGTACTTTTGATTGACCAGCTAGAAATTAGGGGTCCCCGCAACAGCCTACTCAGGTTCAGTGAGTTCTCAGAACGGCTCGTGGGGCTCAGGGAAACAGCTCGCCCACTAGATCAGGGGCTTGTCAGACAAAGACGCACCTCAGGAGCGGTCAGAGGAAGCGGTGCGTAAGGCGGGCTTTGTGTGGGAAGGGCATGAACCTTTCCTTGTCTTCTGGGGGGATCGGCTAGGGGAGTACCTTCCCAGAACTTTCACGTGTTCTCCAGCCCAAAGCTCTCTGAACTTGGGTGACAGTGTTCAGGGAGGCTTCATCTTGTAGGCATGAATGATCCAATCATGCGCCACTGGTGAATGAACTCAATCTCCAGACCCTGCCCCTTCCCTCGAGGTCATGGGGTGGGGTTGGTTCTTCTGACTACCAGCCTTTTTCCTCCAAGTCAAGTCATCTCATTAAGATAAACTGAAATGTGATTGAACGAGGCTTGCTGTGAATAACAAAAAGTGTTTCTTACATTTTTGTCATTCTTCTCATTTTCAGGAAAGTCCAAGGATTTTAAGAGCTTTGTGCCAAGAAGAATGAAGACCAAATACGTATTTTTTTAATTATACATCATAATATCGCACCTCCAGGGTTGGACAGTTAGAATGCAGAGAGAAAAAAGACCTTTCAGGGGAGATATCTGAGGGGCTCATGTAGCTTCTCCAATAACTTGGAGATTAGGTCAGGGTCACCTGGTGAAGGTACAGAAAGTAGAATAGCCCCTCCCCCCCAACTCCCCAGGAATAATACAAGCCAGAGTCTAGGCCACAGCTCCTCACTTTGGGTCCAACACCCGGGGAAAATGAACTCAGCGGCAAAAATATCGAGATAATGGGAATCCAGTCTGAGAGAAAGGCCACCCAAATGACCTTTGCTAGAGAAAACAGAATTAATGTAAAATATGGACTGAGACTTTAAAGTAAGCTTAATAAATACCTTCAGAGAAATTGGAGATGATATTGGTAATCTGAAGGAGGGACAAAAAACAATTAAGAAGAACCAAGTAGCTATCCTGGTGTTAAGGAGAAAACCCACAGGCCCCAAATGGCGTCACTGTGTTAAGCCCATGATACCAAACCTAGATTTTTTTTCTTTTCTTTTTTTAATTGAAGTATAGTCAGTTACAGTGTGTCTATTTCTGGTGTACAGCGTTATGTCCCTGTCATACACATGCATACATTGATTTGTTTTCACATTCTTTTCATTAGAGGTTACTGCAAGATATTAGATACAGTTCCCTGTGCTGTACAGTAGACTTTGTTGTTTATCTCTTTTATACATAGTAGTTAATACCTGCAAAACTTGAACTCCCAATTCATCCCCGCCCCTGCCTTCCCCCTTGGTAACCATAAGTGTGTTTTCTGTGTCTGTGAGTCTGTCTTTTTTGTGAGGACTGGAGTTGCATACCTGAAGGATTCCCTCCCTGCTGTTATCAAACACTTTGTTTGTTTGTTTGTTTTGCTGGGGCAACAGTCAATAGTTTTATGATGCAAAATAAGATTATTGAGTGTCAGTGATTTTCCTAAAATTTTTTTCCCCTAGATATAAAAACTTTTATTATTTGATACATGATACTAAACCCAGATTTAATACCGACCTAATTGCAGCTTCAACAGTCACCAGAAATGTAATCTTAATCAACCAGTCTGGAATTTTCTGGTCAGCACCAGTGAGGTCATCTGCTTCAGGGGCCCTCTGCATTCCCAGAGAAAGAAGAGGCATCTGCATGATAAAACCCTCGCCAAATTCCTTCCCCACAAAAAAAGATGTCCTGGCCTAAAAATAACCTATTCTTTTCTTTTGCTAACAGCTCCCTCGCCACCCCCCCCTTCTTCCAGCAAAAACCTTCCCTTTGTGCAACTACTTTTAGTTGCTAGATGGGATGCTGCCTGAACTCATGAATCACTTAATAAAGCCAATTAGATCTTCAAATGTATTCAGTTGAATTTTGCTTTTTAATACATATGAAAATACAGTAATTGAAAACTGGATTCAATAGACATGACACCAGGCAGAATGAATATGGACAATAATTACTGAGCTGGAATGTCAGGTCAAGAAATTCTCCTAGAAGCATGGAGTTAAGGCTTTGATTCTACTCTAGCTTGTACCAAATCCTGGAGTGTTTGGTTGAAATAAATTTCTAGGTCTAAAACAGAGCCCCTCCTGCCCAGGGGGAGAGGGGGATGGTGGTGGTGGTACATATCAGCAAACTGAAAGATAACTTTCACAGCCCTGTAAAAGTCCCACGTGACCAGCAGCCCAGCACATCCAATCAGCCAGTCCCCAAATGCCGAGCCAAATCTGGGCTGTATGCTATTCCCTTGTTCCTTATTCATTTTCTGTTTTTTTCTTTCTTTTTAAAAAAAATTTTATTTTATTTTTGTTTTTTTTGGGGGGGGAAGGGATAATTAGGTTTTTAAAATTTAGTTATTTTTCATGGAGGGACTGGGGATTGAATCCCGGACCTTGTGTATGCCAAGTACATGCTCTGCCACTGAGATATACCCTTCCCCCTTCATCTTCTATTTTTTTCTTTCTTGTTCCTTATTCTTTATACTGTAAAAGCTTCCTGCTTTCTGCTCCATTCTGTACTTCTCTGGACCTTTGGGAATGGAGACTGCCTGCTTCATGAAGTGTCAAAGTTTGCATCACCTAAATTGCCTTCTTTAATCATTTTTAACAGTTTATGGGAGCAAATTCTCTTTCTCTCTCTCATTTGTATCTCCTCTCTATTCCTTAGATAACAGAAACAAAGTGTTTCTATACACTCTGTTCTGAACCTTGTTTTTTCATTCAACAATATCTCCCAGAGATGATTCCATCACAAAATAAGAGGTCTTCCTCATTTTCTTTTATAGTTGTACTGTAAAAAAAAATCACATGGGCTTGCTTTAGTTTATCCAAATAGTTCCTTACTGATGGATATTTGGATTCTTTCCAGTCTTTTGCTACAATGAATAGCCTTGTTCACTACCACTTTTCATCAGTAAAAGTGCTAAAACAAGAAAAAGACACAAGAGACATAAGGATTGGAAAAAGAAAAAGAGATAAAACCAATCTACTCGATAAAGTAAAATTCATATTTTATGGCAGGACAATAAAAGTGTAAACATACAAATTTTCTTGGAGTTTTGAATCCTCCTTCCTCACCTTTAGTGTGTATTGTTCATCTGCTTAACCAGACGGCCTTGGAAGATGATGTTCTTAATCTTGTAAGGGGTCATGATGACCCACCACTCACTTTGTATGTTCAGATCTGCATTGTGTAAATGGTCAATACATCATTTTGTCAGAGCAGGCAGATGGGTAGATATGAGCAGAGAAAGGGGGACATAGACCAAATGGCAGGAGTTGGGCAGAAAGGAGGGGCACAGGCCAAATGCAGGAAACACACATCATGTGAGCACCAAGGGGTCCCTGGGCAGAGAAGGAAAAGCAGGAACCTTTGGGCTGATAAGGGGTCACACCTTTTGGGGTGATGAGTGGTCTGGAGACCAACAAAAAAAGGTGGGACAAGGAAGGAATCTTCAGTGTCTGAATGTTACCTTTTGCTCATTATGTCTTCATTTCAATAAAATTAGCCTTGCAGATCAGAAGTACCCATCATGCACAGATGACATGACACTTCTGATCCAGACTAAATAAGGACAAAAATTCCTCCTCCCTTTGGGAAGGTGGAGTTGGGATGATAATCAGGGAAAATGACCCCAAACCCTTCCCTCCCTGATGAATATTCCACCCATTCATTTTTACACCCTATGTGACTCA
Organism: Vicugna pacos; assembly: GCF_048564905.1. Lineage (NCBI taxonomy): Eukaryota > Metazoa > Chordata > Mammalia > Artiodactyla > Camelidae > Vicugna > Vicugna pacos. The sequence continues at coordinate 20,173,616 of NC_133019.1, forward strand.
CTTGCCAAAGAAACACAGGGCAGCCGCTCTCACCTTTAGAGTGTGCTATCCATCCTTTAATACATCTTCACTTTACTTTTTCAACCACTACGTCTTTGAATTCCTTCTGGGACAGGACAAGAACCTGGAACACCAGTCGCATCCACTGGCAACAATTTGATGTATAGTCCTTTGTCTCAAAAACATATATAACTGTGCTTTGGCCTCTAATGGGAAAAGCTGTCCCTGGAGCTTTCTGAACGTCTGTCTCCCAGGTTATATCTTCAGGTTGGCTCAAATAAATTTTTCCATTTCTTTTTTAGATTGACTACTGATTAACTATTTTGTTGACATACTCAACGTGGAAATATATTAGAACTAATAATAAATACTTGACAAAATTGTTGGATACAAGGTCAAGTTATAAACAAATCAACACTGTTCCTCCAGGCTAGTAATAACACAGTTGAAAATAATACAGAAAATAAGATTGTGTTGACAATGGCAATGACATTTGCACAAGAGGATGGATAATTAAAATAAGTGGATACAGACTGAAATAGAAGCTTTGATGCAGGAATAGATGTATCTTAAAAAAGGTGTTAAAGTGATAGAAGAAAGAGATTGAAATTATATTAAAAGTACATAAACACACAACACCACAGACTTCACAAGGATATATGCCTAGTTCAGAACATTATAAAATACATTATTGTTTGTGACTTTGAGGGGTCAGAAATGAAAGCAAACAGTAAAGAGATAAAATAGGGCCGGAGAGATGTTTTGTGTGCACTGATGCTAATGTGTTAAGAATTAGGATTACAGTTAATTTAACTCATCATCTAAGGTCAAACCAAACCAAACCAAAACTCATAAATAGACATCCTTGCAAATCCACAGGAATGAAGCCCACATTATACCTGGCAAGCGAAGATTACATAAATGGATCGTTAGAAATTGCATGGCATGCTGAGAAGTCGTATGACAGATTTTCTAAGCATGTCATTAGTTTGTCGAAATTAATTAACCAATTTGTTAAATCAAAGTCTCTGTGCCTTAACTGAAGTGGCAGAGGTGGTACCAGGGGATCTTGCTTTTCCTGAGACTTGATCATAAGAAACTCACTGGGTTTTCTCATATGGGGTCAGGTTAGCAAAATGTAGGAGTTTTTTCCACTATCATGTGGTGACTGTCACTCCCCAGGATTTAAGGTGCTGTCTGTGATGTTGAGTCGCAAAGATTCATGATTAGAATATTTCTTTTTTTTTTAATTTCTTTTTTTTTACATTTTTTATTGATTCATAATCATTTTACAGTGTTGTGTCAAATTTAGAATATTTCTGTCTAGTGGAATATTCCAGAGAAACACCACCTCCTGCAGATGGAATTCCCATCAGGGCCCCTCTGGGTGATGGTGTTTAGAATGTGCATAGTCCTAAAGAAGATTGAGTTTCAATTGGCTTAAGCCATTTGACTAACATAATGAGCTCTAGGCGCTGTGGTCAAAACAAACGTATCCAAGGCAACAGCATTCCTTTGACTCAAAATATATTATTTTTAGAAGGAGCCTATTAAATGGTCAGCCTGTCTAGCTCTCCATGGAAGCTTGACACTACTTAGCAGGATTCCATTAATTAGACATTTAATTATGATTGAACATCCTTGTCTGGAAAACTCATTAAGCCAGCACCAGGAATCACATTACCTTTTTCATGTATTAATATATATTTATTAACTCAACAAGTTTTTACTGAACACCAGCTATGTGCCAAACACTAGCACAAAGTTGGACAAGACAGACAACTTTCCTACTCCATGTTTTGCTATCTGGCTAGAGAGAGGATCTGACATACAGATAAAGAAGCGTATGGCACTGAATGGCAAGCGTGTGATGAAAATAAAACAAGATGGTGCAATAAAGAGCGTTGGGGCGGGGAGTGGGACGGCTGTAGGAAGTAGAGCGGGACGGAAGAGATCACGTTTAAACTAAGCTCTGAAAAGCAAGGAGATAGTCATAGGAAGTTGTAGGGGAAAAAGCATTCAAGATGGGGGCGATGGCTGGTGCAGACACTCAATGAACAGAACACGAAAATCTTGTGTTAAAGGAAGGAGAAGATCTTACTTGAGGGGCATGTATTTGCTAGTCACTTGGGTTGCTTTTTTTTTTTCCATTTTGCGATCCATGTTGTTTGTTCATATTATTTATTTATTTATATTGTTTACCTTAAAAAGTGGACGCCTTTTCCTTTTCCTGTAGTTTTCAGGTGTACCACCTAGAAATTAATTCCTTGTTGGTTTTATACGTTGCTAACATTTTGTGATCTGTCACCCTGCCCCTTGGTGGGGTGGTGCACTTTGCTGAACAGAAATCCTTACTTTTGATACAGTCACATCTCATCAGATTTTCTCCCATGGGTTTTACTTCCTAGTTCTTGTTTAAGAAATCTTTCATAATGTTTATAAAATACTAAAAACCTTTTTTTCTTATTTGCTTTATAGAGTTACCTTTCACATATTTAACACATCTGGAATTTACTTTAATGGTATGAAGTGTGGACTCCCGTTAAATGTTTTCCCATATCATAAGTCTTGTTGGGGAGGGGGTAATTTCCCCCTCGACCTGTCTTGAGTTCTTGTGGCTGCACTGATAATAAAATTGACACAAAGCAGATTAAGAGGAGAAAAAGAAACAATTTTACTTTATGCACGTGGAGGTACCATAGAAATGGGACCTAAGAATTGGCCAAAGCAGACAGCGTTCATACTTTTTAGACAGAGAAACAATAAAATTGTGAGGAATTGCCAGGACAAAGAAACCCAGGTTTTTGTTTTGTTCTTTTTCACGCGGAGTCCAGAAAGATACATGCTTTATATATACGCTACCCCAGATGATCCTCCCAGCAGTTTTCCAAGTGGAGAAATTTAGGCTTTGGGTACCCAGTTAGTGAAGACTCCAAACAGAACTGGGGCTTGGGGTAGTAAATTAAAGAGCAAGGCTGGTTTGTGTGGGCTTCTTGGCCCCAGCTCCTCATCTTTGGTGATAAGGGTGTCTTCTTACCTCCAGGTGCTGGGAGCGCACCTTTCACACGAGAGATTTATTTCCTGCCTTTAGGGAGGTAGAAGGGAGGGTCAGAGTGTCCCTGTTTTGTTGGCCATTTAAGTAACTTTAATTTCAAGTAATCAATATGCCGCTGAGGCACCACATGGGGCGGTCTCCTCTGGACCACAACAAGCCACATCCTTCCCTCTAATTTGATGATACCACCGCTGCTCTAAACCGAGATCTGGGCATGAGGGTTGCTCAGTGCTACTGGCATGTTTCAAAAGTCATGAATTCATGCTTCTAACGGGTAGGTCAGCACCACAGGGATCTTCCTTCCCCCACCCCTCTTCCTTGTGCTACAATTTTACCTCCTTTCTTACACAGTGACAACTCCAGCTTTTTCAAACATAATAACATTTACTCACTTACTCAATTCTACAATAAAGCTAAGTTAGATCCAGAATTGTTACATCCATACCCTTGTGAAAAATAAATCTATTAAAAAAAAGAGTTCGGGATCTGTTTGCCGTGTTCTTTCTGTCTCATTCATTTGAAATACAAGTGAGCTCATTTGTTTCTTTCTACACCCAGTTTTAGGTTTCACCCCATTCTTGTTGATTTAATTTTATTATTTGAACATGTAGAAGATTAACATTGCTCCGAAAGTCAAAACTATATACTCAGAGAAGCATCTCTCCCTCTTCCTACCCATTCCTCCTTTCTCTTTTTGAATATAGAGATGGTCCCCAACTTATGTTTCCATTTAAAAATTTTCCATGGTGTGAAATCAGTATGTATTCAGTAGAAACCACACTTCAAATTTTGAATTTTGATCTCTTCCCAGGCTAGCGATGCATGCTATGAACTCCCATGATGCTGGGCAGCGCAGTGCAGTGAAGTGCCTGGTCAACCCTGTGATCTCCAGGGAGGACAACTAATACACTTACAGCTATTCTTTTTTTTTCTTTTTTTTTTTTTTTTACTTTCAGTACAGTATTCAATAAATTACCTGAGATAGTCAACACTTTAGTATAAAATAAGCTTTGCGTTAGATGGGTTTGCCCAACTGTGGGCTAATGTTAAGCAATCTGTTCTCAGTATTCAATACATGACATGAGATAGTCAACACTTTAGTATAAAATAAGCTTTGCGTTAGATGGGTTTGCCCAACTGTGGGCTAATGTTAAGCGTTCTGAGCATGTTTAAAGTAGGCTAGGCTAAGCTATGTTGTTTGGTAGGTTAGGTACATTAAATGCAATGTACAACGGGCTCACTGGGATATGACCCCATTGTAAGATGTGGAAGATCTGCAATCAATTTCATTTTTTGTTATTTTTCCTGTGTTTCTTTTTGAAAAATTAGATACATGTGTTTTTTTTTTATTTCCATCTTTCAACACAAAAGTTACCATACTATGCATATTCTTCAGTGTTTTGCTTTTTCCATATATAATAATATATTTTGGAAATCACTTCTTTTAATGCTGGCATTTATTCAATGCTATTATTATTATATTTACTATGTTTCTTCACTATTTGAAAGCATTTGGTGTTAAGGTATTAGGTATTAAAGTTTGTATTATTAGTTGTAATAGTTATCTCTGTTTCTTTTTAAAAATTGAGATATTATATAAAATTATATTAGTTTCAGATGTGCAACATAGTGATCTGATATTTGTAAATATTGTGAAATGATCATCATAATAATGAAAAATACCTAATAATGAAAAATAATGAAAAAAAATAAATCTTTTCTTGTGATGAGAACTTTGAAGATTTACTCTTTATCAACTTTCAAATATGCAATAAAGTATTATTAACTAGAACCACCATGCTGTACATTACATCCACATGACTTATTTATTTTATAACTGGAATATTGTACATTTTGACCTCTTTCACCCATTTTGTCTACCCCTCATCCTCTACCTCTGGCAACCAGCAGTCTGTTCTCTGTTTCTATAAGTTTGTTTGCTTTCAGGTTCCACCCATAAGTGAGATCATATTTATCTTTCTCTGACTTGTTACACTTAGCGTATTGCCATTAAAGTCCAGCCATGTTTTCACAAATGGCAAGATTTCTTTCTTTTTTGTGGCTGAGTAGTGTTCCATCATGTATATGTATATAGGTATACACATGTACCATATGTTCTTTATCCATTCATCCCCTGATGGACACTAGGGTTGTTTCCATGTCTTGGCTTTTGCAAGTAATGGTGCAATGAACATGGGTAGGCAAGTAATATTCCTCTTTGTTTCAAAAATCTTTTGTGGTACTCTTTGCTTCTCTTTTTAAAACTAATAATATACTTTCAATTTAAAATGACATCTTTTTTGTCAGAGGTGATCACCCTGTTTTCTGTTTTCTCCTCATCTCTTCTCCTCCCACTATTTTTGTTGCATTGCTTCTATTTTGTTCACATACTATTCTTCCACCCATTTCTTAACCCTTGTTTTATTCTTAATTCTACAATGAACCACATTAAATACTCATCATCAGTCCTTCTCCTGAAGTTTTTCTTAGTTCTCTCTTGGTTGAAACTTCCCTCTAGTATTTTTTCAAAAGGTCTTATGTGCATTTGAAGGACACTTTGACCATATATAACATCTTTGGTTCTGCCAGCCTTCCCATCTACCCTATTAACTGGTTCCTTCAGTCTCCCACAAGACTGAAGATTTGCTGGGGCCACCCTGATTGCAAATATTCTGTCCCATCATCAAACCTGTGTCAGATCACATGTTCTACTTTTGTGTTCGATATATGGTCACCAAACCTTTAATCCTAGTGTTTTATATGAGAATTAGTGATAATAAAGTTTCATGTCAAGGCTTTTGCGTTGGGGTGGGAGGAGACTGACCCCAGAACGTCCAGACTTCATCATCATATAAACCTTTTGTGGAGGCTTAATTTAGACAGGGTTTCCAGAATATAAATAGATAAGACATTAGCTGTGGAATGCCTCTCCGGTGAGGCTAAGGTGGGGAGGAAAAAGAAGGCTTTCACAGTTAAAAAAAAAAACAAAAACTCCTGGGCTTCCTTCCCTTGAAATAGCTGACAGTATATTCCAAGCCCCTTTCCAGAATTTACTCAAATAAAATCTATCTATAATCTCTTCAAAGCCTGTGAGAGTTTGAAGGAGGTTCAAGTGTCAAGGCTGAAAGGGATCTTAGAAGTGATCTGATCTACGTTTTCTTTCTTTAACAGATAAGGAAACTGGGAGTGCTGTCTGGAAGGGGAAGTATTTGAAACTTACATGTGAAATTTCACGCTTATTAAAATGTTTTGAAAAATAAACTTGGTGCAGAAAAACGAACAAAGAATTATAAAACAGTTTTACATTTTTGATTCAGATTAAGAAAAAAAATTTTAAGAAGAAAAAAAAGCATGATAAAATTGAAATCCTTATGTTACCCTCTCTTATTCCTGTTCTTTTCTAGAGGAAACCATTATCATGAATTTGGTATCTATTCAGCCCATGCTTTTACACTCTTGATTATATATATGTATTAAATATTACATAATTTTTAAATTTATAGAACTGTTAACATGATATATAATATTCTGAAATTTGATTTTTTAAAACTTTGAGCACAAAGAATTATTTAGTGAATCTCCTTATCTATACGTCTGTGTCTACAGCACATAAACCCCATCATTCCAGTGTCCCTGGGGCTATTGGCAAATGAATAACCCCGCACAAGTGTTCTTGTAATTGGAACACACTGTGATAATTAGCAGTGGTCAGTCCGTATCAGGTGTCAGGACGCTCTTGCCTTCTGGAAGGAGTTTTGGATAAGCAGTCAAGTCTACTGCTGGCTCTGTTCCTGACAGTATGACTTTGGTAGAGGGACTGAGAAGTGACAGGATGAGCACTGGATATGACACCAGAGACCTGGCTTCCAGCTGTACCACTAATTCCACTTGAGCCTCAGTTTCCTGATATATAAAAAAGAATGACGCTACTTTGCAGGGCTGTTGGGCTTAAACTGGACAGGGGTGAAAATTCTTTGCAAGACACGCGATAAAAGCAAAATATTGCTATTACTAACTTCTATAAAGCTTAGTTTCTGTATTTGTAAAATAAGGATAGAGCAAGGTACTGGAAGCCCTTTCCAGCTCCAAAATAGCCTGTGATTCTGCGACTGGAGGGTAAAGATGGATCTCCAAATCAAAAGAAGAAGCAGGTGGCCACCACTGGAGCAAAACATTTTACAAAGCAAATAAGATAATACAGTATCCCTTCCTTTCTCTCACTATGACTTCTTCCATTCCTCCCTTCCTCCTTTTCATCTGCTTCTTCCTTCCTCTTTTTTTCTCTTCTTCTTTTTCTCTGTTCCTTTGTCCTTTTTGCATTTCCCCAAACTTGCTATACTTCCTGAAGCACGTATTTCCAGCCTTCCTCGCTAACTTTTATTTGTTCTTTGGATAGTCTTTGTTTGTTTCTGGAAAGCTTCCTCTTGTAGGCTTTTCCTGATCTCTCAGATTTTGAGCATAATAACCTTCCCACGTTCTCCCATAATGTACTCACGACCTTCATCACTGCGATTATCACACTGATGCGAATGGTCTTCAGCCCTAGTAGAATGCAAGCTGGGGGGCATGGACGGTTCTTGAATCCTTCACTGCTTTATCCGCAGAGCCCATTCCAGTGCTTGGAACATTGTGGGCACTCTAGATCTGTTGAATGAATGAATGGACAAATATTCAGGCAGGATGCCAGGCAGCATGGATACAGAGATAAGTCAAAGCTTTAGCTCTCAAGGAATTAAAAGTCTTATAAGGAGGACAGACATGCAGTCAAATAACATCCATGCTGTGTTAGAAGAACAAGCAACAGGAATCTGTTCAAAATGCAAATATATAGATAGAAAAGAGTTTGAGTGGGTCAAAGGAAGCTGTACAAGAGATAGGTGCACTGGATCTTAAAGGCGAGCGGAAGTGTGTCAATCTGAGAAAAGTAAAGGATATGCCAGACAGAGCAGCAGCTTATTTATTGAATACTTGAATATAAATTATTCAACAAGTATTTTGTGCACCCTCCTGTGTGCCACGCACTGTCGTCGGTATAGAGGGCAGAGCAGACACAAAGGGAAACAGTCCTCCAGGAGTCCCTTCCCACCTTCCGCAGAGGTCTCCTTTCTGCCGGATCCGCGTCATCCTGTGTGTCTGAAGCTCTTCTGCAAATATGGGTGTTTACTGCAAGTAAAATCTTACAGGGAAATTGGCATGCCTTTCCTGGATCCAAGAGAGCAAGCTCTTGGCTGTTTTTGTGCTGAGGAGGACGTGAGGGTTTGTGTTTCTGTGTTTTGATCAAAGGCACACAACTGTTACATGAGAACACCTTGGAAGTGTAATCTGAGTTCTCCAAGGCACCAAGGCCTCACCATCTGCTCAGGCCACAGCTTGACTGAGGACTATCTTTGGCTGAACACCCCTTGCTTGGGTCAGATATTAACACAAGCATCTGCCAAGGGGAATAACAAGGTAAGAAAAAATATAAATGAAATAAAGCCTGGAAGAAGTCTCATAAATCAACACACACCATTATGCAGAGCTTTTAAGGAGACAATCAGTAGAAAGAAATATCAAATTACACCAGGTGAAAGATAAACCATTGAAGGGGACGTTTGATGACAAAACTGCAATTTCCATTTCCAGCAAGTTTGGACACATTTACAGAGAGCTGGAAAGGAAGTGATCTTCCTTATTGTCCGGTTGAGTTGTGCTGATTTACCAAATTAATTCACCTTGGTACAGACAAGCACTCCACTCCAGGTGACTGAGCGTAGGGGCTGCCATAAGACTCACAATTTGAGAGGGAAAGAGAAAGAGAGAAGTTATGACTATATTTGATCATTTGAAAGCATTTATCTATGTTTTCAAACATTTTGTTGGTTTTAATTTTTTAAGTTATATATGCAGTGTCGTAGAGTGACTTACAGATCTACAACACACAACAGCAATCCTACACTTCCCCCAGAGGCAATGATCTTCACCTTTTTGCAGATGCATTTCGTTTACTTACATATTTGAAAATAATCTGTTTGTATTACTCCTCGAGTTTTCAAATTTTCAGCATTATATTGACTTCTTACTATGGTAGAAAGAACTTACTTCTCTTTACTACTCCTCCCCCCAGATCCTAATAGAGTTACATTTAAATTTAATTTTATTTAAATATTTAATGTTTATTTATTCATATTTATATTTCAACATTCATTGTTTACACTAGGGTGATGGGAATGCTGTTCATAGTTGAGTCATATAATAAATTATGACTACTTTTCATTTTCTGCACAAAATTTAAATTTTTCCTGGGAGTAAAGCTGGTCATCTTTTTATTTGCTTGTTTTTCTAATACCACGTATGAAATCTCACACTTTGCTGATTCTCTAAGACTCCTTTCAAGACGTTCAGGAGCATCAGGTTTCCTAGTGGTTTGCATTTTCCTGAAGCCATAACCCATGGTCATCTGACACATTCCAAGGTGGACCAATTGTCATTTATTCCAGGTACACAGATTCCACTTTGGGCTGTCCATTCATGATTATCTTGGTAGTCCCTTGACCTCTTCTGTTTTTCAGACCCTATGTCTTTTTTTATGGGTGACCCTCTCATTTTGGTGTCGTACGTTGTCTGGGGCTGAATCTATGGGACGTAAATTCTTTGAAACCGAGCATGTCTGAAAACATCTTTATTTTACTCTCTCTCTTGACTGATAGCTGACTGGGAATGGAATTCTCATTTGGGTATAGTTTTTCTTCAGAATTTTGAAGTCATTGGAAGCCTTCTAACTTCCAAGATTGCTGATGACAAGCTGGAAACCAGTCTAATTTCTTCTTCTTGGAATGCATTCTTCTCTGTGTATAATTCCTGCTTCCTTCAGATTGCTTTTCTTCTGTGTATTTTGGACTTTAACTTCCATATTCTCTGATAATCTTTAAGTATGTAGGACTAAAAGTGGCTAAGACGCTCTGACTACATGAGTGGGGCTTGTTGATCGTGCAGTTCTATGTGAGATGAGCTGTTGGGGACTCTTCATTGGGGAAATTCCAACATCAGTATCCTTTCCCCTTGAGCTGCTCAGATTCTTCAGAGAAGGCTCTTCCAATCCTTTGCCCAGAGCTTCATGTGAAGGCTTAAGTTTCCATTCTTCTGGAAACCTGAGGAGGGGAAGATGGCTGGGGTGGGAGATGGGTTCACCGTCCAGATGTACATTCATTTTAATCCGCCCTTTCAGAAGGATACTTCTGTCTCTAACTGAGCCTGTGGTGTCCCAGTTTAGAGACTCTCTCCAGGAATAAAGGAATAAACCCCCAGTCTTCTGCTCAGGGTGGGGAAGAGTAGTTGTCAACTGTGTCAACGCTGGGGGGAGGGTGGGATCTTGGGACCTAACAATTTCTTGAAAAACTTTCAGCTAGTTATCCTTATCTTAGCCACTTCTCTCTTCACCCCCACTGCCACCAACCTGTACAGTATAAATCAGATTGGCCCTTGGCTCTCCCTGTTACCAGTTTAGGATTCAACTTTCTTAGTTTTGCTAAATCGGTTACCATCATCCTTTTGCATTATAGCTTCCAAAATTTGCTTGCTACTTTCTCCTTTTTGAGTCTCATCGTCCTTATGGCTTTTGCCTTTAGAAAAAGAAAAACAAAAAGCCGCTCTCTACTGTCATTTTAGTAGGGTTTTAAGAGGGAGCAAAATTAGATGCATATGTTCAATCTGCTGTCTTCACCCAGAAGCCCAGAAACCTTTTAAACTGAGGTAAAGAGATGCTATTTTGATGACTGTGTCTTGAACATCAACTGAAGCCAGGAAATCAGCAAGCAGGTAGTGTAAGGGTTCAGAGCTTACAGCCTGGAATCAAACCCAAGACTGAATCCTGTGTCTGTCACTTGCTGGGTTTCTGACCTTTTGATATTTACCTGACCTCTCTCAGCCTCAGTCTTCTTCATCTGCATGATGGAGATAATAATATGACTAACTTATGAGATTAAAATTCATATACATATAAGATATGCTTCTGACATTGTCTAAATTTTAGAACATAACAAACACTCAATAAGTTGATGTAACTTGGGTGCCCATGAAGGGACAGTCAGCAGAGAGAAACTAGTCAGTGGCTTCATGATCTTCTGACTCTATGTCATTGTGTATCTGTGTTCGGCACTAGGTACATTATGGAGAACAGAACACATGGAAGGCTAGCCTTTGAGGAGTTTAGAGTCTGGTGGAGAAGAAAAATAATAAATAAGCACAAGTAAATATATAATTAAAATGGGTAGTAAGTGCTATAAAGGGAAAGAACAGAATGAGAGAGAATGACAGGGGAGCATTACTTAGGCTTAGTCTGTTGGGAAAAGCTCTTAGTGATGGAGAGTATTGCTCATGCCATATCCAGGTTAACGTCAAAGTGCCTCAGTAAAACGCACATACTTTTTACCTATTAAAAGTAAATTAATATTAATCCGTAACATATAGGTCAAGAGGGGTCAGAGGCATGACCTTGCTATTAAGTCATTTAACTTCTCTTAGCCTTAATTTCCTCATCTATAAAAAAGAGATGGGCCAAAACGATCTCTTAACTGACAGCTTCTGCAAGTCTATGCAAATTTAGGACAGAAAATATAAGAATAGCACAAACAAGGTTAAATATAAAGAGAAGAGTTTTTTTTTCGTTTAGTCCCCATTATTATCATTTTATTACTGAATTTTTTTTCTTAGTAAAATACAAAAATTGTTTATATGTGACTACATCAAGAAATAAAAAATCCCACCTCCCTTAACAGCCCGTCCATGGAGACTCCACAGGAATAACTACCATAAATTCAAGTTTTTTCCTGTAGTCTGCCCCTGCTCCTTTGTTCTGAGTATGTGATATTATGTTCTCAGATATGAAAAACAAAATCTTCATAGTGTAGCTAATTTTCCCCTCTTAACCTTGTGCTGCAATATGCATGTAATACTTTTATAATCAGAAAAATTAATTTTATTTAAATAAAATATTGCTAGTTGCAATGAATGATAACAAAAATATTTTAGCTCTGTTTTATTCTTAAAGAGAGAGGAGAGCTATTCATTGGATTTAAAAGTTTGTGTGGGAATAGTTCTAGCTAGTAATCATATTTTGTTGCAGCCAAATTGCCTGTGAGATTTATTCCATCAGTAGCTTTAAAAAATATGACAGCCGGAGCATATTCCAATCTTTGGTGATCTTGTAAAACACTCACAAAAGGAAGTGGTGGCGTTTACCAGCAAGATCTTCCTCTGTGATGAGTTCAGGAACAGGCTTCAAAAACAGAAAATTTCTCTAACATTTTTTAAAATTGAGGCATAGTCGATTTACAATGTTGTGCTAATTTTTGGTGTACTGCATAGTAGGATTCATATATATGTATAATATATATATTCCTTTTCATATTCTTTTCCATTATAGGTCATTACTCCAACACCTCTTAATAATTAGTAGAGTTGAAGAGTTATCAGCCTTAGAAAAGGGATGGCAGATAGAATATTGTGACTTATCTCTCTTCTTGTCTGGCATTTTTCTTTTTTTATCTTAGTATTATTTTGTCTTTAATATTTTCTAGGAATTAAAGAAGGTCGGTAGGAAATGTCTGTATCGCTACATTCCCACTGAATGGGAACGTTCCCACTGTAATCAGATTGTATCTGGACTCTTCTAATTCTTTGAGAAGTTCATTACGTGATGTTGTTGACGAAAATTTAAGGGGAATGAGGATGTTCCATGAGTGACGTGGGTTGGATCAAAGCCTGGGTGCTATGGATTTACCATCGAGGTTTGTGAATTCCACATTCTGTTGACCCTTTAACTGCTTGTGTGGCTCATTTAATTTTCCTCATTTGAAAAATGGAGATAATAATACAAACGATATTTATTCCTTCAGGAAGGGTGAATCTCAAGTGTTTTAAAGAAGTCACATACTTTGAAAATATTAGATGTCATGATGATGACAGTTATCACAGTGGTACACATAATGACACAAAGTGTAATGAAAAGTATATTTATATATGTTTTTTTGGGGGTAATTAGGTTTATTTATTTGTTTTATTGGAGGTACTGGGGATTGAACCCAGGACCTCATGTATGCTCGGCAGGCGCTCTGCCACTGAGCTACACCCTCCTCCCAAGATTTATTTTCTTTGTTCTCAAATGTCACCTGTGTTTAAAGACAAGGGAGGGGGATAAGGATAAATGCAGCAAGATTGGCAAAATATTCATAATTGCTAAAACTTAGGATTTGTCATATGATTTCTTCTACTTTTGTTAAAAAAGTTCCAGAAGTCTAAAAGAGGGGAGCATCACTATAGATAAGACAGAGACTGAAAAAAATCGAGGAGAACACAACGATGAGTGATACTAATAAAACTACAAAAGATTAAATGGACACTTTTCTAGTAATATAATAAATTGCCAAAATAGAAAGACCTACGAACTAGGATCTACAACCATGAAAAATCATGGAATCAGTAGTCAGATATCTCCTCCAACAGCAGAAATATCCCCAGGCCCATAGAGGTCAATTTGTCTATTTTATATATGCCGTTTTGGAGAAGAAAGAGAGAAACCTGCTTATCCAGCTAGCATAATCGAGATGCTAAATCTAAAGCGATTAATTATAAAACTAGATCACAGCAGCTGTTTTATTGGGGTAGGTGGGAAGGAGTGTAGGACTGAGAAGGGTGGTTCAATGCGACTTCAGCTTCATCTGTATTTTAAATCTGTTAAAGACATGAAACAATATGAAAATGTAACCAAGCCGGATCCTCTGGGGCTTTCCTGGGACAGACTCCCCCTCATGTCCTCCGCCTGCTTCTTGTCTGTAGGAAAACTTTAGCCTCCTAGGCTTTCCCTGAGTTACAGAGAATACATTTAATCAAAAAATTGAGAAAATGCAGAAATAAAGGAAAACAAGCAAGCAAGACAAAATAATAATAGTTTAGTCATTAAACAAAGTCAAAGACCTTTAGCTCCTCCCAGGACTATGAATAACATCCTAAGCCACGTCCTTTGAGCTGTTTCCACCTCCGTGTGGAAGAAGCTGACTGTGTGCTGACCACAAGCACGTGGACCCCAGGCCGGCTGAAACTCGCAAGTTGGAGATGTTGACTCCTGATCACCTCTCCACCAGCCAATCAGGTTGGGTAAGAGCTCTTCCTGTCTGCACCATGATGGTTTGACCGGCTTCTGACCCAGATGCCAAAAAACCATACAAGAGCAGAAAAGAGGCGGGACCCCAGTTCCAAGAAGGGCCCCCACATTCGCATTAAACCAATGCGCTAACCTTGTCCTTATAATCTTGTCTTAATCATCCCCTGAGCAAGAAATTGATTTGTGAACTAAGGTCCCACTTCTTCATTCTCTGACCGTTGAATAAAGCTTGTACTGCTTTAGTCTTCAAGCTTTGGGTTTGTTTTTGACTGTGTGAACCCTAAGGGAAAAAGAACTTTCTCTGCTGAGGCAAAGGGAGCCTTGGCAAGGCTGGGGCCCAAGGTGGGGTCCATAAAACCTAATTTAGTAACAAAAGATACTAAGATTTGTTAATTTTGTGTGGTAGGCACATTGAAGTTATTTCACATTTCTAAATTCTAAACTTTTCTCAAAAAAAAAAATCTACAACAGCACATTACAATGGTTTCTTGCTCAACTTCCACAGCAGAGAAAATTAGCCCTTTAAAGGATATTATGTGCCAACCTAAAAAGCAGCTGTCAGACCCAGTCAATGGTAGGAGGCCTAGAACATACTATTCTTAGATCAAGAAATCCTGAGTAGTTCAAGTTACTACAGATCTTGTAAACATCGCTGTCTTTTCTCATGTAAATTGGTGAAAAATCAGAGCATTTTATTTTTGAAACATTGATTTGCCTGTGACTCTCCAGAGCTGAACAGTTATTAATGAACTACCTTCCCCTATGTGTATGTTTATTTAGCAAGCTTTTATGGAATGCCCACTGCACTGCAAGCACTACATGCCTAGCCACTGGGTCTGCATGGGTGAGAGATACAGGCCTTGTTCTTAAGGGGCAGGGATGGACAGAAAGGTCAGTACTGACAATACAGTGAAAGCAGTGGTGTCTAGGGCTATGTAGATCACAAAGGTTCATCCATCCCAGCCTTGAGGATCAGGGAATGTGACTCTTGAATCAAGTACTGTTATTAAACATCAAACAAAGATGGGGGGTGTTGAGGAACGGGGGAAAGGATGGTATAATCAAAGGGACTGGCACAGGCACACAGGGAGAGAACGTCCAAGACCTGCAGATTTGGGATTGCTGCAGAGGAGGTCAGAGAGCTCAGGAGCTAGATCACCGTAGGGCCTTGCCTCTGCAGCTAAAGATTTTTTTTTTTTCCAAATTGAAGTACAGTCAGTTACAATGCGTCAATTTCTGGTGTGCAGCGCAGTGTGCCAGTCATGTGTATACATACATTTATTCATTTTCATGTTCTTTCCCATTAAAGGTTATTACAAGATATTGAATATAATTCCCTGTGCTATACAGAGAAAAATTTTTAATCTGTTTTTATATATAGTGGTTAACATTTGCAAATCTCAAACTCCCAAATTTATCCCTGCCCACCCTCTTTCACCCAGTAACTATAAGTTTGTTTACTGTTTCTGTTTTGTAGATGGGTTCATTAGTGGTCTCTTTTTTCTTTCTTTCTTTTTTGTTTTTAGATTTCACATATTAGAAATATTATATGGTATTTTTCTTTCCCTTTCTGGCTCACTTCACTTAGAATGACATCTCCAGGTCCATCCATGTTGCTGCAAATGACATCATTTTATTCTTTTTTATGGCTGGGTAGTATCCCATTGTATAAATATACCACAACTTCTTTATCCAGTCTTCTGGCAATGGATATTTTGCAGCTAAAGTTTTTTTTAATTGAAATATAGTCAGTTTACAATTTTGTGTCAATTTCTGGTGTATAGCACAGTCATAGAAGAACATACATATATTCATTTTTATATTCTTTTCACCATAGATTACTACAAGATACTGAATATAGTTCCTTGTGCTATAGAGTATAAACTTGTTGTTTATCTATTTTATGTATATTAGTTAGTATCTGCAAATCTAGAACTCCCAATTTATCCCTTCCCATCCCTTCCCCATCAGTAACCATAAGTTTGTTTTCTATGTCTGTGAGTCTGCTTCTGTTCATTTGTCTTTTTTTTTTTTAGATTCCACATATAAGTGAGCTCATATGGTATTTTTCTCTTTCTTTCTGGCTTACTTCACTTAGAAGGATAATCTCCAGGTCCATCCATGTTGCTGCAAATGACATCATTTTATTCTTTTTTATGGCTGAATAGTATTCCATTATATAAATGTACCACAATTTCTTTATCCAGTCATGTGTCAATGAACATTTTGGAGCTAAAGATTTTGAACCTAATCTGGGAGCTACAGGAAAGCACAGAAATAAAAAATAATATGCTTTCTATTTTAAATATTTATTTATTTATTTATTATTTTTTTTATTGAGGTATAGTCAGTTTACAATGTTGTGTCCATTTCTGGTGTACAGCACAATAGTGCAGTCGTACATACACATACATATATTCATTTTCATGTTCTTTTTCATTACAGGTTAGCATAGGTTACTGAGTATAGTTCCCTGTGATATGTTTTCTGTCTGTAGTGCAGAGAAGCCAATTTTCACTGGGACTCCAATGGAAAGACAATTGGTAGATAGCACCACATGCTGGGTGAGGGCACGGGTGTGGTAGGAGGATCTCAGCTCGTGCCTAACCTGCGCCCAGGGCTGTCCTTCAGGATGATGAGTGCAGGTTTATTCACTGCCAGAGCGAGCCTGACAGCAGCTGGTGTGCTCTGGGATCTTAGGCCCCTCCTGAGAGAGAAGTTTTCTGATGGGAAATAAAAACTCAGCTGTCTTTTGATGTGCTGTTAATTACCGAACAGTTCAGGGAGATTCTAGCCGGACACACCGGCGTGAAACGTTCTGTCCTGTAGTGATTTGATCAAGGGTGTTTTCTCCTAGGAGAAGGAAGGTTTGCTGTTGCACCGCATCTTAGTAGACTGTGAGATAACAAGAAGCCTGTTCTGTGAATCCCCAGGCCGAACCTGCCCATGAGCTTCTCTGTCTGGGAAGACACTGGGGTGACAGTGAGGAAGTGCTCCTTTAGCATCCCTCAACAGGGCGTCACACATAGGAAGAGGCCCACTTCCCCAACCCAACTCCTCACCTCGCTCTAGAAGTAGGAGTCACGTTGGTGCCTCCAGTGTCGATAGCTGTGGTACCAGCAGAGGTACCATGTCTTGTAGGCATGGTCGATGCCCAAGACAAGCAGTAATAGTTCTTGGCAGATATGATTGTTCACAAAGAAGGCAGCAGGGATGTCTTGTATTTGTGCTGGTACTCAGTGAGGGTGGGTGACTTGTAAGTGCCTGGTGAGTGACGTAACATCGAGCAAAAGAGGGATAGAGTAGAAGAAGGAAAATTAGCATGTTAGCACAAAATGTGTACCCCTATGAAGACACAGATATAAAGGTGGGGGCCTCTTTTTCTGTTCTACACTGGCAAATGGGGAGCAAGAACCAACAAAATCCAAGCTTTAGCGAATAGGTCTGAAACACCTCTGCCAGATAAGCTGCCCAAATTCCCGGAATACCAGCCCCTGGCAACTCCACATTCACTTACTGTAAAAGTGTAAAAGGTTAGGTTACTCCTCAGGCTGCAGAACAAGTGCCCAATTGCCCTCCTCCAAAAGGAAACCTAGCCTGTGTCTTGCATCCAGCTAATCTTCTTCCACAATATTGCAGCTAAGCACTTCTGTTTTCTCATTAGCTTCACAGAGATCAAAGAGAGATCTTCATGACTGTCTTCTCCCTGCTCCAATAGCCAAAGGCTAAAGCCAAATGGGCTCGTTTGGAGAGAACAAGAAGCAATTTTGTCTGATCCATATTATTCTTACTAAAACAGCAATTGTGTTATTCTAACCGACAGCTTCTCAAGAGAGATTCAGCTAAAATACCCTTGATCAAATTCACTAAGGGACAGAATGTTTCGAGTGGGTGTGTCTGGCTAGAATCTCCCTGAACTGTTCAGTAACAGCACGGCAAACGACAGCTGAATTTTTATTTCCCATCAGAAAAATAACACAGGCCATCTGAAATCTGGGAGTGTTTTGAGGGCAGATGGTTTTAGCCTAGTAGTAAACACATTTTTGGCTGCTTCTTATTTCTTTTTTCCCCTCTTCGGCAGCTATCTTTAATGGGCCGAGAGAAAGCTGTTTGCTTGCAGAATCTTATTATAGAGCAGAAATACACTTGTTCCAGAGAAGAGGAATTTAATTGGTTCCAAGTCAAATGATGTTAACAGGTGTCACCTCACCAATCCAGGACTTAAAATGGGTTATTGTAAACAGGACTAATACGTATTTTTCTGGCTCTTGCTCCCACCTATTATGCAAGGCTGCATGCCCCTGCAGTGCTCCTCTCGATTATTTCTGGCAGCCTTAGGGAGTGGGTGACATGTGCTCGTGCACACGTACTGTCGGCGACCACATGGCGCCTGCCATTTTCTTGCCCTTTAGCCCAAGCTCTGTCTCTGCTGTCATCTGCCACACAGCTTAATATAAACTGCAAGGAAGTCTTGAGTCGTATTTCTGCTTCTGCCAGGCTCCGTGACACTTCATTGGAAGGATATTCCATTGCTGGTTCCACGGATGCACTGAGGTCCACGAGATGGCACAGGTAGATGGAGAATGTCTCGGTCCCTTTCAGTGTTCCACACCGTTGAGGTTAACTGTTCAAAGGGTTATGGAGTTTGTGCCCATGGCTCTCGCTTCCTCTAGGACTCGGACACCAAGCTGTAGGGAGGCAGGATGGGTAGCATGTGGGTGTGGTGGTGACGGACCGTGCCTCTCAGACATGACTGCACCGTCACTGAGATGTCCCCTAGCTGCTGTCCTCTGAAATCATAGTCACGTCTGCCCAGAGGCCACGCTTCCCTGGCTGCTCTCAGTCAATAATTGAGCATGGGAGGAATACAAAGGTCATCTCATCCTGGGGGACATGGGACATTGCTGACAGATGGCTTTGATTTGAGGTTTCCTAACAGCCTTGGCAAACTTTCCTTCGAACTTAATTGTAGTCTAAGATGCTTCGCACAACCTCCCTTCCCGTTTTCCTATCTCTTTCTTTTGCTGTTTGGTGACTGTCTGTTCCCCCCCCCCCACATTTTCTCTCACAGGCATTTCCCCCAGTACGTCTTTTTCTTTTGCACATTTAGTCCTGTTCTGGCATCTTGCTTCTCATAGGACCTAGACTGACACAGTGCATTTGTTCTGTGCATTGGCGTCATCATCCATTCTCCCTGTTGCTGAACCACGTGTACCTTCTCCAGTCCTTCCCTTTAGAGGAGTTTTCTCTCCCAGGTGGCTTCTGCGTCCTTTTATGAGTAGATTTGATATTGACCTCCATCTCCCCCACTCAGTTTGCCTGGAATGCTCAGAGACGTGATGTGATGGAGGTTCACATGGAGCCCCTTTGTTACATAGTTTAGGGCATCTATTATGATTCTTCACCAGTTTGATGCACAGTTAGAGAAACAAAAGAAAAACAAGAAACTATCTCTGCCTTTGAAATTAAAATTCAGTTAGTGAGACAAAAATCGCACATGTGCCACAAGTGGTTAAAAATACAGATAATAACTATTAATGTTTCAAGGACATGGAGACAGCCTCAAGAAATATGGTTTCCTCTTTCTCACGTGTTTGGGATAATGAAAGAGAAAAGCAGAAAGCTGCTCCATGACCATCTGGACGTGAAGATGTGAAGGTGAGGGGGGTACCATGACCATCTTACTCATCACCGTGATGGGCTGAGAGCTTATCGTCTGTCATTAAGGCCTTGCTGAAGTCTCCCATTGTGTCAGAGACTTGTCGAATTCATGGACTGACACGAAGCGTTCACTTCTGGCTTCCTCACATAAAAAGGTGGATGGAAATCGGAAATAAATTACACAAGTTAGTTTGGCTCTTAAGCAGGCCTAAGAGCTCAAAATCGATTTTGCACTTAGGAACGTATATGGTGGTGGGGTGGAGGGAACAAATGCCAGTTAGCTCCTCAGTACCACGGTCAATGTGAGTGTTGTTTTCTTAACGCTTTTGGCCCTGGGCTGAATGCTAGATTAGAGGCATAGGAATAATGTCAAAGATTATTTAGTGTGTCCTCCTGAGGATGGAAGGACTGACACTTGGAGAGGAAGTTGATACAGGATGTTAAGTCACAGGAATTGCTCACAGAAAAGAAAATAGCAGCAGAACAAAGTTAGGTTGATGTAAAGAGAGAATTTTCTTTAGTACAGAGGTTTGAAGTGTTACTCCACCTACAACAATGTTGTTCCTGTTATTGTTTTTAAATAGGCTCGCAGAGCCTCAGGGTTAAACTCTGCCTTAGGCCCTTGAATAGCCAAGTGACTTTGGGTCGCTTGCCTGTCTTTCAGGAGAGGGTTAGGTCAAACTAGTGACATGACACCCGCTCTCATGACATCCCAGGATAAACCGCTCATGTTAAGAAGCTCCTGAAGTCTCCGTCTGGGAATTTGCCAGAGCCCTGGGCACAGCAGCCCCTGGTATAATGTTGGAAAAACTTAAATGGGAAAACCAAGCAGACAAACTCAACTGACTCATGAATAAGCAGTAAGATTTTTCCTTTAAGTTGCATTGAAATTGACCAGTTCAGTTACACTGACAGTATTGCTGAGCTGTTTGGTGATATGTTAACATTTCCCCATTGTATTTAACATTTTAAATAGTGTACAGCTAATTCCTATTCCAACGTAAGCAAAATGAATGCTTGTCCCACAACAGATGGTAGGTTATGAATAATTTGATTCTTACAGAATCAGATTTTTTTCAAGCATCAGATTCCTTTACCAAAAATATCTTAAAAACTTGAAATGGTGCCTATACAACCTCAAACATGAATGAAAAATAATATAAATTACTTTTCTTTCTGGGTGGTGATATTAAAGGTAATTTAATTTTTCTTTATATTTTCCTATTTTTACATTTCCTACAATAAATATAGAACTTTTTAACTGGGCAAAGAAATAATTTTGAGTGGTTAAAAAAAAAGAATGGGTGTGGCTTAGTGAGTAGAAAACATTTCTAGCATTTGAAATTCTATGGCAAGGGCTTGGAAACAAAAGAAAGAAATCTGATTACATTCAAGGAGTCTGCCAAGGTTTGACAGCACTATAATTACTATGTACTACCTGTCACTTCAACAAGATGTCTTTTTACATGTGACAATAGGTTGTTGTATTAAGATTCCCCATCACTGGGTTTATGTCAAAATGAAGATACGGAATGGAAAGTCCTTCCTTTAGTAATATTTCTGGGGCATGAGGAATGAAGGGGAAAGCTTTGGCTATGAACACAATGATGTAGGGGATTTTGTTCATGTCTTCTGGGCATGTATTATTTTGATTGACCCTAACTGGGGTATTCAGAGGGGAGATGTGTTCCATCATCTAATAAAGGATTTGATGAACGAACACAATCGCTGGGGGGGGGAGGGGTCATGTTCAGTTGGTGTGTGTTCAAGTTAAACACTTGAGAGGCTCCGTTTACCTCCAGACATCTGGAATGTTAGTTACAAACTCATTTTAACAGTCTAGTTTTAGTCATTGTTTATATTTGCAAGTTATACAATTTGATTTCTTTCTGATATACTCTGTAACTCGTGTTTTTCACTAGTTTTGACCAGTTTTCCAGCTGCCCTCAATCTGTTCAAATGACCGAGCTCAGCTGTATGAGTTTACTGCTGTATGAGTACATGGACAGAGATACATACCCATGGCTCCCACAGCTGTTTCAGATGAAACTGTATATTAATGTGTAAACTTGCAACATACAGCTTAGCCGGAAAATTATGTGGAACAGGTGACTGGGGAGATAACTTTCACCAATTGGACTAAAGTCAGTTTTGAAGGGGCTAAAGATGCCTGCTGAATTCTGGTTCTTGTGTGTGTAGTTTGGGGTATACGTGTGCAAGGCAGGGAACTCTTCATGCTTCACGAAGCTGAAAACGCAGGTGGTTAAATGAAGTCACATTTTACACCCTCACATGCCAAGTAGGGGAGCAGTCAAATGCAGCAATGGTTTGCTAATATTAGTCTATCACTCTCGGTTTACGATGCTTTAAACATATGTTAGAGATATTCGTGAAGATGTAAAAGATGAATTTAAAACCTACATCAATTGCACCAAATGTCAACTGGAAAGAAAAGACTTTAAGTCCCTGGGCTGTTCATACAAACTGGCAGCCAACGGAACCGTCTTAGTCAACACATTTCCCCGTCCCCCTAAACACAAATAGCCTCCAACCCTTGGAGGTTGTTCCTTCGAGATGTTTCATCAGTGACATCACAGTGATTGCCACCTCCCTTGGACTACTTTAGGCCCTGCCCAGAGTCCAGGAGTCCAGACAGCCTGGGAGACGAGCAGGAGTTGGAACCCGAGTTGGAGAGAGACAGGAGAAGCCTTCCGCAGCCCAGTGTGTCCTTGACCCTGTTCAGGTAACAGCAGGATCTTTATGCCTGGCGTTCAGTGTGCATATGTGTGCAAGGTGCAAATGAGAAGGGCAGAGGAGTATGTACATTTCTTAATGAGACAAGCAATGCCTATTGTACCGAGTATTTCTTTTTTCACCATTTAACAATTTTTTTCATTTTTAATGGAAGTTTAATTGATGTACATTACATGTTACAGGTGTACAACATACTGATTCATGATTTTAAAGGTTATATTCCATTGGCAGTTATTATAAAATGTTGGCTATTGTACACAGTATTTCTTAAAGTAGAAAGTCAATGTTATTGATTCTTGTTTTCTTTATCTGCACCTCATGGTATGCATTTTCTCCTTTCCTGTTAAAAATTTTTCCCCCCACACATCGTAGAGGAAAGTATGTTTTCCATCTTTTCAAAGTCTCCATTCAAAGAAAGTCAAACAGTTTATTCAGGGATTTTTGTTTCTATTTCACCATACAGCAATCACTTTGGATCACATGGTGTGATCTTGACTTCACGAAAGATTTAAAATGAAGCCAAAATTGTCTTTGTGGATTAACAGCAGAAAAATGGAAGATTTTAGAAGATAGAAGCTAATCTGAGTTTTTGCTTAATTTTGGCATAAATGTGTGTGAAAGGAAAACCTACCCCTTAGAGTTAGCATATGTATTGATTGGGTTGGATTCATCAAACATTCTCACTTGAATTCTGTGTTTTACTAATTTTAAAAAGTATTTAAAACAACAAATATTTAAGTGCAAGAAATAGTAAGAGGTAAATCATAGGAAATAAGTGTGATGGGTAACCTGTCAATTCAGAGACTATCGGAAAAATTCTGGAGACTTGCATAAAACTTACCATTTGAACGATCATTTTAAGTCAACACCTGTATAAATATCACCCAGGTCAAGAAACAGAGCATTGCCAGCACCCCAGGAGTTCATTCGTGATTACGTCCCCTTTTTGCCACACCAGAAGTAATTAGCATCTTGATTGTTGAGATAATCTTACCCATGCTTTTCTTTATAATTTTACCATCTATGTCTGCATTGCTAAACAATATGATTGCGTTTCCTGTTTGAGGCTTTGTAGAAATGGAGTCAGATTCTGTGGGGTTTTTTGTAAGTTCCTCTTTGGCCCAATAATTGTGTTTGTTAGATTCACCCATCTTATTATATACGTATACAATCATGTATTTTCTTTGCCCTATAGCATTCAAATATATGAATATACCACAACTCACGTCCATTCTATCCTTGGTGGACGTATGAGTTGGTTCCAGCTGGGGAATACTGTGAAAGTGTTGCTATGAACATTTTCGTGCATGTGTCCTGGTATATATGTGTTTGAGTTTCTACAGTAGAAGGGAAATAGCTGGATTAAAGGGAATGAGCATTATAAACCTTAATAAAAAATGTCAAATTGTTTTCCCAAAGGTTGAAAATTTACACGAACTTTGTTTAGCCAGGGCAGATATCTGCAGTAATAACACATTGCTGTAATCACTCCTACGGAGCATCCACAACTCCAGCAGCTATTTCCAGTCTGCCAGTTTGAGCTCTGCCTCTCACTTGCTATGTGTCATTACACAAACAGCTTACCCACTCTCTGTAAGTCAGTTTCTCAGCTTGGGAGAGAGAAAAATCACGATAAAACCTGCCTGAGTTGTGAAGGTCACGGAGTTGTGAAGGTCACGTGAACAAAGCTGTGGCAACATTTTCTGAGTATGTTCCCATTGGGCCACTATCCATAATTTCTTTTATTCAAGAGTTTAAGCAAATAAGCAGATTTGGTGGGACAGTTGCTATGCCCTCCCCGAATTAAGTTGCTTTAATCAGTATAAATAGGGTCTCATATTTTTTGCATATCTCTGTATTTCTTCAGAACTTACCCAAACAAATTGTCATTTGGACCAGGATTTAACTTTATTAATAAATTTATAGGGAAGAATCTGCTTTAGATTCTCATTTCTTTGCTTCCAGGCTCCTCACCTGGATCTGTCATCTTCCTGTTCCCCTCTGCTCCTGTTTGCATTCTCGCTACTTCTTTTGTCCTTCATTTTCCTGTTTATTTTCAGCTTCAAGCAAATCTTTATAAAGATTTTCATTGGAAATTTACCATATCCCTCATGCAGAAGGCAAGAATAGAAGTGAGAATTAAAAGGAAAATGAAACATAAATCAATTATCATTGGCCATACTTTAAACCAAGATTCAACAACCTACTGGTGGATACAATCTTATTTGAACTTGTCTATTATGCTGGCAATTACATAATATGAAAAGTGATCATTCAGCTGGTTTATACAATTGGTAATTTGGTCCACTAATAGTAAAACAAATACAGTAATTATAGTTAATAATTCAGTGAGGTTAAATGGTTAAAAATACCATCTTGCGAACAACCCTTCTTGCCCCCTGAACCTCCACCCTTAGCAAATAAACAAAACACTCTTTCCCCCGACTTTTTCACTCCATAGTGGACTTTTGTCCTCAATATCTAGAATTTTATCTTTAAACCTTATACACAGCGCCAGTTATGCCGCATCACTGGAAGTAAGAATCTTATCGACTGCATCGCACACGTTCACAAAGTGTGATTTCTCGCATGTACTGTCTGTGCAAACTCTAAAGATACCACCCTTGCTTTTTGAAGTGTTTACAATATAAGCACATCCTGGACTTGACTAAAAATAGCTGGCACAGGCCCTTGTTGAAATAGAAGTACCCATGAGGTTAACACTTGCTCTTTGGACTGAGTGTCTGTTATGTGAGGGACTTTTGGTTGACCCCAGAGGCTCTGTGCCCAACGCAGGGCTCTTAAGAGGGCAAGCAGCTGCTGAAAGTGCTTCATGCTTGCACAGGGTTAGACGAAGACAGGTCAGCCTGAAATCTGAAAAACTACGGCGCCCTGCTTCTACGTGTAAGTCAAAGCAAGGGCAACATTAAGCCATAACATTTCGTTGTTGTTGTTTCGGTGAACTTGCTTGCTATTACTCCAACTTAGCAAAGCAAGCACAGACACACACACACACAGAAATTGGAGAGAGCAAAATTTAATAGTTTTTATTTTATCAAAGCATCAGGGGGAGGGTGTAGCTCAAAGTGGTGGAGCGCATGCTTAGCATGCATGTGGTCCTCGGTTCAATCCCCAGTACCTCCTCCAAAAAAAAAAGTAAACAAACCTAATACCTCCCCCCTCCAAAAAAACCCAACAAAGCATCAATATAATTATCACAAGAAAATAATCAGGGCTATGTTTGTCTTTTTGACATCAGGCCAAAAAATCCAGGCTCTCTGTGTAAGTCTGGGTTCTTCAGAGGAAAAGAGCCTATGGGGGGCGGGGGTGATGTATGTAATTGGCTCATGGGGTTGTGGAGGCCGGCAAGCTAAGAATCTGCAAGGTGGCTGGAAACCCAGGGAGGAGCAGCTGCTCTAGTCCAAAGACAGTCTGGAGGCCAGAAAGCTGCGGTCGAGGCGCTGGCACAGTGACTCCTCCTGATGCCTCTCTCGGGGGCCTGCACGTGGCCTGTTTTCTTCCCATGTCTTCACATGACTATTATATTTTAATGGAGGTCCTGGGGATTGAACCCAGGGCCTTGTGCATGCTAAGCGTGCGCTCTACCACTTGAGCTATACCCTCCCCCCTTTAATGACCTCATTTCAACTTAATCATCTCTTGAAAGGTCCTATCTCCAAATACAGTCACACTCCAAGATGCTGGGGGTTGAGATTTCAACATATGAATTTGTGGGGGGATCACAATTCAGCCTGTAACAGGTTCCTCTACTACAATGCTCCTATTTCCTTTGAGGAAAGAATGCTCACGGATGTCCTGTGTTTTCTCTGCTGCTTTCTGTCAGGAGGTAAGGACAAACAGGAGGTCTCTGGAGTGCCGTCAGAAGTCTGCCTTCAGTTGTCACTGAGCCCCTCTGAGAATGGAGCGATCCACCCGGGAGCTGTGTCTCAACTTCACCGTTGTCCTGATCACGGTTATCCTCATTTGGCTCCTTGTGAGGTCCTATCAGTACTGAGATGCCACAGCTCCTGGAATTGACTGCAACGCTCCAGAGCTGTCTTCTGTGTGCCCTGAGCTCCCACTCCTGTCATGGGATGCCTTTTTCGGCACCTCACGGCACTTCTGACCTGCACGCACAGCATCTGAGGTGCCGCCAGTGTCAGGATCGATCCTGTGACCTCTAAAGATGCTGCTCTCAAGGGCTGCCAAGTGTTTGCCAGGGAGTGTTAGATTTATCCCCCAACTCTTACTGCAAATGTGTTAGACAAGCCACAAGGGTAAAAGTAAACTGGATTCACGATGCCATAGAATTTTAACAAGCCCCTGATCTGTCTCACCACACATCCCTTCAACCCACACTCAGCAAGCAAACTGTAAATCAACCTGCCAGAAGAGAGAAATGTTAAAGGAAGTCTTTGTCAGCCCCTCTAGCTATCATGTGAATAAAGTAAGTCAACCACAAAAAATGACTTTTAGAATTTATTTTAGCATCCTGCATTTGACCCTTGGCTGGGATTGAAAGTGACAAATGCTACAGTATCTGTGGCATTTGAGATAAGCCAAGATCCTCCAACTGCTGAGGATTTGAAACCAAGTCAATTACGGGTGTCACATTTCAGATGATTCCATCGGTCAATGCTCCTCAAACTTTCCCTCTGAAGTAGTCCCAAAGGGAGAAGGAAAATAAATCCATTTCATGAGGACGTCTGAAGCACAACCCGAACTGTCCACTAAAAGCACAACGTTTCTTTGAAGTCTTGTGTTTGACCATTAAGATTCATAAAAGAATGTATATTTTACTCTGTAATATTTCCATGTTAGCGTTCATATAAATATTTAAAGTTATTTGTCACCAAGTAAAACTAGAACATGAGTCATGACCCCAAGAGAAACATGTTCCAGTTTGGTTATTGTCACCATGCAAATCGGGCCAGTCGTTACTCAGTTACATTTTTAACAAGGAGGGAATAGAAAATATAACATGTATGTTTAAAAAGGAGCCATGAAATAGACATTTCTTAAACATGTCGCTTGCACATCCCGTACTAGACGAATCCATTCGATCTTTTGCTGATCCTGACATAATCGTAGAGAAAGGAACTGTTAAGCCTCGTTTTTCATAGCACCCTTCATAGAGGCATTGCCCGCTGAAATTAGCCTGTCGCTGAGGCATTGCCTACTTGGCATTGTGACACCTGGCTGCGCAGTTTATATACTCAGGGGTGATTTTTCAAAACACTTATCCTGGGTCCTCCTTGGACTGATTAAACAAAAAAAAAAAAAAATAGGGGGGAGAGCCCAAGAATCTGCATTTTTTCCAAAAGTCTTTTTGATAATTATATTGTGAGAATCAAACTTTGACCTGATTGTGAATCACCAGGAGCTCCCTTTTAAATGCAGGTTCTAATTCAGTTCAAATTCTGATTCAGTCTGAGTTGGAGCCTGAGATCTTGCATTTTAAACAAGCTCCTAAGTGGTGCCAACACTATGGTCCATGGTCTCTGCATACTTAGCACATTAGAATCACCTGGAATCTTTAGACAATGACCCATGAATGAGCCCTATTTCCAGAAGTTGCCAATTGTTCTGGGATTGAATCTGAGCATTATTCATTTTTGGAAGGACTCCAGGTGATTCTAATGTGTAGCCAAGATTAAGTACCCTGGTATAGTTAAAGGAACAAAGGTCATTATTTTGATGGACTTCCACCAAATTTGGGGACTAGCAGCGTATGGTCCTTGATGTCCTGTTCCTAATGTCAGAGTTGGGCTACACATATGGGTGTGCAATTGCTAACGATTTAGTGTGCAGCATGCCTGCCATGGTCATATGGCTCCAGGGCCCTTTGGTAGCGGGTTACTAGTCTTTTCAGTGGTTTGAGAGGGTGTGTGTGTGTGGTGGTGGAGAGGGGGATGGACAAAATAAGTGACAATGTTCCCTTCACCTAAGTCTGAGTCTTGGTGCCAACATTTATGCCAGGTAGCATTTACTGAATCTACTGCATGTGAAGCCTCGTACTAGGCACTTTCCATACATTATGCCATTTCGCCTACGTGGGAACTGAGGATCGTAGACTTCACTAACCAGATGTGAGTAAGCAGATGTACGCTTGGATGACAAACTATCGCCTTAGTTTCCGTCAGGGACTGCACGCAAACCATGCTTCACTGTAGCTCTCCAAAGCATCTGACTGCACGTCTTTATCCTCACATTCTTCAGCATCCTGGAACACCAGCCTGATTAGATAAAGAGAGCAGCTGTGATTCTCTGCGCAGTTTCTCTTTGCTCGTCATTCCTCACCTGCTTTTCTCTCTCTGACTTCCTAAGATTGGATCTACTGATAGGACCCAGTTGCAGACCACATTTTGGGTCGTTTTTGTGGAGGCAGGACAACCATTAGCTGGGGCTAGTAACTACGCCCATTTCTCCTGGGTTCAGGAGTCCTGGTCATTGGGGTTAAATTCCAATCTCACTTACAAGTCTCCTTTTGTGTACAATCTTCCCTGGGACCTGGGGTTCCCTGAATCACCACAGTGTGACCTCAGTGTTGTCCCTAGTCACCCAAGTGCTGTGTAGGTCACCCCCAAACAGGATGCTAGCTCTCCTCTGGGACCAGAAATGTGAATCCAGATTGTTAAATAACGTTCCAGCTAGTGGGCTTGGGTCTACCTAGCTTCTTTTTCTTTAGTTCATTTATTCATTCATTCAGCTTATGTGAAACTACCATGTGTCACGTATTGTACTAGACATTAGGGATAAAACGGAGAACGAGATAGACAAACCCCGTTCTCATGTAGTATATGATTTAGCGGGGAAGATAGATGTACAAACAGGTGGTTATTATGGCATAAGTTCTTTGACAAGAGAAGGGTAGGGTGGTGCTGGAGGAGATTCCAGGCAGAAGAAACTGCATGAATCAAGAGCCAAAGGTCAGAGAGCAAGATAAATTCAGGAAATTGAGTGTATCTGCTAGTTGAGGCACGGAATGCTTCTCCAACCACTGGCAGAAGTAATGCCACCTCAGGGCAGATCTCAAGATTCTGACTGCATCTGTCTGATTTCTAAGTTGGATCACCTCTGGAATCCCTCGCTGTCAAGCCTCCTACCACCAATAATTTTCTAAACCATGCCTGTGCTTGCACAGAGATTACACGCTGGGTCTTGGAACACCTAGCCATCTTTATCTATAGCAGTTAGATTGGTCCTCTCCATTAATTATCTTTCCCTTTAAGCAGCTCTCTGTTGAGTGAGGGTCTCTTCTTGAACTAAGTCCTGGGACGCCAAGATCCAAGTACATCTTGTAGCTGAGCTGCTCATATGACCATGCCAACAAACCATACGAATTTTAGAAAGAAGACATCTTACACTGCTGGTTAACACTTTCTTCCAGTCCTCCCTAAACTTACTACTAACTTGGACATCTTTTGGAACATCTCATTTTTATCTAACAACTTTCTTACATTGAGAAAGACACACAAGCTTTTATGAGTTTCTGGCAACTCCAACACCATATCTGGTCACCAGCTCCTCTCCCTAGGACTGCCATATAGTTAACCTTTTAGGCATAAGACATTACCCAGATTTGTTGATCTAAACCCCAACTCTAAGGAAAAGCCCAGAGGTACTCCACCCTGATGAGTTTTCAGAACCACATTCCATCTTTGCTCCACTGACCCAGACAGAAGTGCGTGAAAATTGTTATGAAACTGTAGCACTACCATCGTTTTCTTCGAGCTTGAAGCTCTCAAACAATCCAGAAGCCATCTGAAAGGGACACCCCCTTTTCACGTCTACTGCTTTCTTACTGCTTAGCTGTCCCTTGTGCTCCAAGGGACATAGAACCTGCTGCCGTTCCCACCTGCTCCGCAGGCATCCTGGTACATGATCCATGCCTTTCCTATGTGGGATCCCAGAGACTGCCTCGAGCAGGCAGGGTTCGTCTGTTACCACCTGGATCCCCCACTACCCAGAATCCCACCTGGAATGCCTAGAGGACCCCCAGGGCTTAGAGACAGAAGAAACCAAACTGTGTCTGCTCCCCTTTCCTCTGAATATGCTGTTACCCTTCTTCTGGGTATATTTTATCACTCTCGTGCTTTCAGAATGTCTTTGAAAAACGTTTGGCACACAAGACCCTTCCTAGCTCGTCCATGTGGCTTCTTTTTTGTTTATTTATCCTGCATGTCTCACCCTACACCTCATTTCCAACCGTTTCCTGCTATTTGTAGTTATCAAGTATACCACGCTCTCTTATAGTGCAGTGAACTTGCACGGCTGTTCCTCTTGCCCGAACGTTCCTCTTTCTTTCTCTGACAAATCAATTTGCGATTGCCATTAGGAGTTATCACCTCTTACCGTTTGAGACTTACCCCCAGACAGTTCCCTTCTCTGAGCCTCCTTCCTAGCGTGTTCACAGCTCTTATCACAGCACATGGTTTGTGTATCCCTCTCAGGTTTGTTTCTCATCTGAGGACTCTCTCCAATGCTACATCTTCGTTCCTACCTGGTCCATGATCATCATTAGCTAAGTATCTGTTGAACATAATGCTTGGCTAGACAGAAAAACCTTTGGAACAGACATGTGCCCACTTCTATTACTAGGTGCTTAAGCTGTGCTACCACAGTGTAACGGAGAGGGGGCACAAAATCTGTAGTTCTAAACGTCCTATTACTGTAATGAACAAACTTCTTTTAAACTATGGGTAGTTGGAATAGCTTTTTCAAAGGCAGTTTATTTCTTTGTGAAATTTTCATAGCACTTACTGCTTTTGATCTATATCTCTCACCACCCTTAATAGTCTGACAGTGTTTATGAGTGACATTAAGCCCAATGTGTTGAGCATATTTTTAAGTTTATCTACAAACAAGGTGACACTAGAGAAATTTCCATTTTTCAAGCTGCATAAACTTAGGGTTAAGCTTCACTTACAAATAGCATATTTATATAAATCTTATTGTACACCTACTGTGTGTTAGAAACGTATTTTATTTAATTCTCTTTTATCGTGTGATGTATTTTTTTTATTCATACCATGTACCTTAAAAGGGAGAAGGCTGAGGCTCAGAAAGGACAAATGACCAGTCCCCAAACACAGAGCTAATGAAAGGCACAGCTGGGAGGCAGATCCAGTCCTTTCCAACTCAGGTCAGGCAGAGCTCTTTCCAATCCTGATGGCTGCCCCTCTGTGCTGTCAGACAAGAGATGCTAGGGCAGAAGGCGTGTTCTTTTACGCTTGGCTGAAAGTGCCAAAGATATGGCATATAGGCGAGGCCTCTAGGCAAATAGTTTAATTGCCCTACTACTCAGTTATATGGGGTGTACAACTTACACAATGCGACTTTCCAAAAGTCTAAAACAAAGCCTTGGAGTCATCTTTTCTTTGTCAACCAACAGAGCAGTAGGTAAGAAGGAACAAGAATGCTGATGGCTAATTAAGCTGATAGAAATCATTGTTGATCAAAATGTCTGTCCCTTGATGCCAGGGTAGTTGTTGCCTGCTCTGGGTCCATCATGTCCCTCAGTGGCTAGGCTTCCTTTACATATATATATATATTCACCCAGTGATCCATTTTGGTGGGACACTAGTCAGACATACTGAACAAGCACAGAGATAAATGCTGATGGGGAGACATTTTATAGGGTATACACTTTATCAATTATATCAAATTGTCACACAAAGATTTTATGTGTGGTTTTAGCAGGAGACTTAAAGCAGTGACACATGTCATGAGTAGTTACACTCTGTGACAACTGCACTAGAAAATTTTCTTTCCATCCAGAACACTGAGCAAAGCTAGAAGTAAAACAGTAGCTTTCTTTGATAGGAAGACTAACATTTGGGCAGTAGTACAACTGAATTAGCAGGATGGGTCTTAGTGGCCTGATCCAGATTCTTGAGTCAGGTGTCTACCACTACTGGTACCTTCTTCTCAACCCGTCGTAGGTGTCTTTTTCCCTCTGCTTGGGTGTTGTCTTTTCCAGGATGCACAATCTCCTGGGTGTTGTTCCTGCGGCACTTTCACAATCTGTTATCAAAAGCAGACCAGTAGTCCAAGAAAACTTTGTCTTCTTCACAGAGAAAGTGATCCAATATCTATTTTTGCATTGCATGACCTTTAGCATTAAAACTCATTTACTTAAATTCATCCCAATTGTACCCAGTCCTGATCATACATACAATTATTTTTAAAAGATTCCCCTTTCCCAAACATTTTACAATTTTCTGTGTCCATTTTAGTTTGTCCCTTAAATAGCCAGCTTCAGGACAAAATCACTTTATTTTTCCTTAATAAAAAAAAATTCCATTCTTTATACTTTCTCTTACCAGCAACATATATCCTAATTTACATATACAGTCTTTTTAAAATCTTAATTTCTAAAAACATATGTGACTTTGTAATAATTTTTCAATAAAGCACAAGATATATAAATAGTCTAAAACATACTTTGTGCAACGAGAGGTCAAAAGTATGTAAACACACTTCTTTAGCAATTAATGTTACAGTATGTTATTTTACTTAAAAATAATCTAGATAGTCAATGAATTTCTATCATTTAACCTAATTTAACAAAACTTTAAAGCTTCAAGTTACCAAAAATATGGAGAAACTGGTTTTTGTATATATATTTTTATTGACATATAGTCAGTTAACAATGATGTGTCAATTTCTGGTGTACAGCATAATGCTTCAGTTATATATGAACATACATATATCCATTTTCATATTCTTTTTCACTATAAGTTACTACAATATATTGAATATAGTTCTCTGTGCTATACAGTATAAACTTGTTGCTTATTGCATTTTGTGAGACTCCTGCTGTATTTCGAAGCAAGAGACACTCTCCAGAGTTCAGTAGGTATTCTGCGATTCAGTGCGTTTGTAGATGTAATTCTTGGTGTATTTGTGGGAGAGGGCGAGCTGTGAGTCTCTCTACTCTGCCATCTTGGCACCTCCCTGGAGAAACTATTTTAAGTACAGTGACTATAAAACATAATTATTCTCAAAGAGTTCACTTGAAAATGTTTATCCTATTTATCTATATTTTATTTCTTGTGAAAATATCATCGTACCAAGTTATTTTTCTGTTTGACAATTTTGTAACAGAGATAACATGAGCTTATTGACTTTCAGTAAGCCTAGGTATGATAAAAGTATTATATTTAATGTTGATGACTCTAAGGACATATGTGTATTAATTAAAGCAAAAACTTAAACTAACTTTAATGCCAAATATTAATTTAATGTTGAATACTTCCCAGATCCCATGAGCCTGAAATTTTGGGGGGGTTAGTTTCTATTGTATTTTTTAAGAATTTATTTAAATGCTTATTTGTTTAAGCCAATTACATAGAGCTCATTTATAAATTAATTTCGGAAAATACCACCCAGAGATTGTACACACACACACATACATTCAGATAGACACAGATATCTCAGTTTTATTTTAAAACTTAGTCACAAATTAGGCATTCCAATATGAAACTCATCAGTTTATAAATAACAGTTGGAATAAATAAAGTTTATTAGCTTGATTTTAAAAAAGTCTTCTCCCCTCGCCCCTTTTTTTTTTCCATTTTAGGTTCTACTGATCGAGCCAAGGCTCTAGTCTCAGGTGATGTGGGCTGTGTTTACATTCCAAGGACACAAGAGTTATAACTTAAAGTTTTCTACCAGAAAAGATGTTTATCAGGCCAGAATTCTTTAACTGTGTGTACAAAAACCAATTTTGGAATGTCAAAAGAGACCCATCATGGCCATTTCTAGGCAAGATATGTACTTGCGAGTATTGGTTCCACGCCAATTGCACATGAAACTAGCTGGTTCCAGGAGTGACTACATGTTGAGGAGCTTGTAAACTTTAGAAACATGATCTCTATTTTCTTTTAGTTTTATTTTACTACAAAATTTAAACAGTTTCTGAGATAGCATACTGGGTCCGAAGTGTGATATATAGCTCCTCAAGGTGTCACCCTTGAGGTGGTTCAGCTCTTTTGTGTCTTAGGTTTTCCCACTAAATCACCATGGGGGCTTGGAGCACATAATCAATTTGTGTGCATCATCAGGTGAGCTGTAAACCACTTAGAGTGTTATGATAGAGTCCCCTATGGAACTTCTCCTTGTCACAAGGATCAGTCCTCAGCCACTTCCACTGATTTCTCAGATGCCTGAGAACACCTTGCGGCCAGAAAGAGCTAGTGTCCCTTCTTTTCAGAGGTGAATGAATTGTCTCTCATTTTGCTCTCAAACAGTTTGTTCAGACCATATACACAAATCTCTGCAATTTTAAGCCACATTAAAAAGGTCAGCCAACCCAGTTCACTCAAAGTTTTTTCTAGTCCTATCCTGTCAAGGAAATTCCCTCTAGGTCCCTGCTTAGGAACAGTGCTGATACCCTCTTAAGATTCCAGTCTTCAATGGAATACTACTCAGCCATAAAAACTGACAACATAATGCCATTTGCAGCAACATGGATGCTCCTGGAGAATGTCATTCTAAGTGAAGTAAGCCAGAAAGAGAAAGAAAAATACCATATGAGATCGCTCATATGTGGAATCTAAGAAAACAAAAAACAAAAAACAAACAAAGCATAAATAAAAAACAGAAATAGACTCACAGACATAGAATACAAACTTGTGGTTGCCAAGAGGGCAGGGGGTTGGAAGAGATAGACTGGGATTTCAAAATTGTAGAATAGATAAACAAGATTATACTGTATAGCACAGGGAAATATATACAATATCTTTTGGTAGCTCGCAGAGAACAAAATGTGACAATGAATATATATATATGTTCATGTATAACTGAAAAATTGTGCTCTACACTGGAATTTGACATAACATTGTAAAATGATTATAAATCAATAAAAAATGTTAAAAAAAAAAAAGATTCCAGGCTTAAGAGCTTGAATGAAATTCATAGGCCTGTCAAACTTCAGATAAGGAGGTCTGTCCAGATCCAGGAAGCACAAAGAGTCCAAAACAAAATCAACCCAAAGAAGACAGTGTCAAGACACATTGTAATTAAAACAGCAAAAGTTAAAGATAAAGAGAGAATATTAAAAGCAGCAAAAGAAAAGGTAGTAAATCATCATGTACAAAGCTGGTAGAAAGGTTAAAAGACAAAAGCAATAAAATCATCTACATCTGCAATAAATAAGAAATACACAAAACAGAAAGATATAAAATTTGATGTCAAAACAGTAATTGTGAGACAAAGGAGTAAAATGCAGGATTGTTAGAATAAATTTTAAATTAGGAGCTCAGCAACTTAAAATAATCATGTATATGTATAAATTGTTATATATAAATCTCATGGTAACCAGAAACCAAAAATCTGTAATAGGTACACACAAAAAAAAGAGAAAGGAATACAAGCATAACACTAAATACAGACATCAAATCACAAGGGGAGGGAACAAAAGAAGAAAGGAATTAAAAAGAACAAAGCAATGAACAAAATGACAATAAACACACACATATCAGTAACTACTTTAAATGTAAATAGACTAAATACTCCAAACAAAACATACAGAGTGGCTGAATGGATACAAAAACAAAACCATATATATGCTGCCTACAAGAGATTCACTTTGAATCTAAAGACTGAAAGTGAGGGGATGGAAAAAGCTATTCCATGAAAATGGAAATCAAAAGAAAGCTTCAGTAGTAATACTTACATCAGACAAAATAGACTTTAAAACAAAGATTGTGAAAAGAGACAAAGAAGGACATAATCAAGGGATCAATCCAAGAAGAAGATATAAAAATTGTAAATATATATGCACCCAACATAAGAGCACATAAATACATAAATCAAATAAAACAGACATAAAGTGAGAAAGTGACAGTAACACAATAATAATAGGGGACTTAACACCCTACATACATCAATGGACAGATCACCCAGATATAAAATCAATGAGGAGAAATTGGCTCTATATGACTCATTAGATCAAATAAATTTAATATTACATATACATCATATTCCATCCAAAAGCAGCAGAATATATATTCTTTTTGAGTGCACATGGAACATTCTCCGGGAGAGATTACATAGTAGGCCAGAAAATGCCTCTGTAAATGGGAGAAAATTAAAATTATATCAAGCGTCTTTTCT
Organism: Vicugna pacos; assembly: GCF_048564905.1. NCBI lineage: Eukaryota > Metazoa > Chordata > Mammalia > Artiodactyla > Camelidae > Vicugna > Vicugna pacos. Next base: position 20,210,347 of record NC_133019.1, read on the forward strand.
GACCACAATGCTGAAACTAGAACTCAATTACTAGAAAAACAGTGCAAAACCCACAAACCTGTTAAGGATAAGCTATGCTACTAAACAACCAATGGAATACTGAAGAAATCAAAGAATAAATTTAAAATGCCTGGAGACAAATAAAAATGAAAACACAATGATTCAAAATCTCTGGAATGCTGCAAAAGCAGTTCTAAAAGCAAGGTTATAACAATACAAGACTATCTCAAGAAATAAGAAAAATCTCAAGTAAACAACCTAACCTTACATCTAAAGTAGCTAGAAGAAGAAGAATAAAACCCAGTTAGTAGAAGGAAAGAAATCATAAAGATAAGAGCAGAAGTAACTCAAGTGGAGACTAAAAAAACCAATAGAAAAGATCAGTGAAACGAAGAGTTGGTTCTTTGAAAAGATAAACAGAATGGATAAACCTTTAACCAGACTCATGAAGAAAAAATGAGAGAGGGCTTAAATCTATAAAATGAAAAAAATCAAAAAAGGAGATGTTACAACCAACACCACAGAAATACAAAGAATCATAAAAGATTACTATGAATAATTATACACCAATAAAATGTTCAACCTAGAAGAAATGGACAAATTCCTAGAAATGCACAATCTCCCAAAACAGAACCAGGAAGAAGTAGAATATAAGAACAGGCCAAAAGCCAGTAATGATATTGAATCAGTAATTAAAAAAGAAAAAAAAAAGCTGCCAACAAATAAAAGTCCAGGACCAGATGTATTCACAGGTGAATTCTACCAAACATTTAGAGAAGAGTTAACACCTATCCTTCTCAAACTATCCAAAAAAATTACAGGAGAAGGAATGTTTCCAAACTCATTCTGTAAAGCCAGAATTACCCTGATACCAAAACCAGATGACATCACACACACAAAAATCAAAGGCCAACATCACTAATGAACATAGATGCAAAAGTCCTCAACAAAATATTAGCAAACTGAATTCAACTATACATTAAAAGGATCATAGACCATGATCAAGTAAGATTTATCCCAGGGATGCAAGGATGGTTCAACATCCTCAAATCAATCAATGTGATACACTTCATTAACAATCAGAAGAATAAAAGTCATATGATTATCTCAATGGATGCAGAAAATCTATGACAAAGTCAACATCCATTTACGATAAAAACTCTCCGCAAAGTGGGTATAGAGGAAACATGCCATACCCAAACATAATAAAGGCCATAAATGACAAGCCCACAGCTAACATCATATTTAATGGTGAAAAGCTGAAAGCGTTTCCCCTAAGATCAGGAACAAGTCAAGGATGCCCACTTTTGCCACTATTATTTAATATAGTATTAGAATTCCTAGCTACAGCAATCAGAAAAGAAAAAGAAATAAAAGGAATCCAAAGGAGGAAGTAAGACTGCCACTGTTTGCAGATGACATAATACTATACATAGAAAATCCTGAAGATGCTATCAAGAAAATACTAGAACTCATCAATGAATTCAGGAAAGGTGCAAGATACAAATTAATATGCAGAAACCCATTGCATTTCCATACACTAGCAATGATCTATCAAAAAGAGAAATTAAGGAAACAAACCCATTTCCAATAACATCAAAAAGAATCAAATACCTAGATTTAAACATAGCTAAGGAGGTAAAAACCAGTACTCAGAAAACTATAATAAACTGGTTAAATTGGAAGACAACACAAACAGATGGAAAGATAGACCATGTTCATGGATTAGAAGAATTAAAATTGTTAAAATGACCACATGGCCTGAGGCAACCCACAGATTCAGTGCAATCTCTATCAAAATGCTAATGGAATTTTTTATATAGAACTAGAACAAACAATTCTAAAATTTGTAGGGAAACACAAAAGACCCTGAATAGCCAAAAGAGTCTTGAGAAAGAAAAACAGAGCTGGAGGTATCACGCTTCCTGACTTCAGACAACATTACAAAGCTACAGTAGTCAATACAGCATGGTACTGGCACAAAAAAACTAGTTAGTTGTTAGTTAGTTAGCATAAAGCTCAGCCAAATCACGTATAAGCCAGAATGACTTCAACATCCATCAATAGATGAAAATTTCTTCTATCTCTGTTTCATCAAAAACATTAGCCAGTTACACACACTTGCAGGAATTTGTCACATGGAGATTTTCCCATCTCCCAATCGTTAGATCATATTAAAATAAAGCATTGAAAAGAACATAGACTTTGGATTCCCCAATTGTATTTTGCTTACTAGTATGTGACCTCAGACATATCACCGAACTTTTGTGAGTTACAATGTCCTTAGCTGTAAAAATAGAGAATAATACTTTCTTTGTAAGAAGAAGATTACCTTAGATATCATTTAGATATCTTGTGTTTAATTAGTTTACACTGCCTGGCAATTAGTAAATAGTCAGTAAATGGTACTTAATATTACTATAAGTAAAGTACAATGCTTGGAAAATAGCCTTAGAAAATGTGTTAAGGATTGGTGGTGGATAACGCTGCTGCCAATTCAATGCTGTATCTTCTAAGAAGGAACATAAAACATTTTGTGAAAGTTGGAGATTCATTTTTAAAAGCAGAGGAAAGGGATAGGATAAATTCAGATTCCTTTACTCTTGAAGAGTACCGCATTATTTCTCAGAATGCAAGGACCATTTGAATTACAACATCTGAAATACTTACTCAACTGAGGATTCCAGCACCAACTCCAGACCTACTGAAATGGGATCTCCAAGAGTAGAGTCTGGATTGCTATATTGTAAATCACCTCCTTAGATGATTCTTAAATTCACTAAAGTTTGGGAACCACTAATTTACAACATACTCAAAGGCCAACCTGCAGGATTTTCATCTCTAATATTATCAAGGATCTGGCACTGGTTGGACTGAGAAGTTCACACATTTTCACTTTCTCAGAGAGATCACAGAATTCTCACCCTCATCTCCTTGAACTACAAATTTAGATTCTTCTTCCCTCTCTCTCCAGGGAAAACTCTCCCTGCACCTTCATCCTCCATTCGTAGTCAGTTCCCATGTTGGATCTATAGGTTCTCCCCCAAACAAGTTTGTGTCTTGCATCTGCAGATTCAGACCTGATTGACAGCTCAACTTAATAAAATTTGTTTTTTTAAAACACGAGGTTATATTTAGTGTGTTAGCTTGTATGCAATATTTCTATTTTGATGTATTTTCAAAAATCTTTGGAGATGTCATTCAAGTTTTTCTATCTTTAGAAACATTACACATCAATAGATGTTTTAAAATTATGTTCCTATTTGACACTCACCTTTTTTGCAACAGACAGACTGCACCTCAGGGTAGAAAATCAGCATAAAGCAGTCTTCACTCAGATTTTAAAAACTAAGAATTTAACTTTGCTATTTTTTTCCCCTGGGTAGGTAAAGTGAAAATAAGTTTTCTCAGCAGCATCCATTTCATCCAGGGTCTGCATGATGTGATATTGGTCTGGTCTGGAGGCAGTGTTCACAGGCTCCAGTCAGTACTGTCTGACCCAGATCCAACTGTGAATTGCTTCTCTTCCAACCACTTACTTTATATTCCTCTGGCACAACCTCAAAAGAATCATGAAGGAAAAACCTCTATTAAACACAAGCTGTGTCTACAGTGGTAACACGTGTAACGAAACCCACCATCCACACACTCACATACATTCTGCTAAGCCCGAAGGCAATTTGTCTTCACAACGCAAAACTTTCAGATACTCAGACATTTCATGGTGATTATCTGACAATTCAGCCTGAAAACTGCCCCTGTTCTTGGCTGCAGCCCCCTTGAACTTTCCGTCTTCATCCAAAATGGCAAGGCATTCATAAGTGTCTTAAAATCAATTTTGAGATTTCTCTGTCTGTGGAAGAGCAACACTTGGAATCAGCCTTACTGAGATTCCTTTGTATATGACTTGGTTTTTCTCTTGGTGCCTTTAGAATTCTCTTTATCTAACGTTTGCCACTTTAATTATGATGTATCTTGGTGTGGGTCTGTTTAGGGTTCCTCTTGTTTGAGACCCTCTGTGCTTCCTGTACCTGGCTATCTGTTTTCTTCTTTAGGATTGGGAAGTTTTCAGTCATAATTTCTTTAAATACATTTTTGGTCCCCTTTTGTCTCTCTTCTTCTGGAACCCCTATAATGGGAATGTGGCATGTTTAAAGTTATCCCATAGATCTTGTATGTTACTTTCACTTTTTGAAAATTTGTCTCTGTTTGCTGCTATGATTGGGTGGTTTCCATTATTCTGTCTTCCGAATCGCTTATGCATTCTTCTGTGTCATTTAGTCTGCTATTCATTGTTTCTAGAGTGCTTTTTATCTCAGATATTGAATTATCTGTTTTAAACTGGGTTTTCTTTATATTTTCTATTTCTCTGTTAAAATTATCAGTGCTTAGATCAATTCTCTTTCCTAATTCATTTAACATTTTTATTACCAACGTTTTGAATTCACTGCCCAGTAGACTGATTATGTGTTTCTTTTTCTCTTCCTCTTTCAATTGAGAGCAGTTTCTCTGTCTTTTCACTTTATTTAACTTTCTGTCTATGAATTTAGGTGAAACAGCCACCCACTGTGGTTTTGAAGGGGTGCTTTGGTTTTTTGAAGGGCTGGGAGCATCCTTACATAGACTAGGGGTGCCCAGTGCTTTTGGGGAGAGGGCTGGACTTGATAGGGATGCGAGCTACATCTTTCCTCGCGTCTGCTGACTGCTACCACCTTGGTACAGGGTGTGGCTGGTGTAGGAGGAGCTAGTGGCCATCACTCTGTTAAGGGTGGAATTTGCTCCCAAGTTGCTGGAGTAGAAGCCCTGAGCCTGGGCTTGCGTCGGCCCGGTTCCCTCTCAGTGTGCATTTTCCCCTCTTCCCTCACTGGAACTTTGTCCCTAAGGAGGGGAGTGCAGATGCCAGTCGAGCTTGCTCACTCACAGCAGTTCTGCCTGTTTAGGTGTCTTTGGCTCTGCTCAGATGCAACCCCTGGTTGTGTCTTTTTCTCTATTCTGTCCACTCCAGACCTAGTGCTAAGTTGTGTTGTGGAATAGGCACATCTGGAGCATTCACTGTCTAGGACTGGGGAGTGTGGTGTGATGATCACGGGAGTTCACATGGCTGCACTGTCATCAGAAGCGTGGGCTACTTCTGTGGTGCTGTTTGAGTAAGTGCCAGTGACGGCCACTGCCGCCCCACCTGGATCACACCTGGACCTCTGGGGTTGCCTCTGTGTCCCTAGATCCAGTCCTTTCCCAGGTCCTGGTCATCCTAGATCCAGTGCCATGCTGTGGCGTGGAGGGAGTGGGGCCGGGGTGCTTGCTTGGCTCAGACTAGGGACCACAGTGGGGGCAGCAGCTCCTAGGGCAAACCTCTCTCTGTTCTGTCTTGGGGTAATCCAGCAGCTGTACGGTCCTCATGAGTGGAGTCTAGGTTTCTGCAGCCTTTTTACGCGTCCCAGTGGTTCCCCAAGTAGCCATAGGGTTTGTCTCCTATGCACAGGACCCCAGGATTGGGATGTCCAGTCTGTGGTTCGACTTGCTCACTCCCTGGGTGAGTGTCCGCCCCTGTGATCTCCCTTTTCCTCTGAGTCCCCTCCCAGGGGCACAGGTCCTGACCCAGTGCTCTTCTTCCCATTCTACCTGACTCTGTGTGTAGATTCCTTGCAGTCTTGGCTGTATAGGGTTCCTTCTGCCAGTTTCCCGTTAGTTTTTCATGAGAATTATCTCACATATAGGTATATGTTTGTTGTGTTTGTAGGGGAAGGTGACCTCCACATCCTCTTACTCTGCCATCTTGATCTCCCTCCAATGTAAGACCCTTTTTGTAAGTCACCACTCCCATCCCCACCTTGTCAGAATGACTGGGGGGGTCACGTTCATATAGCAGTCTAACAAAATAAGTGGGAAGCTCAATTTGTAAAATTTAATTTTGACACATGTGATAATGCCATCAAAACTTAATTTTGGAAATAAGAGGCAACCATATGCAACTTGAGAGATGGCCAACCTGAGATAGCATTATGCCTTATACCATATGTCACTGACTTTAACGATGGTTTTGGACCAGTTCATTTGAAATGTCACTCATGAAAGATCGTATCTTTGATATTTAATATTACCGATGGTTAGTTTCTAAATCATAAAGCATTCTCTTCCTGAGAAAGATGTGTCTAACAAAATATATTTCCCTTCAAGATCTCTGTACTTGGTTCCATTTTTTTCTTTTCCATTTTTCCTGGTATTTTCAGGGTCCCAAATATGCTTATTCTCATACCACAAGGATTAATATAAACTTTTAGCTCAAGCTGTTTTTAATCTGCAAACCAATATTTCCTAAAAAAGAATATTCTTTCTGTCTACAATGAAAATGTAAAGTAAGCCAAGTGCTGCAGACCTAGTTGTAAAAACCACGTGACCGATCATCTGTGGAAATGACATGAAAGGATATCTCTTCTGGGAGAAAATGATGCAGTGGTATCTGACAGCAGGGTATATATTTTGATAAGCACTGTTTTTTATTTGCAATTCAAATAAGCTGACTGGCAAATGTTCTTCTGAATATTATGCATGATGACTTGAAAAAAGATAACAGGAAAATTTTTCTATTCAGGCGCTAATCAAGAAGAACTCAGGGCTGAAATGTGAATTGTTATGTTGCACTCTTTTAATTACAACTCATTATAATTCTTCATTATGGTGTCTTATATATTCTGGGAAGAGACAAATTTATTCAAATTTTGTTTTATTTAATAGCCATGAGTTAATTGTTGAAGCTGAGTGATATTAATTTGAACTCATTATACTATTATTAAAGAGAAAAAAAAAAAAAGAACTACAGAGTTTACACTGTAACACATACAACTGGGTTTACACCAGGCATGGCTGAAGTATGCGTAGGGAGAGGCCAGTCCACCCCACAAAGCAAGCTCTGTATAACTTGGTTTGGGGCTCCGCGGTAAGACCTAATAGAGAGGTTTTTTGTTTTTTATTTTTTTGACAGAAAAGACTGTTCAAAACTTAACTAGCAAAAACTAGCAGAAAGCTGTGGAATCATTTCTTTAAGAAAAATATTTTATAAGGCATACAGATGACTTAAATAAGGTGCTAGATTTTTTTTTTTTTTTAAGGTGCTTGATCTTGAGACATCCTTGGATGACTTCCTGGTAGATTGTTTTCTCTAAAAAGTAGAGACTGTTATTCTCTGGAATTTTTAAAATCAAAATTATAAATTAGTTTCTATTTATTGATTTTATTTTTGGAAGGGGAGGTAATTAGGTTTACTTATTTATTTACTTTTAGAGGTGGTACTGGGGATTGGACCCAGGACCTTGTGCATGCTTAGCACACGCTCTGCCACTTGAATTGTACCCTCCCCCATAAATTAGTTTCTGTTAACTCTAGTTCCCCTTTAATAATCAAAAAATTAAAAATGTTTCTAACTCTTCTATCTTTAACTATCACTCTGTTTTTTTTAAAATTACATAATACTGTTATTTGTTTTCCTACCTAAGAGATACTTCAACAAGTTAAAAACAAACAAAATCCCTAAACTTTGTTTGGCGAGAGTTTCCTTGATGCTATTAGAACTCTTTGGTAAAGTTAAATTAGGCTTTATCCATGTGAATGAAATCATTATCTTTCTTACCTCAACATCCTTACAGCTACAACAACAACAAAAATGCAGAAAGGGGAGTGGAAAAAGGTAGTTACAAATGCCAGCCATGGCCATGTGGCCAGTTACAGAAATAAGGACTGAAACTGATATGAGTATTCCTCTTTATAGTTATAAACAGGCTTGTGTGTGTGTATAAATACACACACACACACAAACATGGCCTCTGTAGTTATATATATATAATATATATTATATATAAAGTCAAAATAGCTTTTTTTTAATTGAAATGTACTTGATTTATAATATTGCATTTGTTAGTTTTTGGTGTATTGCAAAGTGATTCAATGATGTATATATTATTCTTTTTCAGATTATATATTTTTCAGATTCTTTTCCATTAAAGTTTATTACAAAATACTGAATATAGTTCCCTGCTGTACAGTAGGACCTTGCTTTTTATCCATTTTACGTATAGTAGTTTGTATCTGCTAATTCCAGCTCCTAATTTATCCCTCCCTCTTTGCCTCTTTGGTAGCCATAAGTTTGTTTTCTATGTCTGTGCGTCTGTTTTGTTTTGTAAATAAGTTCATTTGCATCATTTTTTAGATTCCACATTTAAGAGATACCATATGATATTTATCTTCCTCTGTTTGACTTATCTCACTTAGTATGATAATCTCTAGGGCCATCCATGTTGCTGCAAATGGCATTACTTCATTCTTTTTTATGACTGAGTATTATTACATTATTCATTCCATTCCATTATATTACATATCATATATATATATGTATATATCATATCTTCTTAAACCAATCATCTGTCAGTGGGCACTTGGATGGTTTCCATGTCTTGGCTATTGTAAATAGTGCTGCTATGAACATTGGGGTACATGTGTCTTTTCGAATTAGAGTTTTCTCCTGGATCAATGTCTAGGAGTGGGACTGCTGGATCATATGGCAAATCTATTTTTAACTTTTTAAGAAATCTTCATACTGCTCTCCATAGTGGCTGCACCAAATTACATTGCCACCAGCCGTGTAGGAGGGTTGTCTTTTCTCCACATCTTCTTCAGCAATTATTATTTGTAGTAAAGTCAATATAGCCTATGTTACACGATGAGGTATGTATCCTACATGAAGTAAACATCACTCAAGAAGTCTACCTCCTCTTTTGAGGAAGGTAAAGAATAAAATACTGGTTCTGCTTCTCTGGAGAACCCTGACCAATGCATATCATATTTCACAACTTTTAGTTTTAGTATTTTATGACTTCAATTTTTTTGAGATCTGTAACTGTAACTGTGTGACAAGTTTCATGAAGTAATAGAGGGGAAAGAGGGAAAAGGATGTGATCTATAGTTGGTTTTTTAATATGGTGGAACCCTTTGACTTACATAAAATGTAAAATTCTTTCAAATGAAGGCTTCTCATTGGGCAGCACCCAATGATTGTTCTTAAACTAGACCACAAGGAGTACGTATGAAAGACCTCCGCTATATTTGGGGGCTAGTTTTAAACACAAGGAGTAATTTTCTTTTCATCCCTATAATCCAGTAGGGTTTCTGGAATGTTTCAGCTATAGGGGATTTCAAAGGTACTTGGTTCAACAGTGAAGCTTTATAGAGGGGAGACAAGATTAGAGAAATTAAGCAACTACTCATGGCTTGTTAATGGAAATGCTAGGGTGAGAAGTCAGATCCCCTGATGGTTAGGGCAACATTTTTCAACTAGCAACTCTGGATAATTGGATTCTTCTACTGGAAGCTCTCTTCACAGCTCTTGGATGGAAGAAAAAAGGCAAAACTTGGTTCCTTTAGGCTGTGACCCAAAGAGTATACTTAATTCCACATGTATACAACTGGAAGTGTGTGATTGTGCAGCCACTGATGGCCAGATTTCTCTTGCTGTGGACTGGAGAATATGCTGGCATATCATCCTGACTAGATGTCCAGGCCCCTCTATTTAATATTCAGCTTTCTGTTTGTGGAGTTACCCAAAAAGACTGGGGTTGGGGTGCTTGAATCAGAAGCCTACCGAATGTCTCTCTTTCTTATGGTCGTTTAATAATAGACTCTTTAACCTTCATCATGGCTGGAAGTAGAAAGAAAATTTTAGCAAGAGTTGAAATTGAAATTTTAGCTGTGTGGAGGAATAAATAGCTCCTTGACCTCTGAGATTTCCTACAATATCATTGGATGGTTTCCCTGAGAACTTTCTTTACAACTCTAAGATGCTAAAACCAGCTGCTTACAGATATCTTTCCCTACTCTCAAGGAACATGATCTAAATATGAATCATCATAGGCACCAAGATCTTGGCTAGAAAATCTTCCTAGTGACACAATATCCTATTCCCTGAGAGATGCCAAAGGAATTCTTTCCACAGTCTCTTCCCCAGAAGAGGGCATACTGGAAAAAACACTGACTTTGGCAACAGTTAGACTGAAGTTTTAATCCTGACTCAGCCACTTTTTAGTTGTTTGACCTATGACAAGTAAATTAAATTCCCTAAGTCACAGTTTTCTAATGTGAAAATGGAGATAATACTACCTACTTCAGAAAGCAGTGGAAAAAGTAGAAATAGTGTATATAAAGCATGTAAATATAGTAGATTCTAGATAAATTATAGTTTGTAATTATCATTGTTAGGTTGAGTCTGGTTCTTAGAATGAAGGACCATTTCTACATATAAGTTAAGCTTTTGAGAATTTAATGCCCTACCAAGTCCCCTACACTGATCAATACATGTGTGGGTGTTGGAGGTCGGGGTACGCATGAGATAAGACGAGAATAGGAAATAAGATGCTAATGTTCATCTTTTCAGTATAATTTTAGTATTTTCTTCCACCATTTCTTTCTTATTCATTTTTTCTCATTTATTTTTTAAAATGATATTCACTTTAAAATACAAAATAATACATCTATACATTCTTATTTTAAAAAATGAACAAAAGCACACTAATTCCTTTTTTTTCTGATGATGGGAGGGTCAGAATATCTGCTACTATAGTAATGAAATGCTAGCAAGTAAATAACCATGGCTGGCTCTCCCTGTTAGAAGTAAAGATTGTCTTAACTGTTCTTGCACATTAACTATTCCATGTGAAACTTAGAACTTTACAAAAAGTCCATCGGGATTTTGATTTTAATTACATTGAGTTATAGATTGATTTTAAGAAATGTAATACCATTAAAATATCAAATACTTTCAGCCATGAACTTGGTGTATTTCTCCAAATTTTCTAGTATGTGTTTTTAAACGTCCTTGTAAAATGTATACAGTTGACCCTTGAACAACATGAGGAGGATAGCAGTACAGATCCTCGTTGGAGTCAAAAATCCTTTTGTTCATGGTTCCTCACTTTCCATGGCTCTGCATCTGAGGATTCAACCATCCTTGGATCATGTAGTACTGTAGTATTTACTGTTGAAGAAATCCATGTGTAAGTGGACCTGTGCAGTTTAAACTATGTTATTGGAAAATTACCTGTGGATTTATCTAAAAGATCTTATATTTTTCTCTTTTTTAAAGTTTCATAATTACTTTATTTTTTAAATGAAGGTATGGTTGAAATAAAACATCAATTTTAGGCATACAACATAATGATTCAATATTTGTATATGTTGTGAATGATCACTACAATAAGTCAACATCCTTCACCATATATAATTACAATTTGTTTTTCTTGTGATTAGAACATTTAAGATTTACTTTCTTAGCAACTTTCAAATATACTATGCAGTATTATTATCAGTTATAGTCACCATCATTGCATCCTTATGACATTTATTTTATAGCTGGCGGTTTGTACCTTTTGATCCCCTTCACCCATTTAGCCCACTCAGTCCCCAGCAATCACTAAACTGTTCTCTGTATTTTTTTTTCTTCTTTACGTTCCATATATAAGTTAGGTTATACAGTACTTGTCTTACTCTGTCTGACTTATTTCACTTAGCATAATGCTTTCGAGGGCCATTCGTGTTGTTGCAAATGGCAGAATTTTCATTCTTTTTCATGCCTGAATAATATCCATATGTATATCACAGTTTCTTTTTTAATTTATCCATTGCTGTACACACTTAGGTTACTCCCATATTTTAGCTATTGCAAATAATGCTGAAATGAACATGGGAGTAAATATATCTTTTCAAGTCAGTGTTTTCATTTTCTTTGAATATATACTCAGAATTGCTGGATCATATGGCAGCTCTATTTTTTTAATTTATCAAATTTATTTTTTATTATGGATATTGTTATAGCAGAATATAAAAATTAAATGATAAAAGTTTCTTCTAAGAGTACAATTTAACTTCATCTTTTAAAAGTTCATCTTTTTTTTTTTTAAATATACATACTCAGGTAGAAAACGGCTCTAAACTTATGACTTCAGAATTAAACTCTAGAAATAAATGCTATGGCCATCTAAAAGTTTATATTGACCAACTGCATACATTTTTAAATTATAATGCAATATTTATATACAGAATAACTATATACACACTTGATGTGCATTGCTGATGTATAATTGTTACCCAAACTGTCTTGAGAGATGAGGCTTAATGTAAATTCAAACTAAGTAGAAGATTAGTCTCAATTACATTTCTTTCACAGCTAAGAGACAATAATAAGAGACAATCTAAACATTTGCGGAATATAAAAAAAGTCCCATTCTTCATCGTATGTTCTGGGAATTCCAATATATTTTATTTTATTTTTTTTAACATTTTTTTATTGAGTTGTAGTCATTTTACAATGTTGTGTCTCCAATATATTTTACATGAGAGATGTTGACCATAAAGAAGTTCACTGCTGCGCTCACTGGTAAAGCTGGAGGAACTCTGGTCCAGAGGAGGGGATTGGCCTCCATCCACCGGCCTCAGTGCAGCTCAGGTGGAGATCTGACTCAGTGAGTGAATGCAGCCTGGCAGTTTGGGAGGCCTGAGTGGAGGGGAGGGAACAGCACAGCTTTAACATGAGGGCCCACTCCTGGGAAAGGGGCCATCAGGACTTTATGCTTGGTCCCCTGGCTGGTTTGTAAAAGCCCCTTGTAATTGTTTTTGTTGTTGGTTTCTGGTTGTTTTTTTTTTTTTATAAACTGACTGGCCTTTCCTTCTGTGACTCCACTGATGTTTTCTACTTTTCTTCCAAACCCTTTAGCATTTGTTTGACTCAGGAACTAGTTTTTTTTTTTCTCATAGTTTACATTAAGGTTCACTCGATGTTGTACATTCTATGAATTTTGACAAACATGTAATGACATGTAGCCACTATAGTATCATACAGAATACTTTCGTTGCCCTAAAAATCCCTTATGCTCCATCTATTCATTCCTCCCTCCCTCCCTCTCCCCAAGCCCCTGGAAACCATGATCCTTTTTATTGTTCCTGTATCTGTGCCTTTTCCAGTATGTCATTTGGTTGAAATCATACATTTGGTTGAATTTGTAGTCTTTTCAGACTGGCTTCTTTCATTTAGTAATATGTCTTTTAAGTTTCCTCTATGGCTTTCATGGCTTGATGGATTTTTTTTTTTACTGTACATATATCTTTTAATTTACATGTATGTACTATTCATTGTTTTGAAGAATGTTTAGGGATTTAGCTTTTTAAACTTACATAATTATCAAAGAAATAAAGCCAACTACAAAATAAGAATTAACTAAAAAAGATACATACACCCTGCTATTAACAACAACGTTATTTATAATTACCAACATATTGAAGCATCCTTAGTGCACATCAATAGTTAAATAGATAATGAAGATGCAGTATATATATATATGAATACATATATATATATATACATATATACATATGTATATATATATATATACTGCATTCATAAGCGGGATTATTTTTTCTTTTCTTTTCTTCTCTTTTCTTGTGTTGCCCTTGTCCAGCCCAGGTTATGGTAATGGGATCATGCTGGTCTTATAAAAGTTGGATTGCTTTTGATTTTCCCTTTTTATAACTTGTAAGATTTTATGCAATATTGGAATTATCTTTTATTGAGGATTTTATAGAACTCATCAATAAAATTGTCTTTGTGGGATACAATTATTAGGAATAGATTTTAGGCTATACAATTTCTTATGGTTACTGACTTATCTATATATTCTACTTCATGAGTCAATTTTGGATAATTTATATTTTCTCTTAAAATTGTTTCATTCTTCTAGTGTTTTGTATATATAGGAAGTAGGTAACTCAGACCAATACTTGTGAAAAAATAACTGGAAAAGGTGGACAAAATATTTTTAAAAATATGTTTGAAGGTTTTAGGTGGCTAAGAAAGGAGTGAAGAACTCCAGGGTCAAGATTATGAAGGAAAGGGAAATCTGAGGTATGAGCTTGGTATCTGGGAGTTTTCTCTCCCTATGAGTTTCTAGATTCTGAAGAAGTGACTGAGAGGGTGAGTAGTGTTTTAAACAGCCTTTAGGAACTAAACATTTGAGTTCAGAGTCCTTCAAGAAGAGGAGTCATGGCAAGCTCCTAGGCTTTGGGCAGAACCTCAGTATGTTACCCTAGAAGTCAGTTAAGCCAGAAGTAAATTGGACTTCATAGTAACTTAAGTCTAGATTTTTATTTAGCCTGACAAACTCTGTCTTTTAATTTGTATTTTTGGATCATTTACATTTATTGTAATTATTGACATGGTTGGATTTTTAAAATGTATTTCTTTTCAGAGACTATTATCTATTTTAAATTATCTTTCATCATTCGGGTTTGCTTGGAACATCACAGTAGTTTGCATTTATATTTAATACCCATGTGCTTTGCTAAAAAATTTTTTTAAAGAATTGTAAACTTTTTAAAGATTGTTTGAGCTGACCTTGAACAACAAAGGTTTGAACTGTGTGGATCCACTTATACACAGTTTTTTTCCCCCCCAAACAATACATACTACAGTATGACATGATGTAGAACCATGGTTACAGGGCCCACTATAGGAATGGAGCAACCCTGGATTTCAGTACCCGGGGCAGGTCTTGGAACAAATCCCCCACAGATACTGAAGGATGGCTGTATTTGCTTTGAAATTTTGCAGATTAATTCTTTTTGAAAAACACCTTTATTATGGTATGATTCCTGTAGGGTAAACCACATATATTTCAGATGTAAAATTTGATAAATTTTGATAGATGTATACACCCATGAAACCATCACTACAATCTAGATAGCTAGCATTTCCATCACTCCCCAAGAGGTGCAATTTTTGAATTTCCAATTTATCCCTTCCCACCCCCTTTAACCCCTGGTAACCATAAGTTTGTTCTCTATGTCTGTGAGTCTGTTTCTGTTTTGTAGGTAAGTTCATTTGTGTTCTTTTGTTTTTAAGTTTCCACATATAAGCAATAACACGTGGCATTTTTCTTTCCCTTTCTGTCTTCACTTAGAATGATGATCTCCAGATCCATCCATGTTGCTGCAAATGGCATTAATTTTATTACTTTTTATAGCTGAGTAGCATCTCATTGTGTGTGTGTGTGTGTGTATACCACATCTTCTTTACCCGGTCATCTCTTGATGGACATTTGGGTTGTTACCATGTCTTGGCTATGGTAAATAGTGCTTCTGTGAACATTGGAGTGCATTGTCTTTTTGAATTATGTTTTTCTCCAGATATATGCCCAGGAATGAGATTGCTGGATCTTACGGTAAGTCTATTTTTAGTAATTTTAAGGAATCTCCATAGTGGCTGCACCAATTTACATTCCCACCAACAGTGTAGGAGGCTTCCTTTTTCTTCATGTCGTCTCCAACATTTATCATTTTTAGACTTTTTAATGATGGCCATTTTGACTGGTGAGGTGATATCTCATTGTAGTTTTGATTTGCGTTTCTCTAACAATTAGTGATGTTGAGCATCTTCCCATGTGCTTGTTGGCCATCCATATGTCTTTGGAGAGATGTCTATTTAGGTCTTCTGCCAATTTTTTTTTTATTGGGTTGCTTGTTTTTTTGATATTAAGGTGTATGAGCTGTTTATATATTTTGGAAGTTAGTCTCTTGTCAGTTGAATCATTTGCAAATATTTTCTCCTATTCCAAAAATTGTCTTTTCATTTTGCTGATAGTGTCTTTAGCTGTACAAAAGCTTTTAAGTTAATTAGATCCCACTTGTTTATTTTTTTATTTTATTTTCATTACTTTAGGAGCTGGTTCCAAAAATATATTGCTGTGATTTACATCCAAGAGTATTCTGCATATGTCTTCCTCTAAGAGTTTTATAGTATCATGTTTTACATTTAGATCTTTAATCCATTTTGAGTTTATTTTTGTATATGGTGTTAGAGAATCTTTGAATTTCAATCTTTTACAGGTAGCTGTCCAGTTTTCCCAGCACCACTTATTGAAAACACTGTCTTTTCTCTATTGTATATTCTTGCCGCCTTTGTCATAATTGACTGTAAGTGTGTGGGTATATTTCTGAACTTTCTATCCTGTTCCGTTGATCTATGTGTCTGTTTTTGTGCCGGTAACATACTGTTTTGATTACTGTAGCTTTGTAGATAGTCTGAAGTCAGAGGGCATGATTCTTTTGCAATATTGTTTTGGCTATTCGGGGTCTTTTGTGTTTCCATACAAATTTTAACAATTTTGTTGCAGCTTTCTGAAAAGTGTCATTGATAATTTCATAGGGATTGAATTGAATCTGTCTATTGCCTTGCATAGTAAGTCCATTTTGACAATATTGATTCTTCCAATCCAGGAACACAATATATATTTCTATTTGTTTATGTCATCTTCAATTTCTTTAATCAATGTCTTACAGTTTTTGGAATACAGGTTTTTGCCCCCCTTGGGTAGGTTTATTCCTAGGTATTTTATTCTTTTTGGTGCAATGGTAAATTGTATTGTTTCCTTAATTTCTTTTTCTGCTATTTCATTGTTAGTGTATAGAAATGCAACTGATTTCTGTATATTAATTTTGTATCCTGTAACTTTACCAAATTTATTGATGATTTCTAGTTGTTTTCTGTTCACTTCTTTAGGGTTTTCTACATGTAGTATCATGTTGTCTGCAAACAGTGACAATTTTACTTCTTCATATCCAATTTGGATTCCTTTTATTTCTTTTTCTTCTGTCATTGCTACAGCTAGGACTTCTAAAATTATGTTGAATAAAAGTGGTGAGAGTGGGCATTCTTGTCTTGCTCCTGATCTGAGAGGAAATTCTTTCATCTTTTCCCTGTTAAGTATGATGTTAGCTATGGGTTTGTGATAGATGGCTTTTATTACACTGAGATATGTTCTATCTATGCCCACTTTCTGGAGAGTTTTCACCATAAATGGATCTTGAATTTTATCAAAAGCTTTTCCTGCAAATATTGGGATGATCATATGGTTTTTATTCTTTAACTTATTAATGTGGTATATCACATTGATTGATTTGCAGATATTGAAAAATCCTTGCATCCTGGGATAAAGCCCACTTGATCATGGTGTATGATCCTTTTAATGCATTGTTCAAGTTGATTTATTAGTATTTTGTTGAGGATTTTTGCATCTATATTCATAAGTGATATTGGCCTGTAATTTTTGTGTGTATGTGATATCTTTGGTTTTGGTATTGGGGTGATGGTGGCCTCATAGAATGAGTTCAGAGTGTTTCTTCCTCTGCAATTTTTGGAATAGTTTCAGAAGGATAGGCATGAACTCTTCTCTAAATACTTGGTAGAATTCACTTGTGAAGTCATCTGGTCCCAGAGTTTTGTCTGATGGAAGTTTTAAAATAACTGATTCAATTTCAGTTCTGGTGATTGGTTTATTCATATTTTCTATTTCTTCATGGTTCAGTCTTGGCAAATTGTACCTTTGTAGGAAATTGTACATTTCTTCTATGTTGTCCTTTTTTGTTAGTGGATAGTTGCTTGTAGTAGCCTCTTATGATCCCTTGTATTTCTGTGGTGTAGGTTGTAATTTCTTTTTCATTTCTGATTTTATCAGTTTGGGCCTTCTCCCTTTGTTTCTTGATGAGTCTAACAAAAAATTTATCAGTTTTGTTTATCTTTTCAAAGAACCAGCTTTTAGTTTCATTGATTTTTCTATGGTCTTTTATTTCATTTTTTCTGCTCTAATCTTTATGATTTCTTTTCTTCTACTAACTTTGGGGTTTGTTCTTCTTTCTCTAGCTGCTTTAGATGTAAGGTTAGGTTGCTCACTTGAGATTTTTCTTGTTTCCTGAGGTAGGCTTCTGTTTCTATAAACCTCCCTCTTAGAACTGCTTTTGCTGCAGCCCAGAGGTTTTGGATACTTATGTTTTCATTTTCATTTGTCTCAAAGTATTTTTTGATTTCCTCATTTATTTCTTCAGTGATCCATTGGTTGTTTAGTAGCATATTGTTTAGCCTCCAAGTGTTTGTAGTTTTTGCAGTTTTTTTTCTTGTGATTGATTTCTAACCTCATAGCCACATGCTCAGAAGAGATGCTTGACACAACTTTGGTTTTCTTAAATTTACTGAGGCTTGCTTTGTGGGCTAGCCTGTGGTCGATTCTGAAGAATGTTCCACGTGCAGTCGAGAAGAATCCATACTCTGCTGCTTTCAGATGGAATGCTCTATAGATGTCAGTCAAGTTCATCTGGTCTAATGTGTCATTTAGGGCCTGTATTTCCTTACTGATTTTCTGTCCAGATAATCTGTAAGTGGGGTGCTAAGGTCCCCCACTATTATTGTGTTATTGTTGATTTCTCCTTTATGTCTGTTAACAATTGCCTAGTATATTGAAATGCTCCTGTGTTGGCTGCATATATATTTACAATTGTTATATCTTCTTAGATTGATCCCTTGAGCATCATGTAGTATTCTTTGTCTCTAGGATAGTCTTTATTTTAAAATCTGTTTTGTCTGATATAAGTATTACTACTCCAGGTTTCTTTTGATTTTCATTTGCATGGAATATATTTTTCCATCCTCTTACTTTCAGCCTGATGTGTCTCTAGCTCTGAAGTGAGTCTCTTGAAGACAGCATATATATGGGTCTTGTTTTTGTATCTATTCAGCCAGTGTATGTCTTCTGGTTGGAGCATTTAATTCATTTACATTTAAGGTAATTATCAATATATATGTTCTTATTTCTATTTGTTCATTGTTTTGGGGTTTGTTTTTTGTTTGTTTGTTTTGTTTTTTGATCTCTTTTTTTTCTTTTTCTTCTTTTTGTTCTCTTTTTTTGTGCTTTGATGACTAGAGAAGTTCCTTCAACATTTATTGTAAAGCTGGTTTGGTGCTGCTGAATTCTTTTGGCTTTTGTTTCTCTGTGAAGCTTTTGATTTCTCCACGTCTGAATGAGAGTCTCACTGGACAGAGTATTCTTGGTTGTAAGTTCTTGCCTTTCATCACTTTAAATATATCATGCCTCTCCCTTCTGGCCTGTAGAGTCTCTGCTGAAAAATCAACTGATAACCTTGCAGGAATTCCCTTGTATGTTATTTGTATTTTCTCTTGCTGATTTTAAAATTTTTTCCTTATCCTTAATTTTTGTCAATTTGATGGCTATGTGCCTTGGTATGTTCCTCTTTGGGTTGATTCTCTGTGATTCTCTCTGTCCTTCCAGGACTTGGGTGACTGTTTCCTTTCCCAAGTTAGGGAATTTTTCAGTTAATATCACTTCAAGTATTTTCCCAGGTCCTTTATCTCTCTCTTTTCTTTTGGGGACTCCTATAATGTGAATATTAGTGTGCTTCATATTGTCCCAGAGTTCGCTTAAACTATCCTCAAATCTTTTCATTCTTTTTTGTTTTTTTTCTGTTCTGCAGTAGTGATTTCCACTAATCTGTCTTCTAGCTCACGATTTGTTCCTCTGTGTTGCTTAGTCTATTCTTGGTTCCTTCTAGTGTGTTATTCATTTCAGTGATTTAATTTTTCAACTCTGTTTGTGTATTCTTTATATTTTCCAACTCTTTACTGAAAACTTCACTCTGTGCATCTATACTCCTTTTGAGTTCTCTGATCATCTTCGCCATCATTACTTTAAACTCTTTCTCAGATAAATTACCTATCTCCTCATCACTTATTTCTTCTTCTGAGATTTTATCTTGTGCCTTGGCCTGGGAGATATTCTTCTGCTGCCTCATATTGTCTATCTTTCTATTTGTATTTTTAAGTAGGTTCATTATGTTTCTTGACCTTGGAGAAGTGGCCCTTCTATGTGTCCCAGGAGTACACTTCTCTCTTATCACCCAAGGGCCAGGGTCCAGCCTGTCCCAGTGTAGAGTCTGGCCTGTGCTTGTGAATTTCTTTCACAGGCTTTGGGACTGTTGTTTTCTTATTTCTGGTATCTGCCCCCTGGTGGATAA
This sequence comes from Vicugna pacos, assembly GCF_048564905.1. Classification (NCBI taxonomy): domain Eukaryota; kingdom Metazoa; phylum Chordata; class Mammalia; order Artiodactyla; family Camelidae; genus Vicugna; species Vicugna pacos. The sequence goes on from NC_133019.1 coordinate 20,230,240, forward strand.
GGCTGGACTAGAGGCTTATGCAGGTTTCCTGGCAGGAGGAGCCCATGCCTGCCCACTGCTGGGTGAAGCTTGGTCCTGGACCTCTAATGGGTATGGCCATGTCTAGAGGCTCAAGATGTCTGTTGATGGCTGGGGCTGTGTTCACATCCAGTATGTTGTTTGGCCTGAGGCTTCCCAATCATTAAGCCTGTAGGCTTTAGGGTGGGGCTAGGTCTTGGTGCTAATGAGCCAATCAAGATGTCAGCCTCCAGGAAAGCTTATGTAGGTGAACACTCCCGGAATGTCTGCGACCAGCTTTTATGTCCCCTGGGTGAGCTGCAGCCATCCCTTGCCTCCCCAAGAGAACTTCCAAAATCAGCAGGCTGGTCTTGCCCAGGTTCCTATGAAATCACTGCCTCTGTCCTTGGACCTGGCATGCATCAGATTCTGTGTGTGCTTCCCAAGAGAATGAAGTCTCTGTTTCCCCCAGTCCTCTGGGAGTCCTGGAAGTTAAGCCCCATTGGCCTTCAAACTCAGATGTCCTGGGGTCTCCTCCTCCCTATGCTGGAACCCTGGACTGGGGAGCCTGACGTGGGGCTCAGAATTCTCACTCCTGTGGGAGGGCCTCTGCGACTTAATTATTCTTCAGCTTGTGGGTTGCCCACCCTGGGAAGTATGGGGCCTGATCATATTGGGAGCACACCCCTCCTATCATCCTGCTGTGCTTTCTATTTCTTTATATTTCCAGTTGAAGAAGATCTCTTTTTGCTAAGTTTAAGTCTTTTTGTTTTTGTTTTTTGTTTTTTTGTTGTTGTTGTTGTTGTTGCTTGTTTAGCGGTCAGTTGTGGTTTTGTTGTAGTCAAAAGGAGAGGCGAGCTCGTCGTCCTAGTACTCCACCATCTTGACCTCAAATCTGAGCCAAAATATTGTCTCTTCAAAAAAGAACTAACATGGGTGGTTGCAGCTATAAAATGAAGGACCCTGTGTATAGCACTGTGGGGTCGGGTTAGAGAGGTACCCCACAGCTGAGCAGATGGACACTTGGCTTGGTTGTGCCTTTCTGGAAGTTTTCTAGCTTTGTTTGGGCTCCGTCAGGAGAGTCAACTCATCCCTGGATGTGTGAACAGACCCATGCACAGCAGAGGGCGCCCTAGTATAACACAAGAGCCCCAGGGCCACTGACCAGTGCTGTGCTTTTGGGGTTTGTGCTCAATTCTTAAACATTTGGTGATATCTGATTGATGGACATCTGGTGAGTGTTTACCATGTGCCAGGCACCCTTTAAGCACTTCAAACACGAAGATGAATTTGGCTCAGTTCCTGTTCTCAAGAAACTTATATTCAGCCACGTGATGAGAGTATGTATCAACTAAAAACAAGAACTAACATTATTTTTCACTTTGTTTCACCCACCATGCTAAGGTTTTTGCCTTCAAAAATCTCATCTATTCATAAGATTTCTTCAAGTTAGGCACTGTTATTATGGCTGGCATCACATTATGAGAAGGACTATATTGAGGAATGAGAGTGATTGGGAAGAAATAAGAAAGACTCAAGTCTACCTAAAGGAGTTAGGGAAAGAATTAAGAAAGCAACATTAGATATTTACTTGTTTGCTTTTTCCTCCACTCTGAGCTGCTTGAGTGCACAGACTGCATCTTGCTCAGTTTCAAAGCTTCAGAACCTACCCTCAATAAATATTTCATGAACAAACAAATGACATTTTAGTTGGATCTTGAATGTTGAGTGGAGTTTCACAAAATAAGAAAGAGAAAAGGCCCTTCCAGGCAGAAGGTGAAGCATAACAAAGACAGTGAGACATGATTGTCAGATACTTAGGGAATGTCAAGTACTTGCAGTCACAAAATATCTAGATACAAGGTAGAGAGTGAGTGAGAAGCTGGAAAGTAGATTAGTATCTCAGTTAGCTAATGCTGGGTAATGAATCACCATAAATGGAGTGGCTTAAACAATCAGTGTTCATTATTATTTACGAGTTTACAAGCCAGTTGGAGAGTTCTGTATATCTGGGCCAGACTTGGCTGATGTCAGTGGGGCTTGGTCAAAAGTCTACGGTATTCTGATGGGTAGGGTTGGGGCTGGCTTGCCTAGGCTGGCCTCCTCAACATGTGTGGTCGTTGGCTAGATGTTGGCTGGGTGGACAGAGGTGCCTGGGCCATGCATCTCTCATCGCAGAGTAGCAAAGACTGGGCTTGTTCATCTGCAAGTGGCAGAGCTCCAAGAAAGTAAGTGCAAGTGGGCAAGGCCTCTTGAGACCTGGTCTTGGTATTGGTACTCTGTCATTTCTGCCACAGTCTATTGGCCAATGAAAGTCACAAGGCCTAACGTAAATTCCAAGTGTCGGGAAACTGAGTCCACCTGGTGATGGGAGGAACTACAAAGTCAAATCACAAAACGATGGGGATAAAGATGGGTGAAGAATTGGAGACATGTTTGCTCTCAACCTCTTACGGTGGAGGTCAGATACCAAAGGGTTAGCACCGTCTGAATACCAAGTATGGATTTTGTAAGAATAGGAAGCTCTCAAAGTCATGACACAGTTTTAGGTTTTACAAAGCTATCTCTGGTAGTAGCATGACAGTTTGGAGGGAGGAGAGATTAAAGGCAAGGGGCCTTTGAGGTGTAAAACGCGACAGTCCAAAATAATGCGGGTTTAAACAGAACATATGACTTTAGTTCACTCCATCTAATCTGCCAAGTTAGATCAAAACCACCTCTTCTATTCTCTGCCCCCACCAATCCATTTTGTGTAGAGATTTAAGGATTTAGTTTAGAGATGTGACTATATAAATTAACTCAGATGGCCTCTAAATTTCTTCCCTATATTAAGTTTCCATCATTCTAAGAAGAGTCTTGTCTATGGTTGTTCCAAATGCCTTGAGGACAAAATAGTGTCTTAAAATTTTTTTTTAACGAAAAGAAATATGAGTTGTGGGACTCAGGGAAAGGTTTTGAGCAAGGAAAAAAATGTGATTATAGATGCCACTGGGAAGTTCCATTTCACAATGAAGAGTGAGACAGATTGACGGGAGAAGGTTATGGTGAAGGAACCATTTGGATCCCATAGAAGTAGTTCATATTTCTAGACAGGGGTAGGCCCTGGGATAAGGAGGAATAGATCCTCAGGATAGTTCTAAGATTAGAGAGAACTTGGAGGGTGGGACAAGGGAGAGGAAGAGTTGAATGCAAAGTTCATGTCAATCTTAAATCTGATTCATTATATCTCCAAGATCACATTTTATAAAAATTAAATTTTATTGCTTATAAAAGTAATACCTGGAAGTTTAACCAGTGTTTTCAACTGCTACCCTATAAAGTCTCCATAAAAGTGCAAAAAATTATGAATTATTATTAAAGGAGGAAGAGCACACAATGCAGAGGGAACAGGAAGAAAGAAACAACATAACACTTTGACACATATAAGACTGGTACGGTGGTGTATTATTGGATCTGTCAGGATTCTCAATTACCTATACTAGAAACAGATGCAGAACAGCTTGAGCTAAAGGGAATCTGTTTGTAGGATGTCAGAGGACTCAGAGAGAGGCTGAAAGACCAGGCTTGGAAACATGTAGAATCCATGGAAACCCATGGAAAGCAGTGGGGAAGGAACAGTTTGGTGAGCAAAGCCTGGGAAGAGTAACACTCACCCCACCCCCAGCTAGCTCAGATTCAAAGTTCTCAGGAAGCGTCTTTTTGCTCAAACTCAGTAACATGGATCACCCGCCCCAGCCCCAAGGCCAGGGGGACGGAGGCTCTGAGCCCTTCACCTTCCAGTATAAGAAATGGTTTCTAAGGTTTTTCCTTTTTCCAAGACTACACGACGGAGGAGAGTTATTTTCTCCTAAGGAAATGAGGGTACTTTTAGGACGCGGGTGGGTGTTGGAAGATAAATGAGGGCCTTGTGCATTGCGTGTGTTGAGAGAAATGACAGTTGTTCCATTTTCCACATCATCAAACTCCGAGGTACTTATTTGAAAACGGAGGCTTTGTGTTCCAACCAGAGAAAGACATTTGATCATTTTCACACTGTCAAAAAAAGGAGACAGAAGCCTCATTATTCTTGGAGATTTGAAACATTTCTGGAAAAAAAGATAATAGTCAAAAGGTAATTCCTTTTCATCCTAATGAAAGTCTAATGTGTATATCCCTGTCACCCTGAGCTTTGAGATGACAGTTTGCTGGTTTTTCCTCTTCCAGCTTCCTGATGAAGAGCTGATTCTTGGACCAAAATTAAGGTAAATGAAATACCCCAGAAATTATAGTTTCTGTTTTACAGTTGGGTTCTTCTTTCAGACCGAGAGCTGAGGAGTTTTACAAGAGGTAGAAATGGTAGACATTACCTAGTTTCTTCATTTTATAGATGAGAAAACTAAGATCTAAAGACATTCTGTGGCCTACCCAAGGTCAAGCAGGAACAGAACTCACATCTCCTGATCTAAACTCTCAGGTTTTCCATCTGAGCCAATGAAACAATGTTTTTAATCTTTATTTTTTTGTGATTTGCTATGTGACTCAGATCCTTTAGTAAACTGAGCTTCCAAATTTCTGGGAAGTATAATGATCCCATTTCATGGGAAAATCCGGCTGGGTTTCTCCCTTGCAGTTCTCCTGCACCCCCGTGTTGGCTTCCTTCGCTGGTTTCTGCCTGGCTCCCCACCTGCACCGCCGGTGTGCGTCTGAGCACATCACGATGGATGCTGGACGGGAGTCATCATGCCCTGCTCATTTCAGGAGCCTGAGCCTTCCCTCCTCAGCTCTTTTTGCCCCAGGGCTTAGGCCATTGTACTACCTGATAGTATTTCAATAAATGTGTGAATGGAAACTTATAGGTTGATTGAACAACCCTTTTTCTGCAACTCACTTCTACCTTTTAGTACTCTTGGCCCTGCTCGCCCAAGATCTCAGGCTGCCAGAGCGCTCGCTGTAGCAGCCTACTCAGGCTGTAGCCACGTGTCCCTCCCTTTCCTGCCATCTTCCTTATCACCCAGAGTAGCTTATCGTGGACTTTGTTACTTTGTTAACTTTGCTAATCATGTCATTAGGCATAAATGGAGAATATGTTTCAAATACCTACTGTCGCATGATAAACCACCACAAAGCTTAGCGGCTTCAAACAACAGCATTTGTTATTTCTCATGAATCCACACCTGGATGTCCTGCTGATCTGGCTAATCTTGGCTGGGCTTGCTCATGCATCTGCTGTCCACTGGCAGGTCAGCTGGGGCTGGCTGGTCCAGGAGAGTTTTAGCGAGTACATATCTTAACTTGCCTCCACATGGTCTCTGGTCCTCCCTGAGGCCAGCCCAAGCTTGTTCCCATGGTGGTGGCCAAGTTCAAAGAGAAGAAGAAGAAACTCAAAGGTTTTTTCAAGTCTCTGCTGTGTCAAGTTTGATATTGTCCCATTGCCCAAAGCAAAACACAATGCTAAGCTCAGAGTCGGTGGGGAGGGCAGAGAGATCAGATTTAGGGAAGTGGGAAAGTTGGGGCTACTAGTGCAATCAGTCTAACAGAACATCCAAATTAAAGTAAGCATAAACCTTATCTAAGCTGGTTGGGTGTTACACATGTATAATACATGTAGACAAATATATGAGGTGTGTGTGTGTGTATGTGAGTGTGTGAGTAATAATTAATGGAGTGAACACTGGTTGTTTTTTGTCATCCTCCCACAAAATCCGTTTCCCTTACTTCTTGCAAAATACCTGATTTCTTTACGAGTGAATGATTCCTCTCCTGCTCTCAGTGAACCCAGTTTTGGGGTGGCATGTGACCATGTTTAGTCAGTCAAAACCCTACCTCCCCCTAGTAACAGTGATGGACACACATCTCAAGTTGAGCTAGTAAGAGATGCAATTTCAGGTCTTTATCTGAAGCAGACTTTCCAGCCAAACTCCTCGCCAGGGGCTGACCTTAAAAGTGTGCACTATGGAAGCTGCTTCAGTCACCGCCACTGTGGAACCAAGAGATGGAGACAAACACAATCTCAGTGATGTTTTTTTGAGCTGCTGGATCCATCTATATCTGCAGCCAGCTATATGACTCATTTTTCCACTGACATGAGCCAATAAATCTCTTTTTATTTAAATGAGTTATAAGA